>NC_091454.1:195905738-196249071 GCF_027789765.1 Dendropsophus ebraccatus | reverse complement strand
ACCCAAGGTGTGAGGTTAGTGTGTATGGGTGCTGGTGTTTAGGAAAGGATGACTGAGTCCCAGTGATGAAAAATATAGCAGCTTTATTGTACAGTCTCTCAATAGTACAAAACACTTTGGTAGCCAATAGATAAATCTTTACACGGACTTAGTGCTGAAACTCGTCTGTGCGGAGGAGATGCTTGAAGAAGCAGAGTAGAGTAGAGTAGAGGTAGTTGTAGCAGTGCTTGAAGAGTTGAACGTAGACTAGAGTAGCATAGAAGAGGGGAGTTTGTCAAGAGAGTCCTAACCCAATGTAGCAATGTACTCTGTGAAGTATCTTGTACCTGTACCTCTGTATACACTATAGTCTGACCACCTTCTGCCCTACAGTGTCAGTCGGTCACCCAGCCTTGGTTACCTAGGTGAAGCTAAGTTTACGAGTATTCCCGGTACCTGCACTGCAAGGTTGCTTTGTCCTACCCAAGCCAGTTCCTCTTTTGTATCAGGATACTGCCCTGCACCCTTTAAACTGGTTCACAGCGTGAGCTACGTTGTTCCCAGACTCTTCTCCCTCTTGTTGTGTTTAGCACTGCATAGTAGACATAGGATAAGTACTGAAATTACTAAGTGTCTTTAGTTGCATCTGCATACACGTGTCTCTGACCAACTCACTAACTGGACTGAACTGTCCCAGGTGAGGGTCCTGGCAGTGCCAGGCCTTGGCTTGGCTACAGCAGGGATGTTTGCTCTGTGTGTCTTTCCTCCACGATAATCTGGATCAGAATGGACGCTACACCTCCTCCTACCAAGTAAATTCCTACAGGGGATGTATTATCTACTCTGTAAGTGGTGGAAAGGAATGTGTGCAAAAGAAAGTGAAAAAATGATAGGCTAAGAAGTATAGAGCATCTTCTATAGGTTAGCAAAAGCACATGGTACATATAAAACAGTAACCCATTGCTAACGTCAACTGTGCAATACATAAGAGCATACATATAAAACACCGACATCTAGTGTTGAAATTTTAAAGTGTGCTAAATCAGCACTTAACCTGTAGTAAGAGGCTTTTGCGACAGGTGTACAGGAGAAACACGAAACACTCGTGGTGGGATACTACACATATATCTAAGGCTGGGTTCACACTACGTATATTTCAGTCAGTATTGTGGTCCTCATATTGCAACCAAAACCAGGAGTGGATTGAAAACACAAAAAGGCTCTGTTCACACAATGTTGAAATTGAGTGGACGGCCGCATTTAATGGCAAATATTTGCTGTTATTTTAAAACAACGGCTGTTATATTGAAATAATGGCCGTTATTTACTGTTATATGGCGGCCATCCACTCAATTTCAACATTGTGTGAACAGATCCTTTCTATGTTTTTAATCCACTCCTGGTTTTGGTTGCAATATGAGGACCACAATAATGACTGAAATATACGTAGTGTGTACCCAGCCTAAGGTAGCTTCCTCGATGGAGCATCATTTCAGTAAGGAGAGGGTGAAAAGATACTACTGGACTCCGATCCTTGTTGACCTGATGATATGAGTCAGAAGGATAGCTGAACTGCCCCCACACATCAGATCATCAATTAGATGAGTCTACATTTATTTAGTATATATTGAGTTTTAGTTTTTGTAAAACTGCTTAAAGAGGATGTACCATCAGGTACATCCTCTTTAATATGACCCAGAGATAGACCGGCGCCATCACGGGGAAGCCGGTGACATGGTCCGTTTTTTGAACCGCAGCCCGGCGGGTTGGCCCATCCCCAGTGGGCGGAATACCCCGCCCCTGTATGACGCGGCTCCATTGATTCTAATGGAGCCACGTCGAGGAGGGGAGGAGGCCCGCATCCTGTGCCTCAGCCCCGGCCCGGGGGAACAGGGAACAGGGCCGCAGCCCAAAAAAAGGACCGCGGCACCAGCTTACCCGTGATGGCGCCGTTCTATCCCTGGGTCAGATTAAAGAGAATGTACCTGATGGTACATCCTCTCTAAAGGGGTATTCCCATCTTGACAAGTTATGCCCTATCTACATTATCCATGGGATGGGCCATCTAAAAGATTGCAGGGGGAGGGGGGTGTCCGACTGCAGTCTTGAGAAACCCAATCTGCAGGCCTCTGATCGGTTTATTCTCTGCAAAGCTGCTAAAGATAGTCAAAAGCTGCATCGGTTTATCTCCAGCCCCACCATTTAAAATTAATGAAGCAGCTCTATCCAGTGGCAATTCCTGGGTCCCCATACTTAAGATCCCAGGGGCCCCAACTGTCAAACCCCTCTCATAATTTCTTAGTCATGCCCTATACTGTAGATAGGGGAGTACCCCTTCAAACCTTCTCAGAGCTAGTTATAAATAAATATGTTTTCCCGAAAATCCCTTACACACCAGTCTTGGCTTGTACTTACACTGATAATGCTCAGTATGGCAAGTGGTGGATGCCCATGCAAAATGCCCCATACATATTTGATAGCAGATACCAAAAGGGGGCAGAATCCATTGATAACAGTCCAATGGCTACTCTGTAGGCCCTATTTGATGAAGCGATTATTGGGCGTATTTGGCCAATTATCGGGCATTACGGCTGAATATGTTGAAAGATTATTAACAACGAAGGCAACGTTCTACTGCCATCGCTCTGCGTAATAGGAGTGGTGGCAGCAGACCGCTGCTATCCCCTATGGGCTCCCTGGACAATCTAAACCCTCTCCTGCAGCTCCCCTTTGCCCCCCGCACTTACCCGCTTGCTGTCGGCAGGTGCAATAGCGCTGGCAGCGAACGGGGAGTTAGGAGCAAGCGAGCACTGACCTGACAGGTCGGCACTGGCCTGCTCCCACTGATCGCCCCGTGTATTAGGGGCTTAAGTCCATTGTAATACCTCCAAGTAGGTAAATAGTTTATACTGACCAGATATGTCTATTGGAATTTTCCAATAAATTTCACATTTTGATTGCCAGAAATACAGTACACTTTCATTCCTCTGGAGTGATTCACACTTTTCACACCTCATGTCGCTCAGCACTGTTCTGATTCGAAAAAGTTCACGGTAACCTATATACTTCACGTAAGAGTTTGTTCCCACAGCGGTGTCTCCATCTGCTGAGATTAGATGTTAGCAGATGGAAGAAACAAAACCTTTCCCGATTGGAAAGCTTTCTTACTTCCACCTGCTGGGATGCATCCATCTTCTGAGAAAGAAAACACAGAAGGCAACACAGATTTCACTTTACGACTGCGTAAACAAGTCCTAAAAGTCAAAGAGTGAAACTAAAGATTTACTTCAACCCCTTGTGGTCTCCTTCCTTTCCGTCCTCCCATTTTGACCACTGAGCAGCTACAATAGTTTTCTAAATACATTCACTTATAATTAATTACATTATTATTATTATTATTATTATTATTATATGGAGAAAGATGGAGTCTTTCTAACAGGGTTGACATTTCCTCCCCCCCCCCCTTGCTATGCATGGCCGGCACTTAACCCTTAGAGCTAATGGGACACTGCATTTTATCCACACTGGCTGGGGGGAATGGCAGGAAATTTGGAGATTTGGGAGCACTGCAGTGGGGATGAGGTGGGGGGCCTTTGGCAGTGTCCGGCTGGTGACGGCGGATCTGCTGCTGCTCCATAACCACACCCCCTTATGGGGTAAAGCCCAGGGGTGCTAGATTTTGCTTTACCGATCTTGTCACAAGGCTCGGAGTTGGATAGGCTCCCCGTAAATCCCAACAGCACACCCGCTCATAGGTGTAGTCCTTGGTGTCCCTCGTAGTGTGGTGCAAGATAGTAAGTAGAGAGTCCAGAGCACTTACGCAGGTTAACAAGTTTACTTGCAGTTTTCTTAAAGGAACAGTCAATGAATTTTCTTTCAGTAACAGGTTATACAAAGGTAGAAACTGTTTTTCCCTTTAAGATTGATGACAGTGCTTCTTAGCAGTTAGACTTTTGAAAGGTAATACTTTAGTCTCTTAAGTGGTTGGGTAGAAGACTAGTGAAGATGGTTAGGGGGTTACCAGGAGGGGGCCTGTCTAGTAGTACAGAACTCTTGGCTACAGTTGCGTTACTTGTAGATCTAAGAGCATAACCTGTACTCATGGCAATGAGAAACTGCCTAATGCTGGAAGAGATCACAGAGTGCCAGGTCTAGAAGTATGGGCCCCGAGGATACACAACCGGGCAGAGCTAATCCCCCAAGTGGATCAGCAGTAGTCAGCGGAATAAGCGACTTCTCTAACAGCTGTAAATAGTCCTTGGTCAGCAAAAAGGACTTCTGTAGACTTGAGACGTGAGAACAATCTCCCTCGGCGTGGACAAGTTAGGTTCCTTCTTTAACTGTATTAGTAGGCATTTGGTGTTGGTGTTTAGTAGGCCATAACCCTGCTAGCTGGAACTTGTAAAAGACATCTGAATACAGTCTTTAGTGGACTTAGGTACCTTGGCAGGCCCTTGGATGTACTCCCTCTGATACTGGTGCTCTTGGTGCTGCAACTAGTCAGGAACTGTACTGAACTGCACTAACCAACCCCTCACGACTGACTCCACTAGCTTTTATAACTAGGGATAGGGCTAGTTACCTATTAGTGGAGAACAGTAGAAAAGAACCCAGCAGCATATACCTCAGCACCGACTTACATATATAAGAACCCAGCATTGGCACATAGGTTCCAGGACACTGCACAGCCATGGGAGACAGACTGATATCCATGGTAGCAGGGTGGTCAACCTCCTTGTTTGTTATCTTCTCACCAACTTTGCCACAAGTCATAAACAGCCAAATTCTTTGCAAAAACATTGGAAAACCAGAAAAGTATATCATATATGTGTCCGAATATGAGCAGCATTGACTGTGATCTGTAAAGTAATGAATATAAGAGTCACAGTGATTTATGGGCGTCTGGTAACCCTAGATGGGAGGTTACAGCTTGGTGTGGTGAGAGGTAGGGAGGGGAGCTGACTGATCTGTTAACCAGGCCAAAACAAATCCTCAGTGGGGTCATATGTAGTAGCCCATGTGTCATAAATTCATCTAGCTTACCAGTATGTGACCTTCTTCAGGTCTTAGGTTACAACCCTGCTTTCATGACGCAGCTACGGTCCATGTAATGTACTTTTGTCTGACACATTTATTTTCTGCTGTCATACTTATCCTACGTGTTTGTAGTCAATAATGTAAATGCAGCGTCCTGTGGCTTTCTAAGTCTAGAGTGACATTTTAATCAATGTTTAGAAGTCCTATCCAAAGTGCCCTGCTGGGAGGTGGTACGTGTGTAATGGATTACACTGTCATTTATAGTATTACTGACTCACTGGAATGTAAGCTTTCCAAAAACCAATTGTCTTATACGTCAGATGTGTTAACCGAGTATATTCCTGTATACTGCAATATCTCAGATGCTTCTCGTCTTATCAAGTCTCTTACGTACAATAGATATAATGGGGATGTTCATTATTCTGTCACCCCCCCACCCACCCGCGTCTATATGATCTCTAACGCTAATTATCCTCCAAATGAAGTGGAAATTTACAGAACTCATCTCTTCTCGGAGGGACGGACTTCAATAGCGTGTAACTACATCCTGCCTTATACCCACAATCATTAGATAAACGCTGGAGAGTATTTACTATGCTCGAGCTGCAGGCAATATTAAGAAGTACTGAGGATGTAGTGAAGATATGAGCTTCATAATATTAATAAGTGCTTTATTACTTTCTCATCCGTGAACAGTTAAAGAGCTATTCCAGGAGGCCCCATATATTTGGCTGCCCAGGCCGCATTGTTTACTGATCAAATATTGTTAGGGAAAAAAGAAAGTATTACTATTACTATAACACGAACTGGAGAGAATGGAACGGCTGCACATCCCATCTATGGCTGACACTAATGCCGCTAGGCCTATATTAAAAATCAACACCAGAGTGTCTGTATATGAATTGATCAAGCCATATTGCCCCGTGTATCACCGCGCAGGTCCTCTGGTCCACACGGGTCCCTACGCTAACTCCACACCGTGTCGGTCAGCGACCGCCAACCCCGCAAAGCGTGCACGTACAGGGAAGGGAGGCCATGGAACGGCCCTGCAACCCCAATGTCACAGGACCAGACCCAAAAAGCCCCACCAAAACCCAGCCAGCACCACCGGCGGGGAAGGCTGCCCCCAAACGACACAAGTATGGATATGGTATTACACTTACCATTGCTGCTCTCACAGAATGGGGAAGACATAGGGTCCAGACATGTGAGCACAGGCATCTCCTGCTAATTTTGGTCATGTGGGTCTTATAAAGGAGTGCTAGCTGTTCAGAGAGGGAGAATTGCAAAACACGAACTGGAGAGAATGGAACGGCTGCACATCCCATCTATGGCTGACACTAATGCCGCTAGGCCTATATTAAAAATCAACACCAGAGTGTCTGTATATGAATTGATCAAGCCATATTGCCCCGTGTACCACCGCGCAGGTCCTCTGGTCCACACGGGTCCCTACGCTAACTCCACACCGTGTCGGTCAGCGACCGCCAACCCCGCAAAGCGTGCACGTACAGGGAAGGGAGGCCATGGAACGGCCCTGCAACCCCAATGTCACAGGACCAGACCCAAAAAGCCCCACCAAAACCCAGCCAGCACCACCGGCGGGGAAGGCTGCCCCCAAACGACACAAGTATGGATATGGTATTACACTTACCATTGCTGCTCTCACAGAATGGGGAAGACATAGGGTCCAGACATGTGAGCACAGGCATCTCCTGCTAATTTTGGTCATGTGGGTCTTATAAAGGAGTGCTAGCTGTTCAGAGAGGGAGAATTGCAAAACACGAACTGGAGAGAATGGAACGGCTGCACATCCCATCTATGGCTGACACTAATGCCGCTAGGCCTATATTAAAAATCAACACCAGAGTGTCTGTATATGAATTGATCAAGCCATATTGCCCCGTGTACCACCGCGCAGGTCCTCTGGTCCACACGGGTCCCTACGCTAACTCCACACCGTGTCGGTCAGCGACCGCCAACCCCGCAAAGCGTGCACGTACAGGGAAGGGAGGCCATGGAACGGCCCTGCAACCCCAATGTCACAGGACCAGACCCAAAAAGCCCCACCAAAACCCAGCCAGCACCACCGGCGGGGAAGGCTGCCCCCAAACGACACAAGTATGGATATGGTATTACACTTACCATTGCTGCTCTCACAGCATTCCTTATCCAGACTTGTGCTGCTTGGGGGCGACCTTCTCTGCCGGCGGTGCTGGCCGGGTTCTGGTGTGGTGTTTTTGGGTCTGGTCCTGTGGCATGGGGGTCGCAGGGCCGTCCCATGGCCCCCGTTCCCTGACTGTGCACGCCTGCGGGGTTGGTGGCCACTGACTGGCACGGTGTGGACTTAGTGTAGGGACCCATGTGTATCAGATACCGGCACGAGGTACATGGGGCAGTATGGCTTGATCAATTCATACACAAAATTCTGATGTGTTTTTTATTTAGCCTAGCGGCACTAGTATCAGCCATAGGTGTGAGGTGCAGCACTCTGTTTCTTCCCTGAACCGCATTTTGTTTCTCTCTTTTCTCCGTGTTTTGCACTCCTCCTGGTGAGACCCACATGACCGCAATTAGCAGGAGACACCTGAGTGCACATGGTTTTAATCCCTCCTGTTTTTTCCCATTCTGTTTGCTGCAGCTATGGTGAGTGTAATTCCTTATCCAGACTTGTGCTGCTTGGGGGCGACCTTCTCTGCCGGCGGTGCTGGCCGGGTTCTGGTGTGGTGTTTTTGGGTCTGGTCCTGTGGCATGGGGGTCGCAGGGCCGTCCCATGGCCCCCGTTCCCTGACTGTGCACGCCTGCGGGGTTGGTGGCCACTGACTGGCACGGTGTGGACTTAGTGTAGGGACCCATGTGTATCAGATACCGGCACGAGGTACATGGGGCAGTATGGCTTGATCAATTCATACACAAAATTCTGATGTGTTTTTTATTTAGCCTAGCGGCACTAGTATCAGCCATAGGTGTGAGGCAGGGCCGTATTTGCCACTAGGCACCCGTGGTCCGGTGCCTAGGGCGGCGCCCTGCAGGGGGCGGCACTTACAGGGATCAAAATATATATTTTTTAATAAAAAAAATATTTTTAACCCCCGCCGCCCTAGGTACCGGACCGCGGGTGCCTTGTCCGCGGTGGGGGGGGGGGGGGGTGCGACACCGCCGCTGCCGCCACCGCTGTGCAGCCCCGGGGCAGACATGTGAGCACAGGCATCTCCTGCTAATTTTGGTCATGTGGGTCTTATAAAGGAGTGCTAGCTGTTCAGAGAGGGAGAATTGCAAAACACGAACTGGAGAGAATGGAACGGCTGCACATCCCATCTATGGCTGACACTAATGCCGCTAGGCCTATATTAAAAATCAACACCAGAGTGTCTGTATATGAATTGATCAAGCCATATTGCCCCGTGTACCACCGCGCAGGTCCTCTGGTCCACACGGGTCCCTACGCTAACTCCACACCGTGTCGAGGTGCAGCACTCTGTTTCTTCCCTGAACCGCATTTTGTTTCTCTCTTTTCTCCGTGTTTTGCACTCCTCCTGGTGAGACCCACATGACCGCAATTAGCAGGAGACACCTGAGTGCACATGGTTTTAATCCCTCCTGTTTTTTCCCATTCTGTTTGCTGCAGCTATGGTGAGTGTAATTCCTTATCCAGACTTGTGCTGCTTGGGGACGACCTTCTCTGCCGGCGGTGCTGGCCGGGTTCTGGTGTGGTGTTTTTGGGTCTGGTCCTGTGGCATGGGGGTCGCAGGGCCGTCCCATGGCCCCCGTTCCCTGACTGTGCACGCCTGCGGGGTTGGTGGCCACTGACTGGCACGGTGTGGACTTAGTGTAGGGACCCATGTGTATCAGATACCGGCACGAGGTACATGGGGCAGTATGGCTTGATCAATTCATACACAAAATTCTGATGTGTTTTTTATTTAGCCTAGCGGCACTAGTATCAGCCATAGGTGTGAGGCAGGGCCGTATTTGCCACTAGGCACCCGTGGTCCGGTGCCTAGGGCGGCGCCCTGCAGGGGGCGGCACTTACAGGGATCAAAATATATATTTTTTAATAAAAAAAATATTTTTAACCCCCGCCGCCCTAGGTACCGGACCGCGGGTGCCTTGTCCGCGGTGGGGGGGGGGGGGGGGTGCGACACCGCCGCTGCCGCCACCGTTGTGCAGCCCCGGGGCATCCGGGGTGAGCTCCTTCCGGCACACGCTGCCTCTATCTCAGGCCGGCAGCTCACCCCTGCAGCCCCGCAGTGCCCGAACTTCTTCCTGCTCGGCGCGATGACGTCACGAGCGCTGCAGCAGGAAGAAGTTCGGGCACTGCGGGGCTGCAGGGGTGAGCTGCCGGCCTGAGATAGAGGCAGCGTGTGCCGGAAGGAGCTCACCCCGGACGCCCGAAGCTGCTTTAGGGGGACCTGACCGGGCTGTTCCCTCTTCCCCCCCACAGCTCCTCCCCCTGCCTGTGCCCCCATCTGCTCCCCCTGCTTGTGCCCCCATCTGCTCCCCCTGCCTGTGCCCCCCATCTGCTCCCCCTGCCCCCATCTGCTCCCCCTGCCTGTGCCCCCCCTGCCCCCATCTGCTCCCCCTGCCTGTGCCCCCCATCTGCTCCCCCTGCCCCCATCTGCTCCCCCTGCCTGTGCCCCCCATCTGCTCCCCCTGCCCCCATCTGCTCCCCCTGCCTGTGCCCCCCCTGCCCCCATCTGCTCCCCCTGCCTGTGCCCCCCATCTGCTCCCCCTGCCTGTGCCCCCCATCTGCTCCCTCTGCCCCATCTGCTCCCCCTGCCTGTGCCCCCCATCTGCTCCCCCTGCCCCCATCTGCCCCCCCCTGCCTGTGCCCCCCATCTGCTCCCCCTGCCCCCATCTGCTTCCCCTGCCTGTGCCCCCCATCTGCTCCCCCTGCCTGTGCCCCCCATCTGCTCCCCCTGCCCCAATCTGCTCCCCCTGCCTGTGCCCCCCATCTGCTCCCCCTGCCCCCATCTGCTCCCCCTGCCCCCATCTGCCCCCCCCTGCCTGTGCCCCCCATCTGCTCCCCCTGCCCCCATCTGCTCCCCCTGCCTGTGCCCCCCATCTGCTCCCCCGGCCCCCATCTGCTCCCCCTGCCCCCATCTGCTCCCCCTGCCAGTGCCCCCCATCTGCTCCCCCTGCCCCAATCTGCTCCCCCTGCCTGTGCCCCCCATCTGCTCCCCCTGCCCCCATCTGCCCCCTTTGCCTGTGCCCCCCATCTGCTCCCCCTGCCCTCATCTGCCCCCTTTGCCTGTGCCCCCCATCTGCCCCCCCTGCCCTCATCTGCCCCCTTTGCCTGTGCCCCCCATCTGCCCCCCCTGCCTTCATCTGCCCCCTTTGCCTGTGCCCCCCATCTGCTCCCCCTGCCTGTGCCCCCAGCTGCTCCTCTGCTTCCCAGTTGCTCCCTCTTCTCCCCTTGTCCCCCCAGCTTCTCCCCTGCCACCCCAGCTGCCCCCATCCTCTCCCTGCCACCCCAGCGGCTCCCCCTGCCCCCTCAGATGCTCCCCCTGCCTCCCCAGATTCTCGCCCTGCCCCTGCCACCCCCAGCTGCTCCCCTTTCCATCACCCCTGCTGCTTCCCCCCTGTCACCCCAGCTTTTCCCCCCTGTCTCCCCCAGCTGCCTCCCTTCCCCAGTCCCCCCCCCAGCTGCCTTCCTTCCTCAGCCCCCCCAGCTGCCTCCCTTCCCCAGTCACCCCCAGCTGCCTCCCTTCCTCAGCCCCCCCAGCTGCCTCCCTTCCTCAGCCCCCCCCAGCTGCCTCCCTTCCCCTGTCACCCCCAGCTGCCTCCCTTCCTCAGCCCCCCCAGCTGCCTCCCTTCCTCAGCCCCCCCCAGCTGCCTCCCTTCCTCAGCCCCCCCCCAGCTGCCTCCCTTCCCCAGCCCCCCTCAGCTGCCTCCCTTCCCCAGTCACCCCCAGCTGCCTCCCTTCCCCAGTCACCCCCAGCTGCCTCCCTTTCCCAGTCACCCCCAGCTGCCTCCCTTCCTCAGCCCCCCCAGCTGCCTCCCTTCCCCAGTCACCCCCAGCTGCCTCCCTTCCCCAGTCACCCCCAGCTGCCTCCCTTCCCCAGTCACCCCCAGCTGCCTCCCTTCCCCAGTCACCCCCAGCTGCCTCCCTTCCCCAGTCACCCCCAGCTGCCTCCCTTCCCCAGTCACCCCCAGCTGCCTCCCTTCCCCAGTCACCCCCAGCTGCCTCCCTTCCCCAGTCACCCCCAGCTGCCTCCCTTCCCCAGTCACCCCCAGCTGCCTCCCTTCCCCAGTCACCCCCAGCTGCCTCCCTTCCCCAGTCACCCCCAGCTGCCTCCCTTCCCCAGTCACCCCCAGCTGCCTCCCTTCCCCAGTCACCCCCAGCTGCCTCCCTTCCCCAGTCACCCCCAGCTGCCTCCCTTCCCCAGTCACCCCCAGCTGCCTCCCTTACTCAGCCCCCCCAGCTGCCTCCCTTCCCCAGTCACCCCCAGCTGCCTCCCTTCCCCAGTCACCCCCAGCTGCCTCCCTTCCCCAGTCACCCCCAGCTGCCTCCCTTCCCCAGTCACCCCCAGCTGCCTCCCTTCCCCAGTCACCCCCAGCTGCCTCCCTTCCCCAGTCACCCCCAGCTGCCCGCCTGCAGATGAGTTGTGGTCAGAGAAGTCTTCATGATGGTTGCGCCAGATGGAGAAGAAAGCAAAAAGTGAGCAACGGCAATGGGAGACGTCACCTGTGAGTCATTAGTAACTGCACTGTAAACACTTCTATAGTGTGCAGAGCCTGTGTACCATTGGGGTCTAAATGGGTCAGTGAAAGGTTTGCGGTAGTGTACTGACACAGCCCCGCGTACACTACAGTACACTAGCACAAACTTTTAAACTAGAATCAAACTACAACAGCTGCAGGCACTACAACTCCCAGCATATGCTGAGGGCTGCAGACTGCTGGGAGTTGTAGTGCCTGCAGCTGTTGTAGTTGGGCCCTAGGTGGCATATAAGAATATATAGATCAGTGGGGGCTCAGTGCAGGGAAGTGACCCCAGAATATCACTAATAGGGGGGGGGGGAGATGTTTTTGTTCTATCCCCTATTAGTGATGTTCTGGGGTCACTTCCCTGCACTGAGCCCCCACTGATCTATATATTCTTATATGCCACCTAGGGCCCAACTACAACAGCTGTAGGCACTACAACTCCCAGCATGTACCGACAGTCTGCAGCCCTCAGCAAATGCTGGGAGTTGTAGTGCCTGCAGCTGTTGTAGTTGGGTCCTATACACTGGATGCTTTGTGGCATATAAGAATACATAGATCTGTGGGGGTTCAGTGCAGGGAAGTGACCCCAGAACATCACTAATAGGGGATAGAACAAAAACATCTCCCCCTACCATATTAGTGATATTCTGGGGTCACTTCCCTGCACTGAGCCCCCACAGATCTCTGTATTCTGATCTCCCACAAAGCATCCAGTGTATGATGCACCTAGGACCCAACTACAACAGCTACAGGAACTAGAACTCCCAGCATGTACTGACAGTCTGCAGCCCTCAGGATATGCTGGGAGTTGTAGTACAGCGTAGACAGATGTTTTGCTGGACCTTCAGGGCTGATGGTTGTCACCCACAGATTGCAGCCTCCAGGAGTCTCAGCACACAGTGATTTATTACAGGGTTGTCCTCTCAGAGACTACAACTCCCAGCATACCCTGAGAGCTGTATAAATGTAGGGATTTGTCACAAATACAGATGAATTCAGGAAAGGAGCGGGTCAGCATGTCGGGTCTCACTGGTTCTATATTGGTGGGCCCCAGGTGCCCCAGTCCCACACTGGACAGAAGCGGCCCCCGAACTAAGACGTCCCCGGCCTCCTTCCTTCCTCCATCACGTCTGTTTGATGAGAATAGCGGGCATCAAGCAGAGTGGCACCCAAGTGCCAGGGTATATACCATGCATGTAACCAGCCGGGGGGGGGGGCGCCTCAGCAAGCAAGGTGCCTAGGGCAGCATGAACTCTAAATACAGGCCTGGTGTGAGGTGCAGCACTCTGTTTCTTCCCTGAACCGCATTTTGTTTCTCTCTTTTCTCCGTGTTTTGCACTCCTCCTGGTGAGACCCACATGACCGCAATTAGCAGGAGACACCTGAGTGCACATGGTTTTAATCCCTCCTGTTTTTTCCCATTCTGTTTGCTGCAGCTATGGTGAGTGTAATTCCTTATCCAGACTTGTGCTGCTTGGGGGCGACCTTCTCTGCCGGCGGTGCTGGCCGGGTTCTGGTGTGGTGTTTTTGGGTCTGGTCCTGTGGCATGGGGGTCGCAGGGCCGTCCCATGGCCCCCGTTCCCTGACTGTGCACGCCTGCGGGGTTGGTGGCCACTGACTGGCACGGTGTGGACTTAGTGTAGGGACCCATGTGTATCAGATACCGGCACGAGGTACATGGGGCAGTATGGCTTGATCAATTCATACACAAAATTCTGATGTGTTTTTTATTTAGCCTAGCGGCACTAGTATCAGCCATAGGTGTGAGGTGCAGCACTCTGTTTCTTCCCTGAACCGCATTTTGTTTCTCTCTTTTCTCCGTGTTTTGCACTCCTCCTGGTGAGACCCACATGACCGCAATTAGCAGGAGACACCTGAGTGCACATGGTTTTAATCCCTCCTGTTTTTTCCCATTCTGTTTGCTGCAGCTATGGTGAGTGTAATTCCTTATCCAGACTTGTGCTGCTTGGGGGCGACCTTCTCTGCCGGCGGTGCTGGCCGGGTTCTGGTGTGGTGTTTTTGGGTCTGGTCCTGTGGCATGGGGGTCGCAGGGCCGTCCCATGGCCCCCGTTCCCTGACTGTGCACGCCTGCGGGGTTGGTGGCCACTGACTGGCACGGTGTGGACTTAGTGTAGGGACCCATGTGTATCAGATACCGGCACGAGGTACATGGGGCAGTATGGCTTGATCAATTCATACACAAAATTCTGATGTGTTTTTTATTTAGCCTAGCGGCACTAGTATCAGCCATAGGTGTGAGGTGCAGCACTCTGTTTCTTCCCTGAACCGCATTACTATTACTATATTGGGGGAGATTTATCAAACATGGTGTAAAGTTAAACTGGCTCAGTTGCCCCTAGCAACCAATCAGATTCCACCTTTCATTTTCCAAAGAGTCTGTGAGGAATGAAAGGTGGAATCTGATTGGTTGCTAGGGGCAACTGAGCCAGTTTCACTTTACACCATGTTTAATAAATCTCCCCCATTATTGCTCCTGGAGACTTTGGTTTGCTGCCTCCCAGCCACAGAGATTCCCTGTTTGCAGGATGTACAATAGCAAAGGATGTGGAGGAATTAAAGGGGTTATCCAGCACTACAAAAACATGGCCACTTTTTCCCCTCTCTTGTCTCCAGATTGAGTTGGGTTTCAAACTCAGTTCCGTTGACATAAATGGAGCTTAATTGCAATCCACACCTGAACTGGAGACAAGAGAGGGGGAAAAGTGGCAATGTTTTTGTAGCGCTGGATAACCCCTTTAACTCAAGTATCCGAGAAAGGAGATAGGGGCAACAAGCAAATCATTCCTCCTGTACCTGGTGTTAGGGCCGTGATGCTGTTATTCTGCACCAGATTGGATTCCCATTATAATACTTGCTAAAGGGCCCTCTCATTTCTATTTATACCCCTCCAATGTATAATGTTTTTTTCTTTCAGCTCAATTAGTTTTAGAAATTTATATAGATTTGTAATTTACTTCGTTTTAAAAATCTCAAGTCTTCCAGTACGTATCAGCTGCTGTATGTCCTGCAGGAAATGGTGTTTTCTTTTCATTCTGACGCAGTGTTCTTTGCTGCCACCTCTGTCCATGTCAGGAACTGCCCAGAGCAGGTGAGGTTTTCTATGGGGATTTGCTCCTACTCTGGACAGTTACTGACATGGACAGAGGTGGCAGCAGAGAGCACTGTGTCAGACTGGAAAGAAAACACAATTTCCTGCAGGACATACAGCAGCTGATAAGTACTAGAAGACTGGAGATTTGTAAATAGAAGTAAATAACAAATCTATATAACTTTCTGACTTCAGTTGATTTGAAAGTAAAAGATTTTCCCCTTTAATTTCTTGGATCCTGAGTCAGCACTGACTCTCTACAAACTTTTATTATGCATATGTTTTCCTGGCCACCTGACATTTAACAGAACAGCAGCACACTTCTATTCAAGTAAATGGGGCTGCACACAGCATTGCTGAACAGGAAAAAATTTTTTTTGATGGGAACATTATCCAGTCCCATGGATCTATACTGTTCTTCCCCCATATAGCAGGTACAAGGAAAGGCTGTGAAGGAGCTGTAGCAATGACTCAGTGCCCCTTCATTCTGATGCTTGATGGAAGCCAAAGAGGTTGTATACTCACAATCATAAAGTAATTGCACATTGGTAAAGGGGTTATCCAGCGCTACAAAAACATGGCCACTTTTCCCCCTCTCTTGTCTCCAGGTCAGGTGTGGTTTGCAATTAAGCTCTATTTACTTCAATGGAACTGAGTTTCAAAACTCCACCCAATCTGTAGACAACAGTAGGGGGAAAGTGGCCATGTTTTTGTAGCGCTGGATAACCCCTTTAAGGCCAACATAGATGACCCGAGCCGCACTGTAAACAAGCGCCGTTCTAGATCACCATTTGTTTTCAAAGCCTATAACAAATGTCAAAAGAGAGAGATCAGCTGACAAGTCAGCATTTGCTTGTTCTTCATCTGATCCCTGGCCCTATTACACTGGATATCTTCATGATTGGCCAGCTCATCGTCCCGTGTAAGAGGGACGTCATGCCATGACGTTAGGAGATAGTAACAACCCCTGTAATTTTTTTGTGATCACTTCTATTTTTGGAAAAAAGATGGCCGATCGGGACAGGACTAAGGACGCTATTACAGGGAGCGATAATCTGCTGAATCAGGCCTCTTCGGCAGATCTATGTAATAAAGACAAAAATCAGCTGATGACAACGATCATCGGCAGATCATGTCTCTAGGTCGTGACCTAAAATCATTGGGGCATGCATTGCTATGTGTAATAGTGATGCGCAGCCGATGGCTGATGAATCTGCAGGTCATACATTACCTCTCCATGCTTCCTGGTGGTCTCTTCTCTTCTGCCCACCCTCAGAGCCGGTCTCTGAGGTGACAGGCTGCTCAGCCAATCACTGGCTGAGACAGGACCGCCGCTGCCAGTGATTGGCTAAGTGGCCTGTCACTTTAGAGGCCGACTCTGCAGATTGGCAAAGGGAATAATTGGTATTTTTTTATGTGTGTAGTTGCTTTTTTTGTATTCTGTGTGATATTTACCTTTAGAGATGAGCGAACCTCTAGCACCCTATCATCCAAACCCTATTGTGCGGTATTTGAATACCGGTGGCTGAAGAAGTTGGATGAAGCCCGAGGGAGTCCTGGAAAACATGGAAACAGCCTATGGCCTATGGCTGTATCCATGTTTTCCTGGCAGCCTTAGGGCTGAATCCAACTTCTTCAGTCACCGGTATTCAAATGCTGCACAATAGGGTTTGGATGATAGGGTGCTAGAGGTTCGCTCATCTCTATCTGCATTTCACCATGCTATCTGAAATCATCATAGCTTTAAACCAATCAAACCAACTAAACTTTTTCTATTCAACCTTTATATCATACAAATTATGGCTCCGGACTAACCAAGAGGTCCATGTCCATCAGCAGCTGAAACTAACAATTCACAGAGTGACATGTAATCATAATCTCTGTACACAAACTGGCGGAACTTGGCTGTTTGATATTGTGAATTTTCCCCATTACAGACACTAAACGTCTTCAAGGAACTAGAACAATCACCTCTTTGGTAGCTTCTGGAACATGGAGTTAGGAAGGAAGTGTTCGTTTCCTGACCCATAGGACATCCCCTGCTAAATTTAGATCAGACCGGGATCATTAACACAGCGTAAATTCTGGGCCTAACAATGGGCATATTACTTAACATCCTTAATGGAACCACCTACCAGAACATTTCGGTTGTGATACTGGCAGGACAGCTGTGTAAATATGAAGCTAAATCTGATACAAGTGAATCTTGTTTATATGATCAACTCCGGTACAAATATATTTTTCCGAGTCAAGTGCCCATTGGGATATGCAAATACTGATACTTGACATAGAACCATTGGCTGCATAGCAAGGGGCAGCATGCTCTGGCTCGCTATTCTCTCAGATCCATTACACTTTATTTGTATTGATGACTCAATACAAGATACTCGCCTTCCAAAACATACAACATTCCCCAGATATAATCTAAACAGCGTTAATAAAACTCTACTTTACTTATCCTGCAGTAATGTGATGGGTTTTGTTTTAAGTTCCCTAAATCTAAGTTTGGAATTGTGTTAGTTACCAGAAACCTTCTTTGCTGACATATCACCACTATATAGTGCCTAAGTAATACCACAACATACAGCTCATATAGGCCCCAATTTATCAAAGGGTGTAAAAGATAGACTGGTGCAAACTGGCCACAGTGACCAATCACAGCTCAGCTTTCAGCTCTGGTAAAATGAAAGAGGAGTTTTGATTGGTTGCTGTGGGCAATTTACTGTACACCAGTGTATATTTTACACCCTTTGATAAATCACCCCCATAGTGTATTAATAATACCAATCTGTTCCCAAATTATATATCCAAACACTGCTCAAATATTACCACCGTATAGTACCCATTTGGGCAGCATAGTGGCTTAGGAGTTGGCGTTGTTGCGTCACAGCACTGGACCCTAAATTCAACCAAGAGCTACATCTCCACTACTACTACTACCCTACACAGCCGCACATCTCCTGCCTTGTCCATCATGTCCCATACTGTACTACTACTACCCTACACAGCCGCACATCTCCTGCCTTGTCCATCATGTCCCATACTGTACTACTACTACTACTACCCTACACAGCCGCACATCTCCTGCCTTGTCCATCATGTCCCATACTGTACTACTACTCCTACTACTACCCTACACAGCCGCACATCTCCTGCCTTGTCCATCATGTCCCATACTGTACTACTACTACTACTACTACCCTACACAGCTGCACGTCTCCTGCCTTATCCATCATGTTCCATACTGTACTACTACTACTACCCTACACAGCCGCACATCTCCTGCCTTGTCCATCATGTCCCATACTGTACTACTACTACTACTACCCTACACAGCCGCACATCTCCTGCCTTGTCCATCATGTCCCATACTGTACTACTACTACTACTCCTACTACTACCACCCTACACAGCCGCACATCTCCTGCCTTGTCCATCATGTCCCATACTGTACTACTACTACTACTACTACCCTACACAGCCGCACATCTCCTGCCTTGTCCATCATGTCCCATACTGTACTACTACTACTACTACTACTACCCTACACAGCCGCACATCTCCTGCCTTGTCCATCATGTTCTATACTGTACTACTACTACTACTACCCTACACAGCCGCACATCTCCTGCCTTGTCCATCATGTCCCATACTGTACTACTACTACTACTACCCTACTCAGCCGCACATCTCCTGCCTTGTCCATCATGTCCCATACTGTACTACTACTACTACTACTACCCTACACAGCCGCACTTCTCCTGCCTTGTCCATCATGTACCATACTGTACTACTACTACTACCCTACACAGCCGCACATCTCCTGCCTTGTCCATCATATCCCATACTGTACTACTACTGCTACTACTACTACCCTACACAGCCGCACATCTCCTGCCTTGTCCATCATGTCCCATACTGTACTACTTCTACTGCTACTACCCTACACAGCCGCACATCTCCTGCCTTGTCCATCATGTACCATACTGTACTACTGCTACTACTACCCTACACAGCCGCACATCTCCTGCCTTGTCCATCATGTACCATACTGTACTACTACTACTACTACCCTACTCAGCCGCACATCTCCTGCCTTGTCTATCATGTTCTATACTGTACTACTACCCTACACAGCCGCACTTCTCCTGCCTTGTCCATCATGTACCATACTGTACTACTACTACTACTACCCTACTCAGCCACTCATCTCCTGCCTTGTCCATCATGTCCCATACTGTACTACTACTACTACTACCCTACACAGCCGCACATCTCCTGCCTTGTCCATCATGTCCCATACTGTACTACTACTACTACTACCCTACTCAGCCGCACATCTCCTGCCTTATCCATCATGTCCCATACTGTACTACTACTACTACTACTACTACTACCCTACACAGCCACACATCTCCTGCCTTGTCCATCATGTCCCATACTGTACTACTACTACTACCCTACACAGCCGCACTTCTCCTGCCTTGTCCATCATGTACCATACTGTACTACTACTACTACTACTACCCTACACAGCCGCACATCTCCTGCCTTGTCCATCATGTCCCATACTGTACTACTACTACTACTACACTACACAGCCGCACATCTCCTGCCTTGTCCATCATGTTCCATACTGTACTACTACTACTACTACTACCCTACACAGCCGCACATCTCCTGCCTTGTCCATCATGTATCATACTGTACTACTACTACACTACACAGCCGCACATCTCCTGCCTTGTCCATCATGTCCCATACTGTACTACTACTTCTACCCTACACAGCCGCACATCTCCTGCCTTGTCCATCATGTCCCATACTGTACCATACTACTACTACTACTACTCTACACAGCCGCACATCTCCTGCCTTGTCCATCATGTCCTATACTGTACTACTACTACTACTACTACCACCCTACACAGCCACACATCTCCTGCCTTGTCCATCATGTCCCATACTGTAATACTACTACTACTACTACTACTACTACCCTACACAGCCGCACATCTCCTGCCTTGTCCATCATGTCCCATACTGTACTACTACTACTACTACCCTACACAGCCGCACATCTCCTGCCTTGTCCATCATGTCCCATACTGTACTACTACTACTACCCTACACAGCCGCACATCTCCTGCCTTGTCCATCATGTCCCATACTGTACTACTACTACTACTCCCCTACACAGCCGCACATCTCCTGCCTTGTCCATCATGTCCCATACTGTACTACTACTGCTACTACTACTACCCTACACAGCCGCACATCTCCTGCCTTGTCCATCATGTCCCATACTGTACTACTACTACTACTACTACTACCCTACACAGCCGCACATCTCCTGCCTTGTCCATCATGTCCCATACTGTACTACTACTACTACCCTACACAGCCGCACATCTCCTGCCTTGTCCATCATGTCCCATACTGTATTGCTGGTGGGAACCCTACCCTGAACAAGATAAATATATAAAAAATCTTGTGAACTCATATTTGATGACACACTCCAACTTTTTAGACCTGAAACAAATTTTTAAATATCTCTCGACCTCCTCACAAAGTTTATTGGAATATTACAGTAGAGTTTAATGTAACCAGATCTTTCCCCTTACATTTTCTTTTAGGAATATGACACCTCTAAAAAACTGTTATAAAACAGACACATCTGAAGAGATACTCATATATACATACATAGGCAGCTTAAAGCTAACACTAGTCAGCCCAGACCAGAATGGAAAATAAAATGTCAAAAGACTAATGTTCATGTGTCAGACAATATTCCATTGTGTATTCCAATGGCAGAAATCCAGGACTGACCCCGTAGTTCTGCCATGGGTGTGCCACAAAGGTGCAGTTACCCATACATTGGCCAATGCAGAGTCCTTTTCCATATGTTTTCACGGTATATGTCAAGATACAGTTATATTGACTGTATTGACTGAAAAGTGCACAATTATATAAGTATGCTTTTTTATGCTTTTTTGTTAATAAGATTCAGTGACTTGTGTGTTGTATGAAACCGTGTAATATGGTCAGTTCCACATTATCGCATATTAGAAAATGCAATGGTATGGAAATGTCTATTATCTATGCATGGAACATGGAACAGACAACCAGTACATGAAGTCATTTCAATTTATTAGTACATGGTGATACTGTTTTTGTATAATCTGTTCATGCCAGTTATATAATACATGGAAGCATATAAATCAATTACCTCAATAATCTGATGGCAGGTCAGTCAGTAGGGAACCCTGCCATTACCGCAGTGAGGCACCTCCACTTTCACTTCAAGGGATTTTTCCCATCTTGGTTTCTATTACTAGTTGACCATGCAGGATCCTGTTCTACTGTGCAATCTTAGGGTATGTGACATAATTATTTGGGCGGAATTCGCCAGGGAATATCATTGAGTCCATGAGACGGGCAGAACTTCAAGTGGAGGCTGCGCGGCAGAATCCACTTAAAGTCTCTGCATGTATTCTGTAGTGTGCACATACCCTTATGATGAGAAGTAGCTCTTGTACTGATAAAGTTGTGTGAACACCTTGGGGCATATTCATGTAGGTCCCGCCTGAGGCGTACGCCAGTGAGAAGTTGTTGGTTCGCCCCCTCTCCCTGGTGTACGCCTGCCGCATGCCCCACTTGCCTGATGGGTGGGCAGGGGGAACTCGGTGGGGGCCAGGCAAGGCAGGGAGGAGGTGTGGACTCCTCCCGCGCCTCATTTATCACAGACGTAAATCATGATCCAAACCACACCTGAACTGGAGACAAGAGAGGGGGGAAAGTGGCCATGTTTTTGTAGTGCTGGATAACCTCTTTATTAAATACCCCCCCCCCCCCCCTTTTTTTTTCCCTCGATGACAGTAGTCTAGCTCAGGATTAAGCGTACATTGAAGGTTGGAAGCACCGTGGGTGAATATGACCTGTATAAGTGTTTGCATTTCGTAATTCATAAGAGAAACCTTACAAAAAGAACTTTTTGGATTGGTGTGTTTTTCACCATTGGATATTGCTACCGGGTACACATCTATATACGACGGAGGAACAACTGCACTCATTTCATATGTTGGAATAACTGCTCACAGCCATGCCTCATATCTCAGTTTCAGTGTAAAACAGTACAGTGAATCCTAAAACATGATGAAATAGGGCAATCTGGTATTAAACATCCAAAATGTCAGAAGAACATTTGAAACAAAGCACTTATCAGAAGACACCCAATCAATGGAACCATCGGGAGCCCAGTGGGACATTGCACTTGTACAATAGCAGTGATCCATAGCTCTTATTAGAGTGTTTTTCTCTGGTGTGTGATGGGTAGCTATCAGCCCAGGACTCGGTAGGTGGTGGCAGCGAGTTATGTATCTGGGCTTGTGTGGCTACATGTGGTTCATGTTCAGTTTGCAAGAGTACAGAGTACAGGTACAAGACTAAGTGAGTGGAAATAAAACCCCTTACAGTCACACCCGTGTCCTCCTGGAAAGGCGTGTATGTGACGGCTGTATGAGCCCCTATAAAAAATAAAACACGCCTAACCGGAACCTAACCGAAGCCAAACCAAAAGGTATTTTACCATGTTGGAAAACTTCCCTGGCACGTACACGCCAGCAAAGTGTGTGAGACAAAAGCATAGCTACAGGGTGTTGGCAAGGCATATAACCTTGAGAGATGCCAACAGGTCCCACATCTATGCCTGGAGTATTTAAAGGAGAAGTCCGGTGAAAATTTTTATTAAGTATTGTATTGCCCCCAAAAGTTATACAAATCACCAATTTACACTTATTACAGGGAATGCTTATAAAGTGCTTTTTCCCCTGCACTTACAACTGCATCCAGGCTTCACTTCCTGGGCAAAATGGTGATGTCATTTCCTGGATAACATGGTGATTTCATGACCCAATTCCCAGAGCTGTGCGGGCTGTGGCTGCTAGAGAGGATGATGGCAGAGGCATGCTCAGTGTCCCTCCAGTGCCCTCTGTCCCCCTGATATCATCCTCTCCAGCAGCCACAGCCCGCACAGCTCTGAAAGTCGGGTCATGACATCACCATGTTATCCAGAAAGTAACATCACCATGTTATCCAGGAAGTGACATCACCATGTTATCCAGGAAGTGACATCATCATGTTATCCAGGAAGTGAAGCCTTGATGCAGTAGTAAGTGCAGGGAAAAAAGCACTTTATAAGCATTTCCCATATTAAGTGTATATCAGGGATTTGTTTAACTTTTGGGGGGCAATACAAACCTCTAATAAAAATTTTCGCCGTAATTCTCCTGTAAGTACAGGGCTAGGACAGACATTGAAGAAGTTTAGTCTAGCAACAATGCATTTGGAGGAATAGCACATTCCTATTCTGGTAGATCATTTATATCAATGTGGCATCTGCCCTTATGAACAAATCAATGGTTACATTATTCCCGATGATGGCACTACAGCTTGACGTGAACACTGTTGCCCCATTGCTCCATCATTTAGCTTCCAGTATTGCACAACTCCATGCTGCGTTTGTTGAAGAAACTTTGTCGAGCGAGTAGCAGCACTTCGGCTCTCTCCGCTTGTGTTTGCGGCTCACAGCAGGGGACTGATTGAAGAATGGAGCGTTCCCACCTTCCAAGCGTTCTAGTGAAAATGTCCCCGTCGCTGTTTTTCCCTTTCATCAATCCCTCATCTAATTCAAAGCTGAAATCTAAATGGGAGGAATGTAATTGCCCTTGACCTCAGCTTGATACTACGAGTCCTGTAACAAGCCTGATGGATGATAGAGGATCATGTCATGGAGGGAAGTGTGTATTTAAATGGAGAATCAAGACCCTTTATGGCACATACGGGATGTGGTGACTAATGCCTGGGTTCTTGCCATCGCACATCATTTTAATAAATATTCTAAAATATATTTCCTTCTTTTTGGGCATGTCACTTCTCCGAGTCCTTTTGAGAGAACGTTCACCAATAACAACAGTTTCCTCCACTGACCCTATATATATTATCACTGGAGCCCCAAAGAATAACAGGACCCAGATATAATACCAGCCTCAATCCCGAAAGGCCAGTGCCACCTATTATCACCAATAGCAAGTGATCAGTCTGGTCCTGATTGGTTGATGCTCAGTCACCCAGTGATAGGGATCTGGTCGGCTGACTGGAACTAGGGCTGATATTTCAAGACTACTTCAAAAGCCTGCAAAACAATGCTAGGTCTTATTTTTGGGGTAGGTCTTGTTCTTAAAGGGAATTTGTTGCCTTAAAGGGGAATTCTGGCAAAATTTTTATTAATGTGTTGTATTGCCCCCCAAAAGTTATACAAATCACCAATATACACTTATTACAAGAAATGCTTATAAAGTGTTTTAAACACTCATCAGGTTTGTGCTTAACCATAACTATTTTTGTTTTGGGGAAGACATGTATCTGCAATGTATGGGAAGTGCTATGGGAAGCAAAATGTCTCCTCAATATGCCAATCTCTTCATGGCCAAATTGGAGGAGGAGTTCCTAAATACTTGTATGATCAAACCTCTAGCTTATTTCCGGTACATTGATGATTTACTCATCATTTGGACAGCATCGGAAGAGGAACTGCTCACCTTCCACAGCAACTTTAATAATTTCCATCCCACCATCAAACTCACACTCAGCTACTCCAAATCCAAAATCCATTTCCTGGACACAACCATATCTATAGAGAACAACACCATACAAACATCAATCTACAAAAAACCTACAGGCCACCCAGCATACTTAGAATGGAATAGCTTTCATCCAAACCACACAAAAAAGTCCATCATCTATAGCCAAGCCCTCAGATACATTAGGATTTGTTCTGATGATAAAGATAGAGAACACCACCTATCATCTTTAAGAGAGACATTCCTAAAACAAGGCTACCATCCAATAACCATTGATGAACAGATCCACAGAGCCAAAAGAATTCCAAGACAAAGCCTCCTGGAATATAAGCAGAAGGAGGAGAACAGCCGGGTGCCATTGGTGGTCACCTATAACCCTAATATGAAGATCCTAAAAAAGATTGCTGCTGAACTACATCCAATATTCCAGAGGGACAACAGACTGAAAGAGATTTTCCCAGAATTACCTCTTCTTTCATTCAAACAACCCCCGAATTTAAGAAACCTCCTTGTAAAAAGCGCTCTGACATCAACAACAGAGACTGGCACCTTCTCCTGCAACAACAGAAAATGCAGCACATGTCCCCACATATTACAAACAAACACAATCCGCATCCCCAACACACAGCGAGACTACACAATCACCAATGCTTTCTCATGTACATCCTCCAATGTGGTCTACATGATAAAGTGTACACGATGCCCCACAGGGATTTACATTGGGGAAACAAAACAGAAACTACAAACTAGAATGAACTTACATAGACATACAATAAAAAGAAGTCTCAACACCCCTGTAGGCCAACATTTCTCAGGACTGGACCATAGAATAACAGATTTAAGGGTTATGGTCCTCAAAGGTCACTTCCAGAGTGACAGAGAGAGGAAAGTGTGGGAATTCAAATTGATAAAAACATTCCAATCATTAACACATGGATTAAACCTGGCACCTGGATTTATGACCCACTACATGGACACACTCCACAGATAAGACTGAACTGACCAACAATCTTGGACTTCCAAATAACCTTTAATTTACAACAAGTCCTTTTTATTGCCCTGGCTTATCTATGTGATGTATATACCCCCTCAAACCCCCCCCCCCATTCACAGATGTCTCTCCCTTCTGGCTTGTAACATCCCTAAAATGTTGTGCTGTTTCTGTAAGTCATTCATTTGTGAACTTGTCTGACGAAGGGATCTTGTGAATCCCGAAAGCTCACAGCTCTAAAAGTTTTTTTTTGTTGGCCAATAAAGGTATCACTCCTAAAATACTTTGATTTCAAGTATTTACCACGATATAAACACTGTTATGAAATCTGAGGATATTCAAGGGGGTTTCCTGCATTTACACAGTATGGGGGAGATTTATCAAACATGGTGTAAAGTGAAACTGGCTCAGTTGCCCCTAGCAACCAATCAGATTCCACCTTTCATCTTCCAAAGAGTCTGTGAAGAATGAAAAGTGAAATCCCCCTAGTGTTCAGACCTGTACTGATTGGGAGAACGAGAGGGGAGAAGATGTGCTGCAGCACGTCCACTCTCCATTCTGAGAAAAAAAGAGACAGACTTATAACGAAGCTCTATGAAGCCTGATTCTTTTTTCCAACCCAGAACAGGGGAAGGAGGTTCTGCAGCACGGTCCTCTCCTGGCTCATTCTCCCTATTGTTACGTGTATAAACACTCAGACTCGGACCGAGCATAACTTTTGACATATCTCAGCTCCTCTCCTGTCCTCAGTTTGGGTGTGGGGTTTTGCAGTTTAGTTCCATTAAAGATAATGGAGCTGAATTGTAATACCCCACACAACCTGAGCATAGGGGTGGTGCTGTTTTTTTTTTTCCCAAGAAAGTAGCTGTGTTTCTTTTAACACCTTTAAGGCATTAATTTCATTTATTAAAATAAAAAAAGACATGTAATGCAGACATTTCAAATGCTTGGATCAGTTGGGGTCTCAGTGCTGATCTCCAGATCAGTTCACCCTTTGGCTTGGCACTTGCTTTGACTCATTGCAGGCGACAGGTTCCATAGACTTATAATGGAGCCCATCCATGGATTAAACTTCTACCTTGGGCATCCTATATCTAGAGATCAGATTTTTCTTCCTGACCATTTAAAACTTTTGACATGTCAAAAGTTTTTAGAATTAACATATATACCGGTTTAATATAATATATACAGTATATACAATTGGCTGCTAAGATTACAGAGATTCCCTGCAATGCATTATGAAAGAAATTCCTTTGCTATGGAACAATTTTCGTTTTTTCCATGATAATGCATTTAGTCAATAGTCAAGGATAGTCAATCTTCATATCGAGGCAGAAGGTAGCTTGGCTTTGAAGACTGTGCTGTCAGCATTCCGCAGAAAATAGAGGTTAAATATTGAGCCATTACCTTGGTTTGCTGTTTAAAATGAGACACTTATCTTTCAATTCTAGTCTCAGCGCTGAAAAAAAAAAAGCGCCTTCTTTGTTGAGGCTGTTATTCCCGTATTTGCTTGGGCTGCAGTCCTACTGTGCCGGGAGTTTGATTCATTACAGCTCAGCTCTGATATCATTGCCGTCCTGGGGTTCGGAGCAGTGAGCGGAGTGTGAATAAAACAACATTATGGCTCCGTGTCTTCCCTACGGTGCGAGCCATTTTCTGCTCCACTCTTATACCGCAAAGTGTGTTTATGTTTGTCTTCCCTGCATTATTAAATCCCGCTTTTAATAATTAATGCCGCCATTGTACCACATGGAGTTACAAGGAATTGGGAGCAGCCAATGCCGCCGAGTCTTAAACTGCTTGCAGAAGAAATGACCCGACTTTGAAATCCGAGGCATCACAGCGGGACGGATCTGCCTGTCATAAAGCAGACAGCGGTGTGCCGTACTGTAATCTCCAGCCTATTAATTTCCCAACACATAATATCTCTATAACATGTTTCAGCAGAGTCTGGCCTAATTACACTGCCAAAGCCTCCAGTGCCGCACCGCCGCTACAAGCTCACACATGGAGCCCAGCGTCCGTCATCATCTTTCATCTCTAGCAGATGCCGGGTGACACTACGGTATTATCGGGGTATGATAACCATTTAATGTGCACTGGGTTGAGTAATTGAGGATGCTGGGAAATCCCTTCTGATTGCTTCAGTTCTCTCAAGGGACAAGACCCTAAGAACGTGAAGTCTGAAAATAATTTAACTGGAAGGTAACACTATAATATTCCCATCTCATTATTCATCCCATGAGAGTGCCGCTTTTCCTTTCTTATTGTCTATGGTCAAGATCTATTACAGCCCGTGAATACATCTCGTTGGCAATTATAACAGTCTTTCCGGTTCTTGAAGACACCTTCCTCCCATGTGTTGTTGAAATTAGTGATATTTTTGGCGTCAGATAGAAAAGTTCGCCCATCCTCTCTTACCAACATTCCTAAGTTGTTTTCTTCTTCATACACCTATAAAGTGTTTGTACATTGGAATTTTTCTGCCGTCATGTGACCTAACTCCCATAATGCATTTCTTTTTTGGTTACAGGAAGCCGATGGAATTCTAAAATTGGCTTTGGATGTGAACAGAGTGGAAAATATCATTTCACTCCAGATTAGTATGAGATTTTGTGTGGCTTTAGTGCTGGAGTGAAATGGCTGTGTGCAGCCTCCAGGCATTACCCATAGATTTACTGTTCCTTGTGCGCCTTCCATTTCACATATAGACAATACAAAAGTTTCCTCAAATTTCATGTAATTTAAAAAAATATATGTTTTAAGAAAAATCCAACATTCCATTATAATGCGTTATTGCATGATATGAGGCATTGCCATTTGGAGAGGTGGTCTCCATAATATGGTACCATGTGTTACAGCACTCACAAGTGGCTAGACTGCACTGCGGTGCGGAATCTGTTGGCGCTATACAAATAAATATTATTATTATTAGACTTCATTTATATTTCCTGGCTCCTAACGATTACTTCCGGGACTCAGATACCCCTAAGACTTATGGAAGGACAAAATAGTGAGACCATTAAGCAATTCATGCTGCTACAAGCATTACTTATATGGCTCAAAAATGTACTCCTACCTATGTGGGCATCTGGCAGTCCTCAACTGCTAACTAGTCACCGCTATTGCGAAACATCTTTGACAATTACGCCTCCCTGGGAGTGTTGGCGTACAGGAGCCTGAGCAAGGGAACAAGAGGGGGGGGGGGGATTATGGCTATTTCTGGGCACAGGAGAGGGGAATATTGCTAATAGGGGGCATAGGAAGGGTATTTATGCTATGTAGGGTCACATGAGGGATCATTGTTATACAGGGCAACTATCTGGGCCCATATTGGCCTGTGTAATAAAGACAACTATCAGCCGAGGACCTGATTGTCCGCTGATCATTGTCTTTCAGTAGGTTCAAAAATCAAAGGCTGCCAACCGTGCATGGCTCCGTGTAATAGGAGGTGCGGGATTGGTGGCCAATAAAAGTGCAGAGAAAATAATAAAGCTATATTTTACCTCTCCACACTCCCTGGTGTCCTTCCGCAGCCACCGCTGGAGCTTTTGATGCAGTCTCTTCATGTATCAGCCAATTACTGGCCACTGCTCTGTCCCGTCTCAGCCAGTGATTGGCTGAGCAGCTTGCCATTTCAGAGACGCCACAGAAGTGCCAGCGGCATCTAGGGGGAGAAGCTAAAAGTACAGAAGTATTGCTTTACTATTTTCTATATACACAGCAAGGATACCCGGACTTTACTAAATATATATATTTATATATATATTTACAGCCCTTGCTGCACGATCATCGAGCTGTGTAATAGGCTCAGTAAGCGACCATCAATCTAGCAGATTGGCCCTCGCTTACATAGAATATCAGGCCATGTAATACGGCCCTAGGTGCCTAAGGAGCCCTAAAGATTCCCTCACTTCCCCTCCCTGCTCAGAAGAAACCTATGGTAGGTGGGGGCCTGCTATAGATTTTTCATGGGGTCCCACAACTCCAGGTTATCCGTCTTTCTGGAATGATGCATTGACTTACACCAGTGAAATCTGACAAGTCGTATTCCATAATAGCCGAAGGGATTTTTGACATCTTGAAATACGGTATAAACAGAACTATCATTAGATGAGAAATAAGTTGATAAAATATGCCAGTGCCCATCAGTGCTCATCCACGTTATGTTATTGTTCCTGAAGAGACATCACCGGCTGAAGCGCTATTTATATAAGGGAGCTGTCACCATCCATACATAATTATATTATTACCAGGAGACCTCTTTCTTTTGACAGCTGCATGTGTAGCCACTTTTTAAGCAGCTCTCTCCCTGGAGCAACCTGCCCTGTTGTTACCCCTTCATAATACAGATATTGTGGCCTTTGTGGATTCACACAAGTTTTACTTACTATTTGTAAGGCTAACAAAGTTTTTTTTGTTATTTTTTATTTTTGAATAATTTGTTCTCTTTTAAATGTGTTAACGATGGTGAACTGTTTATAATGTCCGTAGAGGAATTCCATCAGTGCTTCGTGTAAAGTTTTTTTTAATATCTATTCTTTTTCAGAATTTTTTTTATTGTGCATTTTTATACTTTGCTTGGCTTGTGGTATAGTGAGTTATGATAAAAATCAAATATAACACAACTGTTATTGTGATGTTATACAACATCATATCAGACAGGAATCATACATTTTTAGGGTGTTCTTTATTGCAATGTTATGGCCCAAAAAGAAAAAAAAGCTGTCCAGGTATTTTTTATCTCAACCCCCCCGGACTTAAAGGGGTTGTCCAGTGAAAATCTTTTTCTTTTAAATCAACTGGTTTCAGAAAGTTATATAGATTTGTAATTTACTTCTATTTAAAAATCTCAATTCTTCCCATACTTATTAGCTGCTGTATGTCCTGCAGGAAGTGGTGTAATATTTCCAGTCTGACACAGTGCTCTCTGCTGCCACCTCTGTCCGAGACAGGAACTGTCGAGAGCTGCAACAAATTCCCATAGAAAACCTCTCCTACCCTGGACAGTTCCTGTCTTAGACAGATGTGGCAGCAGAGAGCATTGTGTCAGACTCAAAAGAAAACATTTACTGCAGGACATACAGCAGCTGATAAGTATGGGAAGACTTGAGATTTTTAAATAGAAGTAAATTACAAATCTATAGAACTTTCTGAAACCAGTTGATTTGAAAGAAAACATTTTTCGCTGGACAACCCGTTTAAGCCACTTTCAATGGTAATAAGAAACTAAAGAGCAGGTATTACATCCATTCATACATACATATTGTAGGATCCAAATCACCTTCTCATGTACTTTTGAATAGGTTAAATTCCCTAAGATTAGTACAAATATTCTACATTCATTACATATACAAAGACTACATACTGATCTTATATAAAGAGACTGCTTTCCAATGGGGTATAATCATTGCATACAATCTTTTGGGTTAGGGGGTCACTTACTTTTCTCCATTCCAGGAACTGAGTTCTCAGATTTCTTCCAACTCTCCAAATACATATTGTGACCTTCTGTGAAATTGACCTTGAAATTGTGTTTGATTCTGATATTAGAGTGGGAGTCCCAGAAGGAGAAGAAGTGAGTTTTCTGTACAATACGGTATAACACCCTGATACCACATAATGTTATATGTGCAGGGAATTCTCTCAGGGTATGGTAACATATCCATACACCCTCATAACCAGATGGAGGCCAAAGAAGTCTTCTTTTGACCTTGGTTCTAGTGCTTTTGGTTGGGGTTTATGTTTTTTGATGCATAGACTAATGTATTCTATATAGCCATGTGCTGCATAAAAATGGGTTCTGCACATATATATATTCTATATATATGGACATTATAAGGATATTATATGGATATTATAAGGAAACTTCTAGATGTATACCTTTGATATTGTGAGACAAGGTATGAAAAAAGCCTAAGGCTATGTTCACACACAGATGTTTTAAAGTGTCACTGTCGTTTAAATTTTTTTCAGAAATCAATAGTCCAGGCAATTTTAAGAAACTTTGTAATTGGGTTTATTAGGCAAATATGCCATTATCTGTATTCAAACAGACTTTCCCCAGGTCCCCCCCCCCTCCCTCTCTCTCTCTCTCTCTCATTCACTGCTCATTATCAGGAAATCTCGACTCTTTTACATCAGTTGTGCCCTGTGTAACTTATGGAGAGGAGGGAGGGAGATTAGTCAGCAGCAGAGAGCAGAGAACAAAGGATTACACAGCGGGAACTGTGTGAAAGTAGGTATTCAGAGATCAGAGAGGTCAGTGCTGACCTCAGAGGAGATAGCCCAGTGATGTTGCTGTAAATTAACTCTTTGTTGTCCTGTTTTGGTGCCTCATCTCCCTTCACCCCTCCCCATAAGAGAACAATGAAGACAGGGGGGAGAGCTTCAAACAGTTTTTTTCATGATAAAAATGCATTTATCGGCTAATAAACCCGATTACAAAGTTTCTTAAAATCGCCTGTACTATTGATTTCTGAAAAAAAAAACAACAAACGACAATGACACTTTAACCCCTAGACGACCTAGGACGTACGGGTACGTCCTGGAAGTCTGTGCCCAGACGACCCTGGATGTACCGGTACATAGCAGGTGGAGGCTGGCTGCAATCAGCAGCTGGCACCTCACCGTTAATGACATGCTGCAGCGATCGCGCTGCAGTGTGACATTAACTCCTTAAACGCCACGATCACGGTGCGGCCATGGCGTTTAAGTGTAAGTGACAGGGGGAGTCCCCTGTCACTTACCGATCGGGACACTGCGGGGGTCCCGATCGTTAAAACAGACCGCCGTAAGTCTCTCACCTGCCTCCGTGCGGTCCGATTGGCGCTCTGGTCACTGAGCCTGCACAGGCAGGGTCAGTGAGCAGAGCGCTGATAACACTGACCAATGCTATGCCTATGGCATAGCAGTGATCAGTGTGTAAAATGAAACTAATGAATGTACAAGTCCCCCAAAGGGACTTAACATGTAATTAAAAAAAAAGTTAAACTCACCAACACACTACCCCAAAACCCCTCCCCCAATAAAAGTTTAAATCAGTCCCTTTCCCATTATATAAATAAAACAAATAAAAATAAATAAATAAACATATAATATACCGTAGCGTGCGTAATTGTCCGAGCTATTAAAATATAACAAGCGTCATTGCGAACGGTGAACAGCATGGGCGAAAAGAGGGAAAAAAGTGCGCGGATTAACGATTTTGTTACATTATATATAATAAAAAAATTAATAAAAAGTGATCAAAACGTCCGATCTTCACAAATATGATATTAATAAAAACTAGAGATCATTGCGGAAAAAAATGACACCCCATACAGCCCCGTAGGTGAAAAAATAAAACTGCTATAAGCGTCACAATAGGCCCATTTTATTAATATTTAATTGCCAAAAAGAAAGATTTCATAAAAAAAATATATAACATTAGAGAATCTGTGTAACCTGCATATGGTTGTGTTCGGACTGACCTATAGAATAATTGTATCATGTCGCTTTTACCATATAGTGCATTACGTAGACACAGGAACCCCCCAAACGTTACCATATTGCATTCTTTTTAACAATTTCACCTATTTATATCTTCATAAATAATATATTCGGGATTCCATCATACATGTTATGGTAAAATGAAAGACGCCATTACAAAGTACAACTATTCCTGTAACAAATAAGCCATTACATGGCCTTGTAGATAGAAAACTGAAAGTGCTAGAGCTCTTAGAAGGGGGGAGGGAGAAACGAAAGCGCAAAGATCAAAATTTTTCGCGCCCCACTGGGTCATTTTGGGCCTGGTCCTCAAAGGGTTAAGGGTAAAATACGGCTGTATTTTCAATATAATAATGTGCCCCATTCAAGTTAATAGTAAATTGGCTGGCAGTGCACACACCATATAGAATAAGGGCAGTGATCCATCACGACTGTCCAAATAATGAACATTCTCGTTATTTACCACTTACTCTAGCAAAAAAAACTGCATTTTTTTTCACGTGTTCACGCATTGTTTTATTTTCACTGAAAATTACAGCTGTATTTTGGTATTAATTTACTGTGTGTGAACACAGCCTAATGGTTTCCCCGATAGATTCTTCAGCTAGATGCATTTATAGTATACAGACTGGAGATGCTATAAATTTCTGATGCTTGTATGCCCAGCCCTCTATTTCAGGTTGGCAGTCACTGACCATTATAGTGAATGGGAACTTTTGAGGAACAGGATGTGGAATGGTCTGGCGCACACTACTATGTGTCCAGGGTTCAGTTTGGAGGCTGCACGGCTTCGCTCAGCCTTCAGTCCATGCTTTTAGTAAAACAGTAATGGGAAGAAGCCAATAAACACACTTCATACTTGGCTTCCCTGACAGAGGAATGAGCAGACACAGCTGGACTGCACCGTAAGAATGATGGAGCCCCCTGTGATGACATTAGGCTTTACATAGTTTATGTTGATTTAAGACGCTTATAATAATGCAGAATTGTACTTTTTCTATTTGTCACAATTCTCAGACTGATCTTTTATTGCTCTCCAGACCGGAGGCTAAAGCTGATGGTACTCTTGGTTATGTGCCCCAAATACATTCAGAGGACTGATGTTTGTCACTATTGGGAAACTGGTCATTAAAGAGTTATATATCATAATGACTTCAAAAAACATTGTCCTGTATGTTGCATGTGGTGTATGTGGTGCATTTTGATACACAAAAAAGTATAATTCTCTGGAGAAAAAACAGGTGTGGCTGCGCATCCATATACTTATCACTGATCACTCTGCTTCAGGGGCGAAATAACTTTACCATAGGCCCCGGGTTGTTCACCAGGCCTGGGCCCCCCGACCCCACTGTAACTATGGTAACACTAGCATGGTGTTCATAGTACAGGATAGATAATGTCATGATGTCCTGATTTGTGCAAAATCGAGGGAAAAAAAAACTGTGATTTTTGCTAATTATGGCAGAACTGTAGCCAGGAGTAAATACTCTACTGAAAGTATAACTCTGTTTGGGTGACCATCGCCAGGAACTCAGGGCCCCGGGCTACCGCCCGAAACGGATCTGTTATACTTTGATACTGCTCTGCTTCTCAGCACTGTATACCACTAACATCAGGAGTAAGTGACATTTTGATCAAAGTGCATAAGCCAGCACACCATGTCAAGGTTTCAGATACATGTGGGTCCCTAGCTAAAAAATAGTGTAGCCCCAGAGGGGGGAGCAACCTGAAGCCCGATACTGATGGACATAGCCCTCATGGGCTCTGGGCCACACCGCCCCTAAATAACACACTGCCACAGCAATGGCCGCCAAAGGAACCACACTACACAGAGTAGAAGCAGAGTGGAAAAAACCTAAACTGTCTGCTATCAGCCGAGGACTGAATGAAGCCAGGTATAGACCCAATATATGTATACCAATTCAAACCACCTATGTAACGGAGGAGTGCTAGACCAAGGCAAAAAAGGAGGGGGCAGAATGTATTAAATAATTCTCTGGAGAAAGAACAGACATGGTCGCACATCCATATACTTAGCACTGATCACTCTGCTTCTCAGCACTACTAACATCAGGAGTAGTCACAGTATACCTTCCATCTTGTGTTACGCAGTCTCACAGGCACTTAGGCTATACATTGCATCCATGACCAAGCAATGTATACACAATGTGCATATCTCCTGAGCACACCACCTCAGCGTGCGTGTCCCAGGTTACCCATAGTTAAGAGATGCATTGGCTGAGCTAGAGGGGCTGGGGATCCATGCACCTCAGGGGGATGCCAACAAGTCTCTCCGTCTTGGCCAGGGTGGTTAGATACAGGACTTGGGCATTGAGCTGCAACTTTGCCTTAGGTGAAGTAAAGCCTAAATAAAGCTCCTCATGGATCCTGACAAGTAATTTCACAGTTTGTTTTGACAGGGCAGACGCTTGTGAAAGTATACAGGGAAGAGAGCAAATGTGTGGAGGAGGTAAATCACATTGGCAGACATTGAGGTACTGTTGCTTTTACTAGATGCACTGTGTCTAGGGGAAATAATGGCTGTTACTGTTGTCCCTATAACTGTTATTGGGGGCACATAAGCACTGTGCTACTATGGGGGACACTGCGGCACAAACCAGGAGCTATGTGCCTATTGGCATTATTGGTCAAGTGGCAGGTAAAGTCACTGTGGCTGTTAATAGGGGCAGTATAGCGGCATTATGGCTGTTACTGTTGCCCCTATAACTGTTATCGGGGGCACTAAAGAGTTGCGCTATTACTGGGGACACTGTGGCACACGAAGAGCTATGTGCCTATTGGGGATCTATGACAGGCGTTATTGGTCAAGTGGCAGGTAGAGGCAATGTGGCTGTTATTTGGGGCAATATGGCCGATATTGAAGGTACCGTGGCTCTAATGGGGCCCATAGCTGTCAGCCATTTCTCCTAATCCCCCATCCCGATTCAGCAGAGCCAAACATTCATGTGTTCTCTATAGGGAGAGGAGCGGTGGGCTGCTGCCAGACAACTCTAGACATAAAGATTATTGTATTGCACCACCGACTGTCGCATGCTGTACTCGATGTGATCCTCCACCATATCGTAGAACTTTATCCAAATTGCACCAAGACACAGTAAAATCTAATTTTTATTCCACCCATCTTAAAAACGTACAAAACAAGCATATAGCAGCAACCATAAAATAACAAAATAGCAGCCTGTTACAATAGACAAACATCCACCCTTAAATAACCCCAGGGAGTCGAGCTGCTCCTCCCTGACCTCCAATATATACGGCTCTAAATATAATAAAAACAATAGTTATAATATGATAACATTGCATAACACCTGTATACAGTAGTATGTATGCACCAATATATATATTATGCAATGTTATCTTTTAACTATTGGTTTTATTATGTTTCGAGCCGTAAATTGGAGGAAAGTGAGGGACCTGGGAGTTCTAAGAGCAATAAGGGTGGGAAATCTGCTCAGTCCATCTCACCCTGACGTCATCTATTAGAAGAGCATTAAAAGGCCGCCATACACTTTAGACCAGGAATGGGGAACCTTCAACCATCCAGCTGTTGCAAAACTACAATTTCCATCATGCCTGGACAGCCAAAGGTCAGGTACGATGTAGATTTGCAACCGCCGGGGGGACTGAAGGTTTCCCGAACCTGCTTTATACAGTTGGCCTGCTGAAGTCAGCAGGTTCGGACCACTTTTGTCTTAAAGGGGTATTCCCAGCTCAGCTTGTTATCCCGTATCCAAGGAATAGGGAATTACAAACTGTTCACTGACCACTGGGCCCCCTGAGAACAGAAATGCAATTGGCCTGCAATAAATGGAGGACACAACGCCACCAGGGCCTGGATTCCATTTATTCTCTATAGGACTGCCGAACAGAGGGACGAACAGCTGCATCGTGCAGCTACTACTGGAGTCCACCAATCTCTCTCCCAATGGGACATGGTCTGATGTGAACAACTGAACACAGTGAAGCAACTTGCGCTATGCTGGCAGTATAAAGTACTATATATTTAATACAACTGTTCTATCCCTGCTGGCATAACTTGCGCCAATACCATCCCTCTCTACCAGCTGCTAGATACCAATGGAAATCATCCCAAAATTCAGATCTAAGAGGGAGCTGCTAGTCTGACACATGAGCCTCACCAGCTTGTGTAAAATATGTGTTATTCAATCTCATACCCTGCCATTGTCCTACATGCCTTTGCGGGGAGTAGCTCGGCTTTCGGTGGGGCCAGAAAAAACCAAGCCCTCTTGTCGTAACATGAATTTGACTTGCTTGTATATTGGGGTCACAGCATCAGACACACCTTAAGCGAGAGCGCTACTAAAATAACGCACAGTAATGAATTAGGGTTTATGTGCGGTGGATTACTGGGTCTTATATTAACCCTTCACAGTCGGAAGGGTGTATTAAACCCTATCACGGTAATGTTTAAATGTCAATGCGTCTTGCAGTAACTTGTAAAATGTATTTACTGAAGCTTTTCCTTCCATCCCCTGCATGGCGGTGTAATAAAACCAAACCTGACTGAGAGCTGTTTGTTTTCTGCATTGATAATGCTCCTACATTTTACCTAAGGGCAATGCTAAGAATAAATGTCAGACTCCTTAGCAGCCTAGCAGACTCCCTGGGTGTAAAGGCAGCTCACGGATAGATTTTTCTTTCTCAGTCGGGAGCATTAAATGTTGTACACAAGCTTTTCCTCTATATACCTGGCACTAAAACACGTAACAGAATTGCATAAAGCGCAATTACGGACACATTGGATAATAGCACGGTAGGTAAAATCCCAGTTTCCTCATAGTTGTCTTGCAGGTTTATCAACCAAAACAGCCTAGAGGCTGCAGATAGGTCTGTAGGGTAAGCGGTGACTAGTGTATGTAAATATAACTGGGGTATTTTTAACATACATGAACCCCTCTTAAAGGGTTTATCCAGCGCTACAAAAACATGGCCGCTTTTCCCCCTACTGTTGTCTCCAGTTCAGGTGCAGTTTGCAATTAAGCTCCATTTACTTCAATGGAACTGAGTTTCAAAACCCCACCCAAACTGGAGACAACAGTAGGGGGAAAGTGGCCATGTTTTTGTAGAGCTGGATAACCCCTTTAAGGCCCAATAACACAAAGCCATTATCAGCCGTATTTGGCCGATAATTGCTTCGCGTAATGAAAGGCAACAATCAGCTGACATGTCCCGAGTATCAGGAACGGTGGCAACAGACTGCCACTATCTCCCATGGGCTCCCCGGAAGATCTAAAATCATCTGGGGTGCTCCCCCCCACACACACACACACACTAACCCGATTGCTGCCGGCGAGGAGCAAGCGAGCACTGTCCTGACATTTCGCAGCAACCTGACGCTCGCTTGCTCCAGGAGATTGCCCCGTGTCGTAGAGGCTTTAGATTATGGATCCACCTGCAAATAGTTGGTTGTATATAAATCAAGAATACGGGCACCCCACAGCATTCATAGCACAGTCAGTGGAGAAGCAGGCCTTTCAATACACCTGGGCAGTCCTACAGGCCTGTAAACTAACCTTCCTGGAGCTGATGGTGGTTACTAAACTTATAAAATCACCTTTAATTTTTCAATCAAGTGTCAAGGAGGCGGTGCTTAGCTACTCAATTGTCACCCCCCTCCTCGCTCACCCTCTCTTTTCTGCTCCTCCTTGACTGATGTACAGGGCTCTGTAAGGAGGGGACAGTAGGTAAGCACAATGAAGAAGGTGTGCCAGGCTGTGGCACTCGGAGAACCCGGCTCCACCTCCTTGACACTTGACTGAGAAATTTATATGAATGACCACCACCATCAGCTTCAGGAAAGGTGCCATTTGCTTTCATACCCTAACAGTTATCCAGCAGCGGCTGCAACTCTTAGAGCTGACAGTAATCGGTCCTGTTTGATCTCCACCAGTGTTCAGAGAGCAGGTTGGAGTCATCTAAGGATGAAGTCCAGTGGTCACGTTACTACAACTTTTACAACTTGCGCAGATCTGAAAAACATTTAAGCCCTAAGAGCTTTTTACATCTGAACAAAGGATTTTTTTCTGAACACATTCCAAATATTACACCCTATAGTTTTTTTTTTCTCCGAGTCATGTAAATAGAGTCACAAGAATCCTTATAGCTTTTTACTTATTCTCTAGCCGACATCCCCTATCTTGGGCCTAACACTTCGGGAGCTCTGTGCCCACTTTCCGAGAATTTATTATTCTAAAATATATGAAATATTTAGCACTATAGGCCTGTCCCCCCTTTCCCCTTTACTCATAGAGCTGAGTTTTGTCACTGACAAGCGTTCTTATTCCCTAGGATATCCGGTGACACACAGCCGGGTCATCTGAGGCCTCTCTAGGCCGAGCCATTAGGTTCGCCAAGTAGGCCGAAGAGAATGACTGGATAAATCCTAACCTAATTGGATATCATCAAGTGGCTGAAATAGCTTTTTGGTTGCCGGTTTATTAAAGGGGTTGTCCGGCGAAAAAAAATTATTCACAGAATAACACACATTACAAAGTTATACAACTTTGTAATGTATGTTATGTCTGTGAATGGCCCCCTTCCCCGTGTCCCACCACCCCCACCCGTGTACCCGGAAGTGTGGTGCGCTATACATTACCTGTCGCGTGCCGACCACGGTCTCCGATCGTCAGCAGTGACGTCTTCTTCGGGAGCTTGGCGGATCTTCCCGAGTGCCGGCCGCCCTCTGCAGCGTCATCCGAAGCTCAGCCGCGATTGGCTGAGCATAACTGTGCTCAGCCAATCGCGGCTGAGCAGCTGATGACGTGGCCGCGTCATCAGCCGCTCAGCCGCGATTGGCTGAGCACAGTTATGCTCAGCCAATCGCGGCTGAGCTTCGGATGACGCTGCAGAGGGTTGCCGGCACTCGGGAAGATCCGCCAAGCTCCCGAAGAAGACGTCACTGCTGACGATCGGAGACCGTGGACGACACGATATGCGGTGAGTATAATGCACCACACTTCCGGGTCTAGCGTGGGTGGGGGGAAACACAGGGAAGGGGGCCATTCACAGACATAACATACATTACAAAGTTGTATAACTTTGTAATGTGTGTTATTCTGTGAATAATTTTTTTTCGCCGGACAACCCCTTTAACCCTTTAATGGCCTGGACAGTCTGGTCAGTACTTCAGAGGAAAAGTCAGCAAACAGGAGTCAATGCACACTCCATTCAGAGGAATACATTAGGAGAAATTCCCATAAGATTTTAGCAGGATACCTCTTGTATGGAATTACACTGCAGACAGTACTATTCATTATTCATATCATTAACCTCTCCTCTATATTTTACCTTATGATCCGATGCTTTATCCTCCTGTACGTAGTAATACATACACATAGCCCACATCTCAGGTAGCCATGGTTATTAAATTGGCAAGACACTAAAATATGAAGCATCGCTATGGTTCCTGTGTTTAGTTCCTGTGCTATAGTGATAAATATATAATATCCCTGGTGGTCTAGAGTTTACTAATATTACTAGAGCTTGGGTGGTTTATGCATTAACATTAGCACCCATGGTGGTCACTATAATAGGAAATACGGGTACTGTATGTACACAATACATTTTAAAATGCATAAAACTAAGCTTAAATTTCCATCAGGCTGAGTAGCTTGCAGACAGCCTGGAGCAGCATCCAGGCTGGTGTCTGTAAGGATGAGCGACTCTAAGTAAGCAGTTTATTCTACAGGATAATATTAACAACAGTCGGTGCAACACAGAACGATTCCTACATAGTATCTAGATATCATTCGTAAATGGGTTGTGAAGGAAAAAAACTATGCATAGCTATTGGATGGGATGGGCTATTAATAGTTTTTTTTTCCTTTGAAAACTGTTTAAGATGGCTATACACATCAATGTCATTTAAATGCCCTGAAACTAGTGAGACAGAAGCTAAACAGAATGATGTATCACTTACATTGTTCTGTACAGCTGATTCAGAGATATCCTCTTGAATAACACGGACAATAAGTAGTCCTCCTTATTATGTGTGTGTGCTCAGTAGTCCTGGATATTCATGAGCACCAGCTCCCTCAGCCCACTGGCTGCTAATTAGCAGTTGTCTATCTATACTGTATTGTTAAACCGGACAGATTGGGTAAAAGTTATTTTCATTGTCAAAGCTTCATAAAAAAAAGTAATAATTTATGGACTGAGACAGATTTTCTTATGATGGTTCCAACGTAGTTTGGTCATCTGTTGTTCTAGGGGCAGAACTACTGCAGTTGCAGCCATAGATGCTGCTATGGGGTCCACCACATCAGGGGCCCGGTGGCCCAGTACCGTAAAAGGCCCTGAGTTGACATCACCTGCAGAACTCAGCAGCTAAATGAACCTCCTGAGTGCTGCAAATAGCCCCCCAATTGTAGGGCTATGATTAATAGGGTGAAGAGCCATTGGCCCTTGTGGCTGTAGGCAACATTCTGCTCCCTCCTCAGTGCTCTGGTACACTGTGTTGTTTATATAGGAAATATTAGCTTGATTTTGTCAAAGGCCATCCATTGTATTCTGGTCTAGCTCCAGTCTCCTGTTGTAGCTGTTTTCTGCTCCAGTTGTCATTGGGTAAAGTATTACCTGCTGTAATCAATTTATTAGTCCAATATTATCATTAGACAGCTCCACAGCCATGAGGTGAGATGAGGGGACTCCTGTGCATCACCTCCACAGCCATGAGGTGAGATGAGGGGACTCCTGTGCATCACCTCCACAGCCATGAGGTGAGATGAGGGGACTCCTGTCTATCACCTCCACAGCCATGAGGTGAGATGAGGGGACTCCTGTTTATCGGCTCAACAGCCATGAGGTGAGATCAGAGGATTTCTGTCTATCGGCTCTACAGCCAAGAGTGAGATCTGGGGGCTCCTTTGTATCACCACCACAGCCATGAGGTGAGATCAGGAGACTCCTGTGCATCACCTCCACAGCCATGAGGTGAGATCAGGGGACTCCTATCGGCTCCACAGCCAGGACGTGAAATCAGGAGACTCCTGTCTATCGGCTCCACAGCCATGAGGTGAGATCAGGAGACTCCTGTCTATTGGCTCCGCAGCTATGAGGTGAGATCAGGAGACTCCTGTCTAACGGCTCCACAGCCATGAGGTAAGATGAGGGGACTCCTGTCTATCGGCTCCACAGCCAGGACGTGAGATCAGGAGACTCCTGTCTATCGGCTCCACAGCCATGAGGTGAGATCAGGGGACTCCTGTTCATCACCTCCACAGCCATGAGGTGAGATCAGGAGACTCCTGTCTATTGGCTCCGCAGCTATGAGGTGAGATCAGGAGACTCCTGTCTAACGGCTCCACAGCCATGAGGTGAGATGAGGGGACTCCTGTCTATTGGCTCCGCAGCTATGAGGTGAGATCAGGAGACTCCTGTCTTATCGGCTCCACAGCCATGAGGTGAGATCAGGGGACTCCTGTCTATCAGCTCCACAGCCATGAGGTGAGATCAGGGGACTTCTGTCTATCGGCTCCACAGCCAAGAGTGAGATCAGGGGGCTCCTTTGTATCACCACCACAGCCATGAGGTGAGATGAGGGGACTCCTGTCTATTGGCTCCACAGCCATGAGGTGAGATGAGGGGACTCCTGTCTATTGGCTCCACAGCCATGAGGTGAGATGAGGGGACTCCTGTCTATTGGCTCCACATCCATGAGGTGAGATCAGGGGACTCCTGTGTATCACCTCCACAGCCATGAGGTGTGATCAGAGGACTCCTGTATATCGACTTCACAGCCATGAGGTGAGATGAGGGGGACTCCTGTCTATCGGCTCCACAGCCAAGAGGTGAGATCAGGGGACTCCTGTGTATCAGCCCCACAGCCATAAGGTGAGATCAGGGAACTCCTGCTTATCAGGTACACAGCCATGAGGTGAGATCAGGGGACTCCTGTCTATCAGGTCGACAGCCATGAGGTGAGATCAGGGGACTCCTGTCTATCAGCTCCACAGCCATAAGGTGAGATCAGGGGACTCCTGTCTATCGACTGGCTGGGTTGCTTGCTGAGAGGTAGAAAGTTCAGAACAGTAAAGAGGAGGATGTCGAGAGAGTCCCAACCCAAGTAGTACTGTGCTCTGCCGGAACTTTAGAGGTATAAGAAGAAGTAGAATACTTGAAAATAGAGAGAATACTTGTGCCCGTGTTTTGGCTCTTTAGTCTTTGCACCACCTATTGCCCACCAGTGTCAGGGGACCCGTCCTAGAGGGTGAAACAAGACCCAGACCTTGTTACCCGGGATGAGCGGTATGCTGAGGGTTCCCTGCTTACACCCATGCTGCAAAATAGAGTTCCTAGGCTTCTAGCAACTTTGCTCTATCCGGATCAGTTCCTTTACGTTTCAAGGAGACTGTCCTGCACTGTGTTCCTTCTGGTTCTCGGCGTGGGTTGAGATGATCCCTGACTTGTCCTATCTAGTAGCGACTGAACACTGCATAGTGTTTAGTAGTGTTGCTTGAGGGAAACTGTGTCTGGGTCTAGCGTGTGCATGTGCTCTGCTCAACGTCTGGACCACAACTAACTTGACTGGGGGACCTGGCAGGAACCAGGGCCCAACTTGGCTGCTGTAGTGAGTGTTCTGGCTTGCGTCCTTCCCTTACAGAAACCAAAGTAGAAAAACCCTACACTTCCCCTACTCATATGACTTCCTTCCTACAGCGCATGTAAGCTGTGCTATGAGTGAGTGAGGAGTGTGTGTTAAAGATGTAAAGAGAAAGGTGATAGGAAAGAAGAAGAAAGAACTCTCATTGGTGGACAGAATCAGATCCATGTGACACAAAAAAAATTAACCCTTTAGCTTCTACAGCCGTGCAATATCTAGGCACACATACTTGCAATAACGACATCTAGTGGTAAAACTGCTAGTGGTACTGCTACATTACCACTTACACATATGAGTACAGACTTTTTTGAAGGGTGTAACTAATAGCAACACCTGTGGTGGGACACCACAACGAGACTCCTGTCTATCAGCTCCACAGCCAAGAGGTGAGATTAGGGGACTCCTGTCTATCGGCTCCACATAACCTAACCAAGTGGAGGTCGCAGAACACAAAGATAAGCCACGTATAATTCTTTCCAATATACTAATGGAAGATGTCGGTGTGACACAAGCAGTAGGATGATAAATGTTGCAGACAATATACACATAATATATAGTTTCCAGTTACAAGCCCTGTGTATAGCAATTATATATTTCATAAGAGGAGCCTTATTCATCAGACATAATGTATTGTCATGCAGAACCCTCTCTAAATCACTTTATTACGGCTCCACTGCCTTGAAGGGAGGTTACATACAATTAATAAACAGCCTTCACCATTCTATCAATTTACTGCAGCATTTCCAGACGGTTTCAATGAAGGATAGCATGCTGAAGAACAAGCATAGTGGATAGGGCTGCTGTCTGCCAGCACTGAGTCACAGGTCCATGCGGTCTGCCCTATGGGCCTCCTCCCATGACCTGTAAACATACAGCTTTCTTGTCGGGCCACAGTCACACGTCAAAGTTGTGTATTTGACTTTGCTGCGACCTTGTCACACAACTAATCATTCTGTGCTGGAAGTGATGCACATTTCCTATTGAAAACAATGAAAGAGCAACTTTCACACAAGTTGTGTTGCATCAAGCATGAAATTGTGCAGCCCAGTGCATATTCCTATAGAGCAGGGGTAGGGAAGCTAAAGCTTTGGCTGTCTAGGCATGATGGGAGTTGTAGTTTTGTACTGCCCGAGTATCTGCCTGGAATACAGGGATACAACCTATTAACTAGGAAGGCATCAGGAATCAAATGCTACAGGTTCAAGAAGGTTCAAGTTGGATTGAATCTAAGATTTCCCAATGTTCGATCATCTCTATGACATAAGTAGTGAGAATTGTAGCATAGTTTGGAGAAAATGTCTCATGGCGGCTCATGGCCTGGGCTAGAAAGCAGTCAGGGCAATGGTTTTATTATTTATTCAACCCCTTTAGTAAGAGTTAGAAAACCTGTATAACATAATAAACACAGCATGGCAGTGCAAGTTCTTTCTCTTGTTATGCATTGACAGCCTTTTTTCACATCAAAGGGTTTTCAAAGTTACAATAATTTATCTCCTATCCACATGCTAGCGGATAAGTGTCAGATTGTGAGGAGTGCGATTTGTTATGAAGGGAGTAGCGACTCCTGCATATGTGACGCTGCTCGGCTACTTTTTGGAGCTCCATAGACAATGAATGGAGTGGTCACCGCTCCATTCATAACAAACACTTGGGGTCCTGTTTTAGTGAGTGGTCTGACTCCCTACAATTGACACCTATGCCTATCCTGAAGAAGAATAAGAACAATAATAAAAAAGTTTTAATTAAATAAAACTATAGGGCCCAGTGTTCATAACTTTAATTACACACAGGACAATAGGACAAGCACAAGACTGTTTTGCTTTTTAACATTAGATTTGGTCCCATCAGCCGATCCCTGCTCTCCAGACCCACTGCTGAGCAAAAATGACAACACAATCATATGCACTTAAATGGCACTGTATTGTGATTGCTCTTGTTGCATCAGGTTGGTAATAGAGCTGTTTTCTAATCAATATATAATCTATCTATATGGTAGGGAAAAAACTCTTAATACCCAATGTTCTGCTATGCTCTGTAAGCAATCTTGTATATGCAATCCACCATCATGTCCTTACCAGGGAGGATACATTGTTGGGAAAAGGAGACACTTTGCACAGGGAATTCACTACGAATTTCACCCTTTCAGCGTTATCCAACTTTTTCAAACTTAGGTCAACCCTGCAAAATAATTTTTTGTTGAAAATCCCCTGTCAAGTCATTGTTTTAACAAGACAAGTAGTGTACAACTTGATCAGGCTGGGTTCACACTATGTATATTTCAGTCAGTATTGTGGTCCTCATATTGCAACCAAAACCAGGAGTGGATTAAAAACACAGAAAGGATCTGTTCACACAATGTTGAAATTGAGTGGATGGGCGCCATATAACAGTAAATAACTGCCATTATTTCAATATAACAGCCGTTGTTTTAAAATAACAGCAAATATTTGCCATTAAATGGCGGCCATCCACCCAATTTCAACATTGTGTGAACAGATCCTTTCTGTGTTTTTAATCCACTCCTGGTTTTGGTTGCAATATGAGGACCACAATACTGACTGAAATATACGTAGTGTGAACCCAGCCTAAAGAAGTGTGTGCAAAAAAAACAAAAAACAGGCCTACCTTATTAGTCAGACAACTGAGCCCTCATCCAACAAAAAAACAAACCTCAGCCAGAAGTCCCATCATGTCAGAAGGCTCCAGCACTCCTCAATGACGTCACTGGTCAACAACAAGAACAATTCTAATAGGCTCCTCTCAGTTGGACACCATCATGAGTCGTACTTACCTTGAAGCTCATGTTTTGTACTTACCTTTCAGCTCATGTGTCATACCTACCTTGAAGCTTCTCTCATGCTGGAATCACACACAGCAGTTTGTTTTAAAACTGCCAATGCAGTTTTTAAGCCAAAGCCAGAAGTGGTTTCACAAGGACGACTTATACTTCCACTTTCTGTTGAATCCACTTCTGCCTTTGGCCCAAAAACTACAGTGGCAGTTAAAAAAAAAACCTGTTGTGTGTTATGCCGGCATCAATAGTAATCACATACATGGATCACATATCATTTTCCCCCTGTAATAGCATTTACAGCTGATATCTCATTTGCTTCCAAGTGAGCTGCCCCAGTTCTGAAACCACCAAATCCATTTATTTTGCGGATCTATCGTTCTCTCTTCCAATGTGAAAAGCTGGACTTCCTGGTTGAGCCGTTGCTCATTAATACAATTCCCAGAATGCATTGATTTCCCTCAGTTCTTCATCACAGTCCTCCCACCCTGCATTCTCCCCTCCCACAGCACTCATTGGAGTTCCCTGCCCAGAGCTGCTGCATAATGTTATTTTTTTTAAACAGTCAGTGAGCCTGCAGTAGCTGCTGTATTCATCACTATGTCTGCTCATCTGCCTGTGGCATTGTTCAGCACAAGGCAGGGAGATTGTAATGTAGGCTGTACGGGGCTGATCAGAAATGGTGACATCACTCAGGGGATGGAGCATCAGCCACTTCCCATTAGACCGCAGAGCATGATGCGTCTTCTCAGAGGAGAAGGAAGAGTCAGAGAGTGGCTGAGACAACACCACACTTCAAATGAAATGTGGTGATAATTTTCTTTATGTCCAATTTGAAATATTACCAAGATAATGCTATATCTCTGCAAACGTAGATTTGTGTGCAGTTCAGAGTCTGTGGAAAACTAGTTGTAATGGTCAATATTAGTCAGTCACTCAATGACCTAAATAGTATATAGAAAACTTCACATAAAAAGTTGACTCAGAAACTTCTAAATACTTTTTTAACAGTGAGCACGCAAAAAAAAAAGCCAGAGCTCATCTATTTCCTAGTGCGAATTCCATTTGCATTTAGTGCATGCTCTGATCCAATAGGTATAGCTGCAAGGAATAAAGCCCAGTTTATAATTGAGGGTTCTCTTTGATCCAATATAATCTGCCTCATTCTGTCACTCAGGCTTGAACTTGGCGCACAGACATTTTCCTGAAGTCATTCTTTTCTTTAATGCAGCTTCGTCGGCAATAGGCAACATGTTTTTTTTTTTCAAAGCTTCTATCTCTGGACCCTTCTGATGCATTTAGCAGACGCCGAATTCAAGCGGGGGCCACAAATCTTCTAAAGTAAAAGCCGCTTAATGTAAATGTGGGCTGCTATGACAAGCCATTCATGCAGGGAGGGATAAAAGACTCCGGTCGGATGCACTGGCAGAGAAGACAAGTGGAAAAACAAGAACGAAGAGAAGTCAAATGATGATATGAAATGAGATCCGCTCATGAAGCTCAGCCAAGAACTGGCTAGCTCTTTAATAGACACGTTTCTTCCAATATCTAGACTAGGCGAAAGCTCGGTGATGTCATCAGATCTGTGTAATAACCCGCATGACAACATAGACTTATTATAATAACAGCCCATAGATAATTGAAGCAACATGGGGAAGATTGTCCTGGTCGTGGTTATTAAAACTGTATTACGTTCCATTCCTTGTAACTTTTCCAGCAGGTTGTGTCTTGTAGAGATGTTGAAGACGTTCATCTTGCACCGAGTTCTGAATAGTGGCGATCTAAAGAAATGTCTTGTCATAGTCTAGCTGATGTCTTCAAAGCTTTATATTTATTTCGTAACAGAGATTGAGCTATCAGTAGTATAGCTAGTGCAACCACATAAGATTCAGGATTAATGAAGGCTCAATGGCCCAGTCCTATTTTATTGGAGAAGATCAGTTCTTCATTGCGTCCTCCATCTTTTGGTATTGGTTCTGGGCAAAATTCACATAAAACACATAAAAAGTTTGTTGCTATTGACTTGGTTCACTAGAAAGCTTTACTGTAACCCAAAGCCACTGATCAGTGTATAATATACACTGATCAGCCACTAGGGGGCAGAAGAGTGAAGCTGCCGAAGATTGCCGAAGCCCGAAGAGACGAAGATTTCCGAAGAGTTCCGAAGTTAAGACGACGCGGACCCGACGGAACCCCGAAGTAACTCGACGCAGAGAAGAGGACACCGCGGACCGCCGATCTTCGCTCCGGCCGCCGGGATCAGGTCAGTATAGTGCACCTACACTATACACACCTGTTCTACACCCCTCAGCTACCTAGCTGAGGGGTGCAGAACCCGGGGACACTGTTTTTTAACTATTTGATCGCCGTGATGGGACAGCCTGTACTGGCCGGCCTATCATGGCGATCGTGGGGCTGGCACCGGCGCCATCTTTTCCCCGGACACTAATGGTGATTGTTCCTGTCTCGAACAGCACCAATCGCCATTGCTTTCTGGGTCACCGATGACCCGGAAAGTTGTTTTCAGCTGCTATCGGCTGATCTGTATTGATCAGCCTATAGCAGCGATCGTCGGCACGGGAGGGGTTAATCACCCCCGGGCCGACGAGCAGAGATGGCCTGCTATAATTTATAGCAAGCCATCTTCCCCGATCGCTCTGTGTGTACACACAGCGATTAGGGAAGCATCGGGCATAAATGTACGTCCGTTTGCGTTAAAGCCCACCCTGCGGGGGCGTACATTTACGCCCAATGTCGTTAAGGGGTTAAGGATGAAGCAATGTACAATGAAGTCCTGATCTGATGGATAGAAATAATATGGAGTAAACACATCTTTATTAAAGGGGCACCCAGGAGAATATGTTTGTAGAAAAAAAAAGTATGCAGTGCTTTAATAAAGTTATTTACTTTGCTATATAACTTAATTATAATAAATAGTAAATGATAAATATTAATTAATTAATTAATAAAATATTTATTAATAAATAATTAATAAAATATGTATGTACTCTTTATAGTGAGTGGAAGGAACGGCATGGCTGTTCAAGCCCTGGTTCCCATTCCCTTGTTGGGATCCAGCGATATTACCGACACAGCTTTGCTGATACAGAGCCTCACTGTGTACTGTATATTCTAATGCATAAGAATTTACATTTCACAGAGGGTGTTCTGTATCGGTAATGCTGTTTCGGCAGGAGCGAAGACCACGGCTTGGACAGCCCTGCAGTTCCCCACGTGTACATTGGTGGCAGCAAAGAAGCCCCCTGTCACAACTTACTGCTGCCACTCAATTAAAAATATATACAGTACATTTAGTTCAATGAAGGTAAGAGGAATGAGGGTAAATGAGGTTGCCTCCATACCAGTAATATTGTCTACCTAGTTGCCGCTGTCACAATGTGTGGAATATGTCCTTCGCCCTCAACTATGTCATAAGAGTGCATAGATTCTTTATTATTGTTACCCCGCCAACAGCCAGATATCCCCTTTAAAAGGAAACAGGTTTTTATTAAATTATTACTGTGCCAGTCTTTAGACCTCCATAGTCCCCGGTCATTTCCATAACGGCCCCCAGCTCCTGTTTTAAATAGAGCCATGGGTACGGCACATGACCCGTGGCTTTATTCATTCTTATGGAGCCACCGGAAAGAGCAGAGTACAGAAATCGGCCCTTTCCGGCAGCTCCATAGGAATGAATAGAGCTGCTGGTAACGTGTCGTACCTGTGGCTCTATTAAAAACAAAGAAGCCGCTGGCTGATATGGAGATTGTCAGGGTGTACGGAGGTTGGACCCCCTGCAATCAATTAATATGGAATCTGACAGAAATAATAATATTTTATTATGTGACAGGTGATATGTCATATATATATGGAGAATGAAGTTGAATACCTCTATAATACAGCACAAAAAAGCTCCATCCAGTGTACTTCTTCATAGCACCAGGTAGTAATAACGCCATGTGCACAGCTGTATTGTGGTCATAAAGCCTATGAGTAACGCCATAACCAGATCTTTCAGCAGAAGCTTCTCTGCTTGCTGACAGGTTCCAGAAATAAGCCAAAACCACATTAAAGTTAATGTCAGTGCTGTCTATGTTGGAGCTTCACTTTAAAGACACCAGTCTGAACGTGTCCTTGTAGGCTCCTGCCTGTGAAACAATGAATCCATATCTTACCTAATCACCCCCCAGGCCAGGTATGTTGGCACCCCGGGTCGGCAGGTGCTAGCCTTTCACTGTTGACACTGGCTGCTTACAATAACTAAGTTTTGGTCACTTGCGCAGCTGTAAATGAAGGGAAAAGCAGAGTAAGTGGAAAGGGTTATAAAATGGGGATTAGTCATTCCTGAGATTAAACTGCACTATTTATTCTATTAAGATCCTGCGAGATTTTATCATCCATTCATTTATATAAGTGCAGCCCAATTTCAGGATTACACGTCACACCCACTGGCTGGCAGGACGGACCTCATAAAGATGTTATATGGTAAGCCATTCGAGGAAAAGCCACGTAAAACCTCAGGTCTGAGGCTACAAAGTCAAGAAAACTACCCTGTGTCCAGCGCGCGAGTTCTGCCCAGTTTCTAAGTAGGTCAAGCACAGCGTTAATGGGAATCTTGGATCTGAAAAGTTTCTTGTGTCTGAAATCTCAGGTTTCAGAATTATAAACTTCTCCATGTCGTGCCAGCGCCTTCATTCCTCCAGAAACCTGAGTTTAGGTTCATGAAAAGACATTAAGGGCCTAGGAATCTGGCCATTTTCTTCTCATTCCGTGACTCTTCATTGAACGCTGAAAGAATATTTCCTCGCACAAAAGAAGGTAGCGAGGCGAAGTGATGATTCACGCCGCCTCCTGCTGCACTGCGCAGATTGTGTTTCCAATCTCTGCGAGTGGATCGAGTCAGGCAGGCGGGAAGCATCCTGTTTGGTGGCAGGTAGCAAATTGAGATTGTTTAGAGGCTTATATGAACGTACAGATGAATAGACAGCTCTCTAAATGGGTTTCACGCTTTCTTAGCTACATGGATTCACTGCCTTTTTTTCCCCTTCAAACTACTGCATTACATAGCCAGGAACGTATTACACAATACATTGCACCTGCAGGAAAGAGAAAAGGATTATTAGTGGTTATGGAGAGACTGCTATTATTTCCCAGCACCTAGCACTTCAGCCTTAACCTCCTACCTGGTACTAATGGTAACCTTGGCATACTAGAGCTATGACCCCATAGAAGAGTATATGCACTTCACAGGTAGTAAAAATGCTGTGGAGAGTCTGTATACATTACATTTACACATCTCTTCCACCTGCTTCACATTATTTCTGGCAGGAATTGGCTTACAGTGCAGATTTTGACAGGGTGGCAATGTATGCCTAATAAAGGTCCCCATTAGCGTTGTGTAAAGTTCCCAAACTCTTTGGGTTCAGTATCTCACGGCGGCGGAGAAGTCCTAGAAAACGTGTTTTTCTGGCAGCCCTAATGCGGCATCCAACTTCTCCAGTCAAATACCAAGTGTTTGGGTTCGGAGAGCATTGCCGAACCGAAACAGTTCTGCATGTTTGCTCAACACTAGTCCCCATACACTTTATACCGATGTGCAGTGGGTTGGGCCATTGGTATAAAGTGTATGGGGGATTCCCAAGATTCCAGCGACAGATGGTGTTGGTGGAGATAGAGATCATTGGTGATGGTGGAATTTTACTGCTGACCCCTCTGTTCTCAGAGAGATAAGCCACGGCCAGAGCAGTCTAGGTGTGGCCTACCCCACCCTATAGAGAATACAGGAACATTCTAGTGTTGGGGAGGGCAGAAGAGATAACTGTCGGTTTAATAATTGTTTGGCCAACAGTTATTACAGGTGTTTAATCACCATTAGGCACAATCATGGTGTGAATACAGTACTCCGGGCTAGGGGTATTTTTACTTTTAGGCCCGGGGAAGGGGTAGATATAGATGCCACCGTCCATTAACCTCCCCGGTTTCCTGCCCCGAGTCCCGGATCGTGCTGTCCCGTTCTCCTGTCCGGCTGCCGCTTCCTGTTCTGAGCTGCACTTTGAGATGTGACGTCTCAAGGCAGTTCAGCTATTCAGCGGCCGAGGCGGGACCCCGCTACCACCACTGACTGGCTGAGTGGCCTTGAGACGTCACGGGGCAGCGCGATCCGGGACCCGGTGCTGGAAACCGGGAGCTAAGTGGATGGCGACATCTATATCCTCCCCCTAGCCCGGAGTACCTCTTTAATGGCTTTTTACATTATTGTCCAGGAGTGTTGCTAGAAACGCTCCTGTGGACGATAATTGGCTTGTGTACAAGTGAAAACCCCTGATCCTCAGCTGATTGTCTGTTTATAGCCCGATAATGATCAAGGCAAACTGACAGCACTGACATATATCCGTGCTATAAGTTTGCAGATCACACAGCAGTGTATACTTACCATCTGTGCTGCTTTTGATGCGGCATCCAGCTCTCTCGTCCTCAGCCGCTACTGTAACTTAAGGCCCCACCTCCTGAAAAATCATAGACAGCTGGAGGAGATGGGGCCTGAAGATACAGCCAGAGGACTGAAGAGCCAGATGCTGGATCACAAGCAGCATGGATGGTGAGTATACACTACAGATATACATATCTGTGCTGTCAATTTCCAGGGCTGCACGAACAATACAAAGATCATTCATGCAGTGCGGCCGCTAGATTCGTCGTGCCAAATGAGCTGCAAATGAGCGCCAATCTTGCTGTGCCCATTTGTGGTCGCTCACACCCGACAATTCGTCATGTCTTAAAGGACCCTTACTGGTGCCTGGTGACTTTAGCAAATCTCTGAAGATGAGTTAGCATTGGGGAAAGATACAATGCTATTGTACTGGATAGGGTTGCCCTGCATAAGGGTCTCTTTACATATGCGTTGAAGGCTCCATTTGGGGCCTCTAATACAGATCCGCCATATTCTTTCACCATTCTTTCCATCACAATGACAAACACCATGACATAACCTAATAGACCCCATTCTAAATCAGTAGGAACCAGTTTGGTCTTCACTTAAGGCCCCCTCTGCAGATTGTACTGGTAGCTTCACCACTGTATTATAGCCAGACTTCCTGATGTTTAAGCCTTTTTTATAAAGAACAAAATGCCGTCTTCTCCGCCTGAATAAGAATGTGCTGGCATTCCCACTTTCTCAATGAATATGTGTTTTTTTTCCTGTGAGCTTAATGAGTTCCCACGTACGGCTCTATCAATAGCCTTCCCCTTGCATCCTATGCAGGAAGGCGGCTCATCGCTGTGTTATTACTAATTACCAGATAATGAGAAGAGAGTCCCGGCTCAAGCTGGATTGTGCTTCCACAGTCTCTCACTGTGATACGCCTCTCGCTAAATAAAAAGCGTCCCATTGGCAGGGATTACTCGGCAGTGACCAGACTCTTACTTTGTGAACTTACTGTATGTCATTTACATTTTCAAAGAACATTCACATTTAAAGGGAAACTTAAAGGGACCATAAGATATGCCATGAATGTGTGATACGTGATGTTCTACCTGTGAAGTCTCCACCTATTGGAAAAACAAGAGTCCTTTGACCCCTCCTTCATGTCGTAGAATGACTCAAATAGGAGACATATGTGTAGCCCTCTTGATTATAATGTATGACAGTGACAAAAAGCTGTAATGGACCTGGTTTCATGGTTGGAATTTAAAGCTATCAAGCTCTATAAAATTGAAGACCTATCCTTTGTATAAGGCAACAGTATTTGATCAACTGTGGACCAACCCCAACATCCCACCAGTCAGTTTGAATAGCCCACAATGCTTGGGCGAGGGCCACAGTCTTTTCATTGGTTACCAGTGCCATACTTTTAGTGACGATAGTGCTACTGTTGAAAAGGCTATAGCTCTGGCATGATCATCAAAAACCCCATCAAGCAGCTCAAAAGGAGGTGGACCACCACCAATCTAAGGCCGATAGACTACCTTGAGGATAGGTCAACAATTTGGAAGGCTGTTGTCATCACAGTTTATGGAAACTTGGCCAAACTCACCAACTTTGGTGGGTTCCATGGACTTTCTGAAATGTATGATGGCTTCTAGGTTCTCTTATCATCTGTGAGGGTAGAGAAGGGCCGGGTGTGTTGGATTTCAACTAGCTGACGCTATTGTTCTGGGAGAGATAAACCATTGCCAGAGCTGTCTGGCTGTGGCTTATCCCTCCTCCTTCCACAGACACCACACGAATGTTCGGCAAACATTCATTTGGCAAAATAAGGAAAGATAACTGTTCGCCGAACAGTTCTTTAATGTGTATGGGCACATTCAGTACATGTAGTTTCCACTATGACTGAGCTTATGTGTTCACTTCAGATCAGGCAAACATTGTAGAGGAATCGTATGGCCAAGCAAAAGTAAGACTGGCCATACACATTAGATTTCTAGAACATTGGTGGACCATTTAATGTGTATATTGTGGCATCCCTATTCCCCTGTGGATGTAGATGTAGGGGGGAAGAAGAAATTGAGTTCAACATGCCTGATACTTTTTTCTCAATGTCAATAAGATGTGTCTGGCAGCAGCCTTTTCCCCTTTCCCGATTGAAGATACATGAATAAGCATGTAGAGAGATATCTACATCTTAAGGCTGCGTTCACACTACGTATATTTCAGTCAGTATATTTCAGTCAGTATTGCAACCAAAACCAGGAGTGGATTAAAAACACAGAAAGGATCTGTTCACACAATGTTGAAATTGAGTGGATGGCCGCCATTTTATGGCAAATATTTGCTGTTATTTTAGAACAACGGCTGTTATATTGAAATAATGGCCGTTATTTACTGTTATATGGCGGCCATCCACTCAATTTCACCTTTGTGTGAACAGATCCTTTCTGTGTTTTTAATCCACTCCTGGTTTTGGTTGCAATATGAGGACCACAATACTGACTAAAATATACGTAGTGTGAACCCAGCCTTAAGGAGTATTGCACTCAAACATTAATTTTTAATATGTTGTGGCCCATGGTGATACTATTGATTCATTCCATACTCTATATGGAATTTATGATCTATTTATAATCTATTCAGTCTTCTTCCCCTAGTTCTGAGCTGCTGCTTTCTGCTGAAAACACAAAAATCTGTGTGTGAGCCTTTCTCTCAGTCTCCCCCTCCTCCCCCCTCCCTTCTGAGACAGATAATGTAACCAAGTCCCTGACTGTCTTGATCTGCAGCATTGTATCTTCTTTGTAATTCCGGGAGGGTCAATCTGAGGTCAAGTTGCTGATGAACTCACTGTGATGAACCCTCCCGCATTACAAAGAAGCTACCAAGTTGCAGATAAAGCCAATCAGGGACTTGTTTACATCAGCTGTCTCAAAAAGTAAAGGGGAGGAGGAGGAGACAGAGAGAGACAGTGCCCACACACAGATTTTTGTGTTTTCAGCAGTAAGCAGCAGCTAAGAACTGAGGGAAGGAGACTGAATAGATAATAAAAAGTATGGAAGGGATTGTTAGTCTCACCATGGGCAGCAACATATCAACAGTAATGTTTGAGTGGAATACCCCGTTTAATGTCAGCCAGCTTCACACCTATCATAATAGCCTACGGCCAGGCACTACAGAACCTGGACCCATAATAATAATAATAATAATAATAATAATATTTATTTGTATAGCACTGACCGATTCTGCATTTTTTTTTTTAAATACATAAGTGCTATACAGGAGCAATTGATTGCCATGGGGGGAGACTATCTTTATCCTTCTTTAGAAAATCCCTTTAAAGTTGGCAATTGATAAAAGAGTAGCTAATATAAATAGCTGCTAATATTATCCACACTTCTGATGGGGGATAAAGGAGTGATGGTAAGGGCAGCCAATTCTCTGGACTTCCTGTCAGTCTTCCCACTTATAGCCAGCCTTTCCAGCCTGAACTGGGAATCATCCTATTCGACTGGTAAAATAGACATAGGATTATAGAAGAACTTATAATTGAGCAATAGACTTATAAGGAATGGTAGCGCCTCCGTCTTTTAGTTAAAATCTTCTTAAATCTGACCTTCTTAAGGGCCTTGACGTCAAGTTACTTGAAGTGGACAGTCAGGTTTTACTTTAAATATCAGACATTTATTTACATAGAAAATCTTTGGGGGTGAAGACATTGCAGGGATAGAGAAAATGTCACCATTTCCTAATAACTGATATCATATATGGGCCAGACTTTGCCATTTTAGCCCTTTCTTTCAGTTGTTTTATGGTTGTTTTTTTATTACCTTTTAAATGGAGGGGGGGGGGGGTTGTAGCTTTTACTATGCATTTATGGCTCAAATTACGGACATACAAAGGAGCAAAAAAAGAAGAAAAAAGGGCCATGCACTTAGCTTTATGGCTGTAAGAATGTAGGAATTAAAACTGGGAAATTAATAAATTTGTGAATATACGGCTGCTTTTCTTTTGAGTTCAATAGAACATTTTAAAGTTCAGCAAAGTAAATAAAAAAAATTAAATTTCCAAATCAACTAGTGCCATAAAGTTTCAGAGATTTGTAATTTACTTCTAATAAAAATCTTTTCCGGTAGTTATCAGCTGCTGTATGTCCTGCAGGAAGTGGTGTATTCTCTCCAGTCTGACTAGTGCTCTCTGCTTCCACCTCTGTCTGTATCAGGAACCTTCCAGAGAAGTAGCAAATCCCCATAGAAAACATCTCCTGCTCTCCAAACTGAAAAGATTACACAAATTCCTGCAGGACACACAGCAGCTGATAGGTACTGGAAGACTTGAGATATTTTAATAGAAGTAAATTACAAATCTCTGACACGTTCTGGCACCAGTTGATTTGAACATAAAAGTTTGTCGGCAGAAAAAGCCCACCTGGTCCACCTAGTCTGCCCTTTTAGCATTTCCCTTCTTATTATTTTAGGATAAATATATATGTTTATCCCAAGCAGGTTTAAATTCTATTATTGTAGATTTACCTACCACATCTGATGGAAGTTTGTTCCAAGCATCTAACTTGTCTTTGTGCCCTCTTGTTCTTGAGTTTAGTTTTTTTCTAAAAAGTAGTGCGGCGTTTAACATTTATTCACTAAATAACACACACTACAAAGTTATACAACTTTGTAATGTGTGTTATTTAAGTGAATGGCCCCCTTCCCCGTGTACCCCCACCCCAGAAGTGTGGTGCGGTATACTTACTGAGTTGCTGTCAACCCCGCTCCAGCCGTCCCTCATGCTGCCCCCCTCTGCCGCATCATCAGCTGCTCAGCCGCAATTGGCTAAGCATAGTTATGCTAAGAAGGGGGCCATTCACTTAAATAACATACATTACAAAGTTGTATAACTTTGTAATGTGTGTTATTTAGTGAATAAATGTTAAACGCCGCACTACCCCCTTAAGGGTTTCGATCATGTCCCCCTTTCTCTTCCCTTTTTTTTCCCCGTCTCATATTATTATATTTTTATTTTCATACAAAATTTACAACTTAAAAAGTTGGACCACAATACAAAATCAACAAACAAAGCAACCCCAAACCCCCCGCCCTCCCGCACTCCCACCCACGAGGAGAAGGAGGAAGGGGAAAAAAAACATCAACATTATAAGACTCGCTAGGTTTGCACCCTAACTAATACCAAACCTATAATAATAGCCTAAGCTTCTGCTCCAGAAGGCCAACAGCCCCAGATTGTATTGTAGGTCTTAGTGCCATTCTTCTTATATTGGTAGAATAAACTTCATAGTTTTTAACCTTCGATACCTCGACCCACCAAAGTTCCACCCAGTTGCATAAAATCAACAGTCTTGCTGTAAACAAAAGCTTGGATAGCAGCAGAGCCCCTGACTTTATTTGTAACATACAGCCCAAAATACGTAGCATTATAAGGAGAGGAGATCCCAATATCAGACCTTATAAACCCTACTATGTCCTCCCACTTTCTCTTTCTTAAAAGTTTTTTTTTTCTTTTGCTTAATTACCCCTTTAAGAGTAAAAATAAAAAACATAAAATCTGTTACCTTTGGGAAACAAGGATTTTGCCATCCATTTTTTCTTCTAAGAGCCCTATTACATGGGGCAATTATTGTGCGAAAAATTGTTATGCCGTTCGAATGTAAACGAAATCATTCGTGCGTCGTTGATCCTTGATTTAGATCTGACCCTAAAATCACTGTTAATCGTTCGCTGTAATTCCACATTCGTTCACTCAAGTTCTGCATTTTTTCACTACTCGTTCAGTGTAATTGCACATTGTTCATTGTTTTGCTGGGATCAGACGGAGTAAACGATCATAGTAACGACTATCGTTCTGTGTAATATGGTGAACTACGTCAGGTTAAAGATGAACAATCTCGTTTACGATCGTTAGTCGTTAAAAATCGCTTTGTGTAATAGAACCCTAAACTTAAAATTTCCATAATCTATTGACATGGGGTTGGGTGTGGCAAGTGTTGGCGAGCAGTTTTCTTATATCTATGGCCACCTTCATAAGTCCCAACTCTCTTCTATCATGTCTAAGTGCAGACACATCATATAAGCCCACTTGTTGATGGAAGCAGCAATGACGGGGTTACATAAACACGACTTAAATGCCAACATGGGCTGTACATTCACTCTACCTAGCTGTGTTTCTCAGGCTCTCGCTTCCTGCTTTCTTAAAGAAACTCAAGCAAGGCGTATTATTTTCCTTCAAAAGGGCCGGCACCACAAACCCACTCTCTCTTTCTCTTCTCCATTCGAGATGCATTTTGCAATGTGAGTTAAATTTCAGCCGTTCTCCAAACAAACTTAAAAATTCTTTCCCATTTCAGCAAGGCGGTAATCATGGGGCTCTGTACTTTGCAAATTAATAGTTTGAACATGTAGAAACGCAACATGATACTGCATGGCTTTACTCTCTGGCAGTGCTGAGCTAGCGTGGAGGAGGGGTGACAGCCAATCGGCAATCCATCACTTGAAGTATGAGATTCAAGAGGTTTGTATGGAGCCCTGAGTGTTATCAATAAAGCGGCACAATTCTCCAGAAAGGCTTGTCAATCTTCATGTTTATTCATGAGCACCTCTATCTGTAGATCAGACTTAGTAATGCGTATTTCTTCTTATGCCAAGCCCTGTTTCGCCTGCTGCTAGAGCTGTTTACCTTGAAAATTAACCCCTGGGCCATGAATGGCTTCTGATAAAATAATCAGCTCTGTGTTTCAAGAGCCAGATGTTAAAAGAACTCCCTTTCCAGATGTAGAATTCTGTCAAGTGAGGCCAGATATTGGTAGACCCGGCAATTGTTCGGCCATTCTCGCTCCTAATGGTAGAGTAGGGACTGGGAAATATATGAACAGGAAAAAACTCAACCTCCCCCAGTCTCCCAGTAGTATGACCCTTGAGATATTTATAAGACCCAACAGACATTAAGGTGTCTTCCCGAATTGTAGTCTTGCAACAGCTGGAAAGCTACAGGTTGAAAAATACTGCTCTACCGTGTTGTGTTAGAATATGTGGTCAGTGGTATGGATGTCAGCAGCTAGCCATACACTACAGATCTCTTACCCTCATCCTCGATGCAGTTCCTGTACAGTAAGTAATTTGCTGGATGGTCTGGTAAGACCGTTAGGAGCACTGGGGGCCATTAGGAGCACTGCCCGCCCCCATAGCATCAATCGGCCACCAGCTGGTCCGCCCCTTTCTAATGATATGCAAAAGAACACTGCAAACACACCATCACGTGTCTCGACATCAGTGAACTAGCCAGACCTTCCTCCGGGAAGAAACAACCAAGCCAAGGAATGTATCTGTCACAGCCGCGGCGGCGTCCCGCGTTCCGGGCCGCCGCCGCGACCGCTTCCTGCCCCATGCAGCAGCCGGTGTCCATAGTCGGGGACCCGGCGCTGCTATCACCTCGGCCCCGGGAGGCGCCTCACCTCTCCACGCTCCTCTCTCCCGCTGTGCCGGCCGGCGCGCGCGTCCCCGCCTCCTAGGGCGCGCGCGCGCCGGCTGTCTCAGATTTAAAGGGGCAGTGCGCTCCTAATTGGTAGTTGCACCTAATCACTCCCCTATAAATCCCAGCATGCCCTGTCCCCTGGGTTGGAGCCTCTACATGCTTCCCATAGCGTTTGGCCCAGCTCCCTGTTGTTCCTGTGTCCTGTCCGTTACCTGGTCCCAAGTCCCTGTTCCTGAGTCCTGTCCGTTACCTGGTCCCAAGTCCCTGTTCCTGGTTCCTGTTCCCCTGTCACTCCACCTGTTCCCGTGTCCAGCCTGTCACGTGCTCTCTCATCTGCAGACTATTGCCTGTGCCATCTCCTGCCACGCCTCGCCTGCCGACACCAGCAACCAAGCCAGGGGTAGCGACCTGGGGGTCGCCTGCCGCAGCAAGTCCATCCCGCCTTGCGGCGGGCTCTGGTGAAAACCAGCGGCCCCTTAGACTCCGCTCCCTGGTGAGGTTTGTGCCATCGCTGGTGCCGGTCCAGTGGATCCACTACTCCGGGCGTTACAGTAGGCTCCAACCATGGATCCCGGCGAGGTGCCCGATCTCCGTGACGTCGCCAGAGTGGTCACTCAGCAGGCGCAACAAATCCAGAAACAGTCACAGCAGATCCAGCAACTCACTGCCGCCTTACAGCAGCAGACTACTGCCCAGCGCACACCACCTCCTGACGCTTCTTCTTCACTCCGACTGGCCCTCCCAAGCAAGTACTCTGGGGACTCTAAGTTGTGCAGAGGATTCTTGACTCAGTGCACCATGCACATTGAACTTTTGAGTAGTCAGTTTTCCACCGAGCGCTCTAAAGTGGCTTTCATCATCAGCCTATTAGAGGGTAGAGCCCTGGCCTGGGCCACGCCACTGTGGGACCGTGATGATCCAGTTGCTGCCAATCTCCGGGCCTTCCTATTCGAGTTTCGCTCCATCTTTGAGGAACCTGCCCGTGCTTCTTCAGCCGAGACTGCTCTCCTCAACCTCTCTCAAGGCAGCTCCTCTGTTGGTGATTACGCCATCCAGTTCCGCACCCTGGCAGCCGAATTGGACTGGAACGAGGCCGCCCTATTGGCCACCTTCAAGAAGGGCCTGTCTAGTCGTGTGAGAGACGTGCTCGCTGCCCGAGACCTGCCTACCTCCCTGAACGAACTCATTCTACTGGCCACCCGAGTTGATACTCGTTTTTCGGAGAGGGAGGAGGAGGTTCGGCATGAACATTTACTAACCCGTTCCCGTCGCCATCCCCAGCTGGCGCCGGTTTTCCAGAATCCCGACCTTTCGATGTCCCAACCCTCTCCTGAGATTCCTATGCAGGTGGAACGGGCTCACCTGACGCCTGATGAAAGAATCCGGCGCCTGGAGCAGAATCTCTGTCTCTATTGCGGGGGTTCCGATCACTTCCGGCTGGGATGTCCCCTACGTCCCCAAACATCCGGAGAATGCTCGCACCTAGGTCCGGTGGGACAGGTGTCCCTAGGTGTGAATGCCACCATTCCAAGTCTGTCTATGCCAGTTTCCATCCGGACTCTCTCAGGACGAAATCATCAGACTACTGCCTTCCTCGATTCTGGGTCAGCAGGCAGTTTTATTGCGGCAACATTGGTCCAAAGATGGCGGCTACCCGTGACCCGACTAGCCAGGCCCCTGACTATCTCCTCGGTCACAGGCGAAATTCTTACCGACCGTGTGTACTACCAGACCGCACCTTTAGTCCTCCAGGTGGGTCCTTTACATCAAGAAAAGATATCCTTCTACGTCCTGCCCCATTCTTCCCCCGCGGTCCTCCTGGGACTCCCGTGGCTGCAAGAACATGCCCCTCAACTGGACTGGAGAACCGGGGAGATTCTCAGTTGGGGTCAGGACTGTTCCAACCAGTGTCTCAGGTCACCTCAGACCAAGTGTACTATGTCGTTTCCTGTCCCAGCCAAGCCTCTATCCGACCTATCGGCAGAAGACCAAGACTCGGCGGATGCCTTCTCTGCCGAGGTGTACCCTCTCTTCCTACCCAAGACTAAGGTCGGGTCCTCTCACCACCGGGAGAACTTACAGAAGGTCCTCGTCCACAGACCCACAGTCCCTTGCCATGTTTTACCGCCTGATCGCCTAGCACCAGTCGTCACCTCCTCGCTTCGGAGAGTACCCCCCGGAAAGACTCATGTTCACCCTGCGCTTCGAAGAGGTATTTTGAAGTGGGGTCATTCCTCGTTGGAGGCCGGGCACCCTGGAGTCCGTAAGACCGGCCAACGGATCTCTCGCCACTACTGGTGGTCCAGTTTGTTTCAAGATGTCAAAGACTTTGTGGCTTCCTGTGCCATCTGCAGGCAAGAAAGAGGGGGAGGCCAAAGGGGGGGGGGTACTGTCACAGCCGCGGCGGCGTCCCGCGTTCCCGGGCCGCCGCCGCGACCGCTTCCTGCCCCATGCAGCAGCCGGTGTCCATAGTCGGGGACCCGGCGCTGCTATCACCTCGGCCCCGGGGGGCGCCTCACCTCTCCACGCTCCTGTCTCCCGCTGTGCCGGCCGGCGCGCGCGTCCCCGCCTCCTAGGGCGCGCGCGCGCCGGCTGTCTCAGATTTAAAGGGGCAGTGCGCTCCTAATTGGTAGTTGCACCTAATCACTCCCCTATAAATCCCAGCATGCCCTGTCCCCTGGGTTGGAGCCTCTACATGCTTCCCATAGCGTTTGGCCCAGCTCCCTGTTGTTCCTGTGTCCTGTCCGTTACCTGGTCCCAAGTCCCTGTTCCTGAGTCCTGTCCGTTACCTGGTCCCAAGTCCCTGTTCCTGGTTCCTGTTCCCCTGTCACTCCACCTGTTCCCGTGTCCAGCCTGTCACGTGCTCTCTCATCTGCAGACTATTGCCTGTGCCATCTCCTGCCACGCCTCGCCTGCCGACACCAGCAACCAAGCCAGGGGTAGCGACCTGGGGGTCGCCTGCTGCAGCAAGTCCATCCCGCCTTGCGGCGGGCTCTGGTGAAAACCAGCGGCCCCTTAGACTCCGCTCCCTGGTGAGGTTTGTGCCATCGCTGGTGCCGGTCCAGTGGATCCACTACTCCGGGCGTTACAGTATCCATCCACAGACAGCTGTTTCGGGGTATTTGGCTAGTGGGAGCAATGCCTAGTAAGTGCTTTCTAATGATAGTCATTGAAGCTGGCCAGATCATCCATATGGGGGCAGGGCAGTGCTCCTAGCGGTCTCACTGGACCGTGGTACAAACGACTAACTGCATCGGAATGGCACTGAGGATGAAAGTAAGAGACATACCTTCATTCTTGGCGTCTCCTGCACATTAGGGGCTATCGGCAGGTTAGATTTGTCTTATCTGCTGATAGTTCCCCTCTAAGTGCCTGATAATTGGACAGGAGCATTGGTAGAAATGATCGGCCTGTGTAAAAGTCACAGTGATTAGCTGAGGAGATGGAAACCCCCCGATCCTTGGCTAATCATATCTTTTGTGCCACTCCAAAATATATTTCGCCTCAGAAGATATGTGCCTGGCAGCAATATATTCAAATGGTCCCACATACAATACAATGATTGTTCGTGTGGCCTGAACATTCAATTAGTTGTGCCATGTAAAGACACTGCAAATGACTGCCAATCTTGCTGATCGACTGCAGACAACCTGAGATCAGTATGTCTAAAAGCACTCTAAGGGCCCTATTTCACAGAGCGATAATCGGCCAAATCGGGCTGATTCAGCCGATTATCGCTCCGTGTAATAAAGACAATGATCAGCCCATGAAATGATCATCATGACATAAAATCATACGTGTAACAGCGATGGGTGGCCGACGGCTGACGATTACCCAAACACCTGATACCTTACCTGTGATTGGCTGACAGGCCGCTCAGCCAATCACAGGGTGCAGCAGGACCGGGAAGCTGCAGAGCACAGGAGAGAAGACCGGGAACAGGGAGAGGCAAGGTATCACATGTTTGGGCAAGGGCTGCATGGACATCGCTAACAATGTCCATGCAGCCCTTACTGCCCGATTATCGGGCCGTCTAATAGGTCCAGTAAATGAGTACAAATCTAGCAGATCGGCGCTCGTTTACTAAAATGATTGGGCCGTAGTTGGCCTGTATAAAAGGACCCTAAGGGCCCTATTACACCTACAGATTATCTGACAGATTTTTTTTTTAAGCCAAAGCCAGGAATGGATGTAAAAAGAGGAGAAATCTCAGTCTTTCCTGTTCTCTGATTATAGTCCATTCTTGGCTTTGGCTCAAAAAAATCTGTCAGATAATCTGTGGTGTAATAGGGCCCTATGTCATCTACTTACCTCTGTCTGTCGTGGCCTTTTAGGATTTTGGTTCTGGACTCCGAGCTTTAGGTTACAGTGATAAATTGCCGACAATCGGTGAAGCAATCTTTGCCTTGCTCTGCGCCCGTCTAGTGCTGAAGTCATGATGCCAGTTTCTGTTACTTTATGTAGTTATATAAATCAAGTGATTAAAAAAAAGAGAAAAAAGTGAGATATTTGACTTGACAGAGCGGTGCCTGGAGCCGGCAGCTGGAGCCCTTCTTAGTCCATGTATTTATTTCTAGGGTGGACAGACTGGAGAAATATTTGCTTGACCTCTTACTCTTGGCCTTCATTTCTCTTTATGTGTACATCACACCTGCCTTCTACTGTAACATTGGATTGTCAAGCGTACTCAATCATTGGCCCAACATCCTACAGATTTCCTGCAGATTGCTTAGGCTGGGTTTACATTTCCATATAGGCGCTCACTGAGAACGGCTGATTGTAGTGATCACTGCTGTCAGTATATGGCTACGATGATGAGATCTATTGGACATACACCATCAGAATCTTAGGGACCCCATAATATTGTGCAGGTCCCGCTCATGCAGCTTTGACCAGTTGAGACATGGGCTTTGGGAGATATCTGAAGGTCTCCTGTGGTATATGGCAGGGAGATTCTAGCAGTAGATCATGTAAGTCCTGTAGGTCGTAAGGTTGTAAAGCAGGGATGGGGAACCTTAGCGGCTAGCCCCTCCAGCTGTTGCAAAACTACAATTCCCATCATGCCTGGACAGCCAAAGCAAAGCTTTGGCTGTCCAGGCATGATGGGAATTGTAGGTTTACAACAGCTGGAGGGCTGTGGGTTCCCCCTCCCTGTTGTAAGGCCTACATGGGATCGGATGGATTGAGATCTAGGAACTTTGGAGGCCTAGTATCTGTCGTTCTTCCATTGCTCTATGGTACAGCTCAGATGCTCATGGGTACGTTGTACAAGCTTCTGGCAGTGAATGGTGGTCAGTATGGGCATTCTGATCATTCTGAAGTCTTATACAGAGCAATATCCAAATTCTTTTCCCACACGGAACCTTATGTATAGTTAATTAGCTTTGCCCTATTTATTTGTGTGCACCATGCTGGTGGAAAAGCCATACACTAATGTGAAATACTATTGTACCACTTGGTATTCCTTTATTATTATTATTATTATTATTATTATTATTATTATTAGTAGTAGTAGTAGTAGTAGTAGTAGTAGTAGTAGTAGTATTATAAAGTATGCCCATTAAAATGTATCCAAATTTAAATGAGTACTCTAGCAATTTAGTTTTCTTTCAACAGGTGTCAGAAAGTTATACAAATTTGTAAGTTACTTCTATTTAAAAATCTCCAGTACTTTTCAGCTGCTGTATGTCCTGCAGGAAGTGGTGTATTCTTTCCAGACACAGTGACACAGTGCTCTCTGCTGCCACCTCTGTCCATGTCAGGAACTGTCCAGAGCAGAAGAGGTTTTCTATGGGGATTTGCTATTGCTCTGGACAGTTCCTGACATAGACAGAGGAGGCAGCAGAGAGCACTGTGTCAGACTGGAAAGAATACACCACTTACTGCAGGACAAACAGCAGCTAATAAGTACTGGAAGACTTGAGATTTTTAAATAGAAGTAATTTGCAAATCTATATAACTTTCTGAAACCCGTTGGTTTTAAAGAAAAAAAATGTTTCACTGGAGTATCCCTTAAAAAAAAGATATCTACAGTATATAGAGGTCACAACAAACCCTTGCTTTCCCCAGTCATGAAGTTTAATAGTAAAATTTTGGTTGAATACGTCTACAAGTCATTGGCTACCAGAGGCAGCCACTACATTGGGTATCAGTGTGATCACCCAGCTTTTCAGAGACACTGAATTCCAAACATTTGCTGAACTCAAACTCGGGAGTTCCATGCTATTTAGGAAAAGCTTCGTTACAACCTCTATGGGCCCTTTTTATGACTGTGGTTTGTTTTACTGAGGAAATGAATGAAACAGAATACAGTCCGCAGTTTATTATTAGGATTTCAGCTATGCCGTTTCACTATCCTGAGTAAAATTCTTTGCAGTCGGCTGCAATGATAAGGGGTTAATCCATTTTGCATAGTGACAGCTGCCGGTGTACCCAGCTGGAGAGTGAAGTATGCCATTTGGATGCCACATCTGCCCCACCCTAATCTATCTCCGCAGGAGTCGGCATAAGATTCGTCACGCTCCTCAACAGAGATGTCATGTATTTTCTCTTTTGTTCTTATTCTTCCTCTTCTCCTCTGCTGGTAACTACACCTAGTGGCACCGCCGCCACCTTCTAGCGTTCTCTCAGGTCTCTGCCATGTAGTCACATGCTCAGGGCCATCTGGCTCAGCCCTCTGGCTCTCCCCTAACACAGCTGAGCAGCAGATGTGCCATATAGACTGTACTATATTCAGCATCTACTCCTCTACCACCGCTGTTTGGGTGGGAGTGGAGGTTCTGGGCTTGGCTCGGTCTTGGCGTTGTTATGCTGAGTGATTTTTAAACAATAAGAACATTCATCACGATATGTCAACCATAACGCGAGTCCACCATCGCTATAATCCTACGCCAACTATTACCAATATACTTTTTTTTTTTTATAATTTCCGCTTTTCTATCTGCTTTTTATACCTTTTTATCATTTCCTTTTTGTTGCTGCCTTTTATTCCTTTGTATCATTGCCCTTTTTGTTGCTGCTTTCTCCTTGCAGTATGTCTCATAGTCATAAATTACCATTCTGCCTGATACCGAAAGATGGGGGGGAGGCGTGTTAAAGGGATTGGAGGCTAGCACCAACTAACCTAACCATACCTAACTATCGTAGTAACATGCCACTCCTCCTTAGAATTATTTCAGCTGCGTTTCACAGCCCCTTGGCGTCCCGACTTGTGATGCCACCAAAAATTGTGGCTGTGGGTGGGGCTTGTTAATTGTGGGGCGGGGCTTGTATCCTAGCCGCGTGTATACAAAACCCGTCTGACAAAATCAATGTCAAAGTGCAGGACTGCATTGCGCCGAGGCCAGAGGACATCAGTACAGTACATGCCAGGATGGTGAAGAGGACGTTGTGTCACCTGAACTTCTGGTGGACAGTAGCGGCATGCGATGGGGACGCACTCATAGGTGAGTATGTCTGCAGCAGCTTAGGCTAGGTTCACACTGCGTTTTCAGCATCCGTTTAACGGATCCGTTTTTTTTAACGTCCAGAAAAATAGGGTCAGCAACGTTTTTTGGTCCGTTTTGGTCCGCCAAAAAAAACGGATCCGTTTTTTTTATAATGGAAGTCAATGGAAAAACGGATGCACACAAATGAATCCGTTTTATGCGATCCGTTTTTCATGCGTTTTTTGCAAAAAACGGATGCGTTAAACGGATGCTGAAAACGCAGTGTGAACCTAGCCTTACTAGAAGAAAAAGAATGACACTAGATTGATGAAGACAGTATATTGGTAAAGTTAATAGTTAAAGTGAATGTACCATCAAATTCATTCGTTTCAAGCATTGCACATGAATAGAACACAGGTCGGCGCCGCAGTTCTTTTTTTTATTTTCTTTTTTTTGAGCCACGATCCAGTTCATGCGCACGGCGCCGGTCTATTACCAAGCACCGGCTTAGGCTGAAGCACTGGAGGTACGGCGGCCCACCCCCAGTGAAAGGAAAGCCCACCCTTATATGACACATCTCCATTGGTTCTAATGGAGCCACGTCACAGAGGGGGTTTTCTCCCACTGGGGGCGGGCCAGCTTGCCTCCAGTGCTTCAGCATTTAGCATCGGCATCCCCACACCGGCGCCGTTGGATTCATGTGCAACATTTACATGATGGTACATTCGCTTTAAAAGAAAGTGGCCAACCCCTTTAAGGCCATGTTCACACACCGTAACATTACTGTAAAATGCGGCCATAATTTTAAGGTAAAAATATTTTCAATATTGTGTGCTGCGGAATCTGTTGGTGCTATACAAATAAATATTATTATATTATTATTATGTGCTTCATTGTAGTCTATGGGAAATTGGTCGGCAGTGCACAAACAGTATAGAATAACGGACATAATTGTTTACAACTTCTCTAAACAAAGAACTTGCTCATTATTTACCACCTGCTTTTGCAAAAAAAAAAAAAAAAAAAAAGCCGCTATTTTTCCCACCTGTTCACACATTGTTTTATTTTTTATTTAAAATAACGTCTGTATTTAGCTTTTATTTTACTGTTTCTTTCCATAGCCTAAATCGGATAGCCCATTTACCACCAGGACACGGTAATCTTTTTGCATTTTAGTGGGAATTGCATTTTAACATTTTATTTATCTTCTCATAGCAATGCTAATGTCCCCTGTGTATATATATATACTCTCTTGGCCAACATTGAAAGTGTGGACCAGCAGCGGGGGGTAACGGCCCCAGTGTGCGGCCATGCAGGAGGTCCTTTCTAACAGCTGTCCACACAATTGGCCACTTTTCACTTGCAGACTCAATGTAAATTTAGCTGTATAAATTCTGTGACAGAAATGTAAATCTGCGCCTGGACCTTCTGTCCGTTCCTTTTCCAGCCGTTTATCTTATTAAATAAAATGTAATGGAATGTTACTGACTGTTCTGAAATATCATTTACATAATGTAAGAGATTTTGTGTAATCGTCCATTTCACAAGCTATTGCGGATTGAATATTGGACATTGTGGCTGGGCTAAATATTCAGTTTGCTGCCTTAGCCCTGTATCCTTGCCAAGGCAGATTGGTATACTGGCACCCTGCCTGACTCTCGGAACTCCATGCACACCCTAGTGGCCCCTCAGCCATCATATGTCTCTTCTCTGCCTCTAGGTAGTGCCCAGAACTTTAATGCAACTATCTATGGAAAGCTGGAAAAGACGATCCATTCCCAACCTCCCTGAGATCTCTTGACTAGAGATGAGAAAATCTCAAGCACGCTCGGGTTCGTCCGACCCTGAACGCTCGGCATTTGATTACCTTTGGCTGAAGAAGTTGGATACAGTCCTAAGGAGCCCTGGAAAACATGGCCTTATGGCTGCATCCAACTTCTTAAGCACTTGTTACCAAGTGCTGAGCATTGAGGTTCGGACCTCAGTGTGCCCGAGATTTGCTCTTCTCTACTCACACAACCTGGTCTTCTTGGACTGAGATCATTAGGGTTGCCCACTCTTATTCTTCTTGAATTGTCACCTACCACCTGGGTGCATTAACCTTTATAAGTTTTTTTTCCTTTCTGTACATTTGTAAATGGCCATCATTGCGTAGTCACTGGAAGTTTGATCTCCGAGGCTCCTGGGACCAGACATGACCATATGTGCAGAAGAGGCGCTGTGTCTGCATGAACATTGAAGTGGCTATGGCGTCCAACTGTCATTGTCACACTATTAAAACAAAACCTTTAAATAGCTAATATATATGAATTTATGAACTGAAAAAAACATACACAAAATACAAAACCCCTATATTTTATCAACGCAGGTGCTCAAACTATTTTCCATCACAATTTGCACAGCTTTGAAGTCTGTCTCTCACGCTTTGACAAACATTTATGCATAATTCTCTAAGGGTATTAAGTTCCTAAAATGCATCTCTTACATAATTCTTCAAATCACCTACACTTTTTGGTTTTAACTATAAACTTTGTCCCTTAGTACTCCCAAACAGAAAAAATCCACTGGGGTCAAGTCTGGTGAACCAGTGGCATCGAACTTGTCACGAATACGGTAAATGGTTTGTCCTTTTGGGGTTTGAGTACCAAATGTTTCAACACAATTTGTTCTAACGGTTTCAGCATTTTGAGATTTCCAATACTCTTTTAGGCCTTGTTCACACTTAGTATGACACCAGTCGTTCTGTGACCTGGCCATTTCACATAACGGCCGGTGTCAGTGAAGTTTATCCCAACTGGCTGGGATAAACCTCATTTCTATTAACTTCACCATTCACCATTGCACATAATGGAGAGTGCAGCCGGAGCCGCACTTTCCATGCAGAAACAACGGCCGTGATAATTACAAAAGATACTTTGTGTGAACGTTTTAAAATCCATTTCTTTGATCTTTATTGCCCATAGCAACCAATCAGATTCCACCTTTCATTCCTCACAGACTCTTTGGAAAATGAAAGGTGGAATCTGATTGGTTGCTAGGGGCAACTGAGCCAGTTTCACTTTACACCATGTTTGATAAATCTCCCCCCATGTTTATAAATCTCCCCCTACATAACCCTATTTCACATACTGTCCACCTACTTTTGGACCACCCAGCATACATATTCTCCGGTGTCTAACATCCGCCCAGGGCCACCACTGCATAGAAATTGTATGTTTTTTCCCTACTTCAAATAAAATTTTAATGAAAAGGAGTTTTGTCTAGCTATGTAATATGGATGTTCTATGCGTGCCTAGGATTTTGGTGCAATTTACCCAACCACATCCATAAATGACATATGCAAATATGACCATATAACCTCTTACTTTATGTATTCAATACCGTTTTCTATAAATGACCCCCATATATGGAAGGTCGGTTGATGTAGACGTCATGTACTTGTATCTTGTATTTCATACGACACCTTGAAATTTGTTGCCTTTTATACTTGACAGGTCGCCACACAGATCTAAACTGAGCGGACATGTGTGCAGAGAGCTCCTGCCTGTCACAGAGGTGTCAATGGCTGACAGCATCACTCCTCGCTCCCCGGCACTGACCTATGACCCCGCAGATCAGTGTTCCCTTACTCCTATGATTAATTCATGACATGGATGAGGCTGAACTGATTTGCATTTTGGGGGAGATGTTGTAGACTGCATAGAATTGAGCATATTATAGTGGACAGGGCCTGTATGGATCTATACAGGCTTCGGTGGTATCCATGTATATGGAACTTTGCATATAAGGAAGAATACTTCTATACATATGGAGTACCATGAAACATGGCATTGGATTTATACAGCATCCAGCAGAAAATCTCTCTGTATGCCATGTATGAAATCTGAGGCACACAGACAATACATACATACGCTATATAATGTCATTGATCTGTGATGTTTTATTCATTTAATTCCGACCTACAAACCGTCATACACTGTACTTCTCCAGTCTTGGGAATACCACTTTGAGGGGGCTGTCACCGCTTCACATGGGTTGTATAGATTTTCTTGCACATCATCAATACACGTGGGAAGATTAGGGTGGAGTCCACAACCATAGACTAACCCCAGTTTTCAGAATGAAAGGGCCGTAAATATTCCACGGATCACCACTCTTCTCCATCTCAGAATGGAAAGATCGGATACAATGTTCTAAGCAGAAGGCCAAGGAATTGAATGACCTTTTGCACAGAATGTTGTGTCGGAGAATTCCTGTAACAGAAAACTAGGAGAAGAGCCGAAAGGGGTTAGGGGTTTACAAATTACTAAGGTCTAAGTTCACAGACTCTGCCGATGTAATCACCTCACATGTCTATAGGTCAGGATATCACTTCTGAGTGCATTTCCCCTTTAAATAAGTTCCTTACTTTTCGGACCACTATTGTGATGTTCTGTACGGTAAAATAGTGTAAGTTACCCCTTAACAATACACAATGCTAGAAGAAAGAAAGTATCGACCATTGACAGTACTTTGATCGCTGTGATTAGAAGCAATGGCTAAGATTGACGATAACTATGATCGTGATTGGGGCATTACAGGTACAGGGAGGTTCCTTTGTCCCCCATAACACAGGACACATTTTAGGACATACCTGAGAACAAACTGAGGAATCCTGAAAGGGGGGAGGATTTGTTAACACTACCGTTATGGCTCTTACAGCAGCAAGTGTTCAATTCCCTGCAGTGCTATTACAGAGGAAATGGGGCGCTACATGGAGCCCATTGAAGTCACTGGGCTATGCTGGAAATACACAGTCCAGGACGACTGGCACTCTGTAAAAGTTCTCAATGAGATACAGTCCTCTAAACCTTCTAAAACTGTGAACCCTTACAAACTCATGGAGCCTTTGACTAAGGATCGGCCCGCAGTAGTCACCACTTAAAGAATAGGAGAAATGGATTACTTTGTTTATAGCGGGGTTAATCTTTAAATGATGGTGAGTATACGAATCGCTGCCTACCACATCCCTACGTAGAAACACGAATCCTCCATTCATTTCATCCTCTGCGTGATATCATTGTAATCTCAGTATAATGGCAGCCTGAGGCAGGCTCCGTGTGTCCTTCAGGGCCGGAGTTGTTTAGCATCGGGCTCCCTAGGGTGGTGATGTCACCTTTCCTCTCTATGGCTTCTCCTAGTTTTCTTTCTCTTTTTCCAGTGATGCATGGAGATTTTATCCTTGTAGTGCTGACACAGGCATGGAGAAAAGAAAACAGGGCAGGATTAGAAGTGGCACAGGATGGGCTCACAACTGCTCAGTTTCCAGTTCTGATCGTTTCCCCTGTCCTGCTTTTAATATGAGGGCTAATGCAAACTTCTTATGGTTTTGTACATACTCCCCGTGATGTTGCACCTGTATCCCTCTAGATTCACATGCGGAATACGGAATGCGGAACAGTAATACCACGTAGTAGTGTTTGTAAATAGTGATGAGTAAACTTACCGAACGTTCAGGTTCATCCAAACTGGAACACTTGGCATTTGACTCCCAGTGGCTGGAGAAGTTGGATGCAGCCCTAGGAAGTCCTGGAAAACTTGGATACAGTCATAATGGTGAAGGTTCCCTTTAAACTCTGTTTTTGGTGTGTGCTATACTCTCTCCAGTATTCTTTCTGCATCTCATCATCTGCATTTTCCTTCATAGTTAAAGGGGTTATCCAGCGCTACAAAAACATGGCCCCTTTTCCCCCTCTCTTGTCTCCAGTTCAGGTGCGGTTTGCAATTAAGCTCCATTTACTTCAATAAAACTGAGTTTGAAACCCCACCCAATCTGGAGACAAGAGAAGGGGGAAAGTGGCCATGTTTTTGAAGCACTTGATAACCCTTTAAAAGGGGTTGTCCAGGAAGCAGTAGATGGCTAAAGCTGAACTCCCCCCCCCCTTCTGAGACGTGGAGGGGCTGAGCTATGTTGTGATCATGTCCAATAGCTGCACAGTGTCTCCACAATATTACATCTTAGCCCTGCCCCTCTATGTCTCGGAAGGGATATTTCAAAGATGTGGAATCTCAGGATGTGAGGCCCGACTTTAGATGTCTCCTTCTCCCTGGACAACCCCTTTAAAAGGGTTTTCCCATATTCCCCGCTGTATCCCCTGACATTTCCTGTTTTGGAGAGGGGCAGTGGGAGCTAGGATGGGAAGCAGCCGAATCAGTAGAAGACAGAAAGGGAGTAAAAACTTACCAGCTCCCATGGGTCTCCATGGGTCTCATGCCGCCACACTAGGCAAACCTAGGCAACAAGCTGTCAACTGTACAGGAACACGAAGGGGACAAACTACAAGAGAAAGCAATTTTGCTAATGCAAATCATTAGCAAAATTGGTTTTCTTTTGTATTCCCTATCACCTAACAAAGGTTTAGCTGATTGGAATACCCCTTTAAGACCTATATAAAATGCAAAATTTCAATTAGTAACTAAAAAAGTTCTTGCTTAGAAATTTCAGTGATCTAAAAGAATAGTCTAGACCTCCGAAGCTGGTCACATAAGGTCTCACTGCTAGGAGTTACCTGCAATAATAGGTTATCACAGGGGGAGAAGCAATGTTCTTAACCTGCTACCAGGAAAACAAAGCAACGCATTGTGCCCACTAAAATCAATGGTTTGAAGTAATTTCTATAAAAGCCTGTATTTTTTTTCTTCAATACATATATTCCATCTATCATTCTGACAGCTGGAACCATTTTTAAGGGTAAGTTGGCATATTTTGTGTAACACATATATCAATTCATTACATTAGATTTTTCTAGGTCAGGAGCAAAAATAAATAAATAAATAAACCGCTCCAAAGACTCGGCTTGTGACTTTCCGGACTCCTCTCCTGTATACTGTATTAGTATAAGGGAGTCTCAGCTAAACAATATCTACGGTGGTCTAATATGATTCTGTCAAACTAAGGTAAATTCAGGTGTTGGGGTCTCAATGGGGACCCTAAAGTGTCTATAAGGCAGTATGGGGTATCAATGTGCTCCCCTGGCATACGCCACAGAAAAGGTGCAGACTTGCCTTTGGTGTTACACCAGGTGTAACCCCACTTACCTGATGGACAGACATTGATGTTAAGGCAGGGAGGAGGTTTGGCCTCCTCCTGCCCCCAATTTATCATCCCTGGAAACAGATGTAAACCATGGCAGAAATCTACACTTGCTCCAGGGCAGGTGTAGAATCTGTGCCCACCACGCGGCAGGCGCAGCAGATCCCCCTTACTTACTAAAGGCCCTATTCCACGGGTCGACTGTGAGGAGCAAACGAGCGCCGTCAGCGCTTGCTTGCTCCTCGTTCACCGCTCACTGCCGCCACTATTAAACATGGCAGCGAGCGGGTGAGTGTGGGAGGGGTGGCGGGGAGGCTGCCTGGGTGATCGTCCGGGCAGCCAATGGTGGATAGTGGCGGTCTGCTGCTGCCGCTCCTATTCCACGTAGCGACGGCAGCAGATTGCTGCTATCACAGTCGTTTGTTTTTCAACATGCTTGAAAGACAAACGACTGCAACGATCAGCCGACATGAACGATGTTGGCTGATCATTGCCCTCTATTCCACGGGACGATTATCGGCCGAATATGGTAAATAATCGTTTCGTGGAATAGGGCCTTTAGAGTCGTGCGCCTCTTAATAAATCTAGCAGGGTGAATGGGGGTGGGGTTTGATTTAAGACCGACGTACAAGCATCTCCCCATAGAGTCCTGTTATCTGTACTACAGAGCCAAAGACACCGTATCTGCCACTACATGATGCCTTTGCCTGTGATATTCACCCTTATGTGGTAACTAACTTCTTAATTCCAGGTCCAATCGAACACGGCATGATTTGTTTTGTTAGATTCTATCAGGGAGAGATTTATCAAACATAGTGTAAAGTGAAACTGGCTCAGTTGCCCCTAGCAACCAATCAGATTCCACTTTTCATTCCTCACAGACTCTTTTGAAGATGAAAGGAGGAATCTGATTGGTTGCTGGGGGCAACTGGGCCAGTTTCACTTTACACCATGTTTGAAAAATCTGCCCCTATAAGTCTATATGTGCCATATTGCAGCACCATCCAACTTAGTATGCTGTGTGCACGAGGCCTGACTCCTTGAATTGCCGGTTGACATAGATTGTTACATAGCTTTCCTAGAATCTGTGACGATAAATCTACCAGCTGTTTATGTGGCACACTATATAGGGTTTCTGTGTATAACTAAGGGTGCCTTCTGCCATGTTTCATGTATCTTCTGATCCATCGGAATGAACTAGGCATTAATGAGGAGAGAAAATGCAGAAGGCTTAATGGGCCGCCCCGCGTGTCACAACCAGTTACCGCTAATGCCATTACATTGATAACATATCTGTGCAAGACAAGTGCAGGAGTTATTTTTGTTGCCGTTTATTTCTAAGCCGGGGTGAAATCTGTGGTCTCCTCCAGCTCCATGCTGTCATGTAAAACCTTCCGCATGGCACACAATAGACGCTTGGAATTAGTTCTGTTGTCATCTGTAGAATAAACGCCTGTTCAGTTACCGGTATGGTGCTTAGGCTTCGAGGTTGGTTAAATAGGGTATGACAGACCATTGTATTTGTTCAGAGATCCTGGGGGCGCAGAGGTTTGGAGAGAAGCTCAGGATTATTGCTAGACTCCAAAAATTGTCTGCTGTGTAAGGATACGCAGAATCTTTCTGGGTTACATGCTTGGAGATTATTTAATCATAATCCTGCAATCCTCTCCTACTTATTAACTATGGACCTAGGCCCAATTCCCACCAGGGTTGGTCGACTCCATTGGCCACTCTATTTTCTAATCCACAAAAAAAATAAATTTATAAAATCTAAGCTTTCATTTATCAGAACCACTTGACAGAAAGCTGTTGTCCCTGATTTGAACTTGCCAAAAATATGCATTAATTTTATTCATTCATATGGCACCAAAATATTCTACAGTGCATTAGTTCTTGTCTCTACTGGCGCTCACATTGTAAGGGTCCTATTAGACAGGCCAATGGCAGCCCGATCAATAATGTACACTGCTAGATCGGTGCTCGTTTACTGAGCCTATTACACAGCTTGTCGTTTAGAAAGTGCTGCACAGACATTGTTAGCAATGTCTGTGCAGCCCTTGCCCTAAACTGTTATACATTACCCAGTAGTGGATTATAATAGGGGCGTTTTGGGCGGCAGCTGGTCCTGGGGGGCCCATGACCACCCAAAAAGACTTATACTTTCAATGGTGTACTGTCTCCTGGCTACACTTCTGCCATGATTTGCAAAAAATCACTGTTTTTTTTATGGCATTTTTGCACAAATCAGGACATCATGACATTATCTATCCTGTACTATGAACGCCAGGCTAGTGCTGCCATAGTTAGAGTGGGGTGGGGGGGCCCAGGCTTGGTGAACAGCCCGGGGCCTATGGTAAAGTTAATCCGCCCCTGACATTACCTCTCCACGATCATGGCCTTCTCCTGCCCTCTGCTTGCTTCCCTGCATCGCGTGCTGCAGCTTCTCTGAGCTGACAGGCCACTTGGCCAATCACTGGCCGTGATCGTTGAACAGTGTAATCAATCGTTAGCTGTGTGTGGTCAGCGGCCAATGATTTTAGGTCTGGACCTAAAGAAACGATCAGCTGATGATCGTTTCATCGGCTGATTGTTGTCCTTATTACAAGGAGCGATAATCACTCTGTGTAATGCTTCCCTAAGTTCTAAAGTAATGGTGCGTTTACACGAAACGATAATTGCCCCGATCGTACGATTAACGATGTCAGAGTAACGATTTTTTTTTTCATAACGATCAGCGTTTAGACGGTACGATATATCGTACGGAAAAATCGTTTTGCGATCGCGCGCCCGCAGCCTGGCCCGCCCGCAGCCCGGCCCCCCGCTCGCAGCCCGCCCCCCCCCCCCGCTCATCCGCAGCCCCCTGCGCCGGCTCGATTGCCACCCCCGCCGCCGCTCTGATCGCCGCCACTCCGATCGCCCCCCGCCGCCGCTCTGATCGCCACCCCCCGCCGCTGCCGCCGCTCCGATCGCCACCCCTCCGCCGCCGCAGCTCCGATCGCCCCCACCGGCCCGCGGGCATATGTTACCTGCTCCGCGCAGCAGGTCTTCCGACATCCCCCGTCTCCTCTCTTCAGTGCATTGATTGGCTGAAGAGGGGAGCCGGGAATTTCAAACGCCTCCTCTTCAGCACTGATTGGCTGAAGAGGAGCCATTTGAAATTCCCAGCTCCCCTCTTCAGCCAATCAATGCAAGGCAGCACTGATTGGCTGAAGAAGAGCCATTTGAAATTCCCGGCTCCCCTCTTCAGCCAATCAATGCAAGGCAGCACTGATTGGCTGAAGAAGAGCCGTTTGAAATTCCCGGCTCCCCTCTTCAGCCAATCAATGCAAGGCAGCACTGATTGGCTGAAGAGGAGCCGTTTGAAATTCCCAGCTCCCCTCTTCAGCCAATCAATGCAAGGCAGCACTGATTGGCTGAAGAGGAGCCGGGCTGCGGGCGGCGGGCCGGGCTGCGGGCGGCCAGACTATTGCGCGACGACTGTTTACACGGAACGAGCGGCGAATTTTTTGCGAACGACGATTTGATGACATGTTGAAAGATCAAAACGAACGATTTCTCGTTCGTCGTTTGCTGCGTTTACACGTATGATTATCGTTCGAGTTCGATCGTTTTCGCGCAAATTCGCACAATAATCGTTACGTGTAAACGCAGCATAATCTATCAGAATGTATTGGAGATGTTGGAGGGAAAGCCACTTAATCAGGGGAAGAACATATAAACTCAATGCAGATGTTTGCTTTGTTTAGATTCGAAAACACCAACATTGGAATACAACAATTCCACCAAAAACTGGGTGATCTTTCGTCAACAGTCACTCTGGAGGACCCAGCATGTCCATAGCTTATATAGACAGCGTACTAATTTCAGTGGTAAGGCTGGGTTCACACTACGTATATTTCAGTCAGTATTTTGGTTCTCATATTGCAACTAAAACCAGGAGTGGATTGAAAACTTAGAAAGGCTCTGTTCACACAATGCCATTTAACAGCAAATATTTGCTGTTATTTAAAAACATCGGCTGTTGTACTGAAATAATGGCAGTTTTTTTATCGTTATATGGCGGCCATCATCTCAATTTCAACATTGTGTGGACAGAGCCTTTCTGTGTTTTCAATCTCCTGGTTGAGGTTGCAATATGAGGACCACAATACTGACTGAAATATACTGTGTGTGAACCCAGCCTAGTTGTGTAATGCCTTATGTCCCCTGTGGTGGCACTGTAGGCAAATTAAACACTCATTGCTTGGTTCCTTTGCAGATTCCAGTTGATCGTTGGGGATGCTAGCAGCATCACAACTTATGGTCAATTCAACACTCAAGAAGGAGTTTAATAATCTGGAATTTAAAAAAAGAACAGACGTATCAGTAGGTAACATTGGTGGCGGAGGTCCATGAGCTGGACACACTGTTGAGGCCACAAAGTTTGATTAGGCTTTCAGATTCAATTTGATGCTGTTTGGGTATTACCCCATCAGGGTTGGTTCATACTGAGGAATTCTCGCGGATAAACTCCGCGGAATTCCGCAGTATGTCCGCGCACACGGACGCGCGCCTTTTCACCGGATCCATAGACACCATTCTATGGGCTGGCGTATTCCGCTATGCGTCAAAAGCAGTGACATGTCACTTCTTTCGGTGGATAGCGGAATACGCCGGCCCATAGAATGGTGTCTATGGAGCCGGCGGAAAGGCGTGCAGCCGTGCGCACGGACAGCCGACAGAATTTCACGGAGTTTATCCGCGAGAATTCCGTAGTGTGAACCCACCCTCAGTTTGAATAGTTGCCACAGATAAGGACTAAGGTCAGGCTATGCGGAGGACATTGATCAGGCTATGCGGAGATCTGGCAGCAACCACCCCACCACTTACCCCCAACTTTCTCCCTCTTGCAGCAGTTACTTGTATGAAGATTTCTATGTAGCAGTAGGTCCCCAACATTCTATGGAAACCTTCGCTTTTATTGTATGAACCAGAGGCTAAAGTTTCCAAGGTGGGATCTCCCCAACAGTTCAATTTACTAAAGTTCTGTCCATGGCTTCCAAGATGAGCCTGGACACATGTGACAGCCCTTTGCACTACAGAAACTCAGCTGAATGCATCACACCGCTGCCAGTTAAGGTCCCTATACACCATTTACCAGAACTGCTGCTCAGTGGAGATAGGGGTCGAGTGTAATGGAAGATCACCACCTGACCCCTTTGTTGTGGCAGAAGTAAGCTGAGAACACAGTAACGCTCTGCTCAGCCAAACTTTCCCGTTTATGAGGAGGAAAGGGGTCGGATGATCATTCGACCGTCAGTTATTGAAGGTGATTGGCCTTTAAAGTCTTGGCCTCTATAGGCTGTTCACTGATGCATTCTGCTGCAATCCTGCAGACTATGCCAAATATAAGGTGATGAAATCAGGGTAGGGGGTAAATCTTGATAAAGCTTAGGGGGGCTTGTGGCAACCACCCCACATTAAATATTGTTTTTGGGAAATTGATCCCAAGTTATACAAATCTCAGACCAATTCTAGTGGTTTTGGTTTCTTTACCTAGTGTGATGGTTCCTTGTTCTATAAATATTGAGCAGTTTCGCTTCATGAACTCTCCAGTATTGTTATCCTCTAACATGTCACTAGTTTAGAAAATAACCAATATTTGATTTCCGCTTTAAGGAACATCTCCTGATGGACAATCATTACAGCCACATAGTGGAAGCATCTGGCCATTATGCAGGGAGGGGCGAGGTATGCGGTGGGATTCTCCATTCAGCTCTCCAGTAATTACAGCATTTGTTATGATAATTTCTCGATGAGCTTCACTTGCAAATGAGAGATTGAGTAGATGGGGAAGAGATTCTGCATGTAAACGTATAACTGCTGGACAACCTGCACAGCCATTAGCAACTAAATGCATAGAGACAATGCCTGGAATGGCTTCCGTGATTGTACGAACCGCGACCAATACGATGGATTCACTGACTTATAATAAATCTTGCAGACCACAGCAATCTGGCCAAAACTAGGCCCTGATGACAGTGTGAACAGAGGTGAAGATACAGGGGTACATAGATAAAAGCCGTATTACACAGCACGATAATGAGGGGGAAGAGAGGGCCGACCTATCTGGTCATCACTCTCTTCCTCCTTGTTTTGCGCTCGCTGCCTGTGCAATTACACGTATAGAGAGCAAGCGGGGAGCTGCAGGAGGGGCTGCCCATTGAAGTCAGCAGTGGTCTATTGCCGCCGCTTCTATTACACAGGGCAAAGAGCAGCAGACAATCACTGAAGTGATTAGCATCTTTGAATGTGTTGAAAGACCACGACTAATATCGACACCAAACGATTATTTTCCAGAATAGCCAGTAGTATGGCCGATAATGAGTTAGGGCCCTATTACACGGAACGATAATCGGCCGATTATTGTTCCGGTTCCGCGTAATAAACACAGCGATCAGCCGATGACAACGATCAAAGCAATACTCTTAAACCAAGTTACAATTTTAAAAAACTCCGAGCTCTTCTCCGAGCAAAATGCTCTCAATCCAAGTTACTCTTAAACCAACGTACCACTGTATATATATATATATATATATATATATATATATATGTATCCTAGAAGAATCTAAATTTAGTCCTGAGCTTCGCTGCAGTGTGGTCTTCGTATTGGAACTAGCAGCTTCTATCGCTTTTATTTCCACATAAAAGAATAATAGCTCGTCTTGACATGCCGCGTCTCTGACGCCATTCTCTCATTATACAGAACTGCCTGATGTGAGAACCTTATAGATGAAGAAAAGGAACAACACTTAAGAAGAAATTCCAGCTACAATCACAAGGTTATCAGTCCTCTTCTGTCTACCTCCCAGCTCTGTCTATAGGTGAGAAAGTAAAGTGACAAGATCACCATTACAGTAGTTGTCAGTCACCCAGCTTTCCTGGAGTCCTGTGTGGCAGTGGCGATCTATATTTATATAATTAATCAGAGCTGCCATTCAGGACTCACAGCTGGGTAAAGTTTTAGCTAATTGTTTTCAGAAAACTTTTGATGTGTCCTAGAAAGTAAAAATCTGATCAATGAGTTTCTGAGTCCAGACATCAACCAATCATTAGAATGAGCTAAAAGAGGCACCTTTTTTTCCAGCTATGTCATATGACCAAGTCCATGCGGCTGTCTCACATAGACAGAGTTGGGTGAGAACACTCACACCCCGAATGATCAGAATGTCTGTAGGACATGTTGAAAGTAATAAAGAAGCCATGCTTACCTGTCTGTGCTCCCCCACCGCCCTGCTGCTGCCTCCCTGCGTTCCCTGCTTAGTGACAGCCTACTTAGCCAATCGCTGGCTGCGGTGGGACAGCACAGTGATTGGCTGAGCGGCCTGTCACTGAGTGGGGACAGCAGGGTACTGGAGGAGCATGTACAGGTAAGTACGGCTTTGTAGTGGATTTCACTACCAAACTTGCAATACGGTATGTGTGAATGTATCCTAATAAAATAATACAAATAAGCTACAAAGAAAAACACTGAAATTGAGGCCCTATCCATGACACGGCACATATTATGGTTGTATATCCAGGTAGCTGCTTATTTGAAGGAGAGCCAGGAGGGAGGACATCAGGAGACAGTGTATCTCTGCTGGAGTCATGTATTCTAATGAGACGCATATCAGCTAAAATTTTCATTTCGAGCTAAATCCAGTAAGTGGCACATATTTCATCTCTCAAGTAAACGCAGATATGCATTCTGCCATTATGGAGATAATTATTTATTGTCATTCCATACACAAGCCCAGGATCTCATTAAATTATGCAAATTCCACGTCAGGCTGTACACAAACAGTTGGGGATTCGGGGGAACCTGTTATTTTTATGCATTTTTCTCTTATAAATTAATTACAAGTCTCTCAATATTGACAGCTCCTTTCTGCAGTGTGTGCAGGTGATTATGAACTTACAGCCGGTTACATCGACGACGCTTCTCCTGGTTTATTAATGGGGACACTTCTAAAGTATTGTTTTAGTGTCTCACATGTTATTGCACATACAGCATACTCTCAAAATGACACACAGGTATATGACATGAACTGCAAAAGAAATCATATACATACAAATAATATAAAAGACGTCTGTCATCCTGACTGTTACCCAATGGAAGAATTCAGGGGCAAAAGATGTCCCTGCAGGAAAGTTCTAGCACCGGCTTATTACCTCTCAAGTTTTCTAGTACGTATCTGTAACAGGGACCTCATATGGGACAAATGAACTTTTTGGACCATCTCTGCACCTGCTACAACTATACCCCAACCCTTGTTCTCTGCTTATTTAAAGTGGAAAAAAAGTACTTTGACATTAAATGGCATCAGAAAATTATTTGTAATTTACTTCTATTTAAAAATCTCAATTCCTTCAGTACTTTAGCTGCTGTATTTTCTGCAGAAAGTGGTGTGTTCTTTCCAGTCTGACACAGTACTCTGTGCTGCCATCTCTGTCCATGTCAGGAACTGTCCAGAGAAGTAGCAAATCCCCATAGAAAACCTCTCCTGCTCTGGACAGTTCCTGACATGGACAGAGGTGGCAGCAGAGAGTACTGTGTCAGACTGGAAATAATCCACCACTTCCTGCAGGACATACAGCAGCTGATAAGAACTAGAAGACTTAAGTTTTTTTTTTTTAAGAAATAAATTACAAACTTTCTGACACCAGTTGATTTGGAAGAAAAAAAATCGCTGAAATTCCCCTTTAATAAGAGTGAGATAGAACTTCATAGATAGTTTTTCAGTCCACCAGTAATTGTGAGTCACTGTCATCAGTCCCATAGTACATTACACATGCTATCTAGCAGGCAATAGTAACTCAGCTGTGTTCCTTTTAAGGTAGGACTGGCTGCGCTATTTACAGGGCCCCTATTCAGCATAAACAACAGCAATTGTGACCCTTTATAGGTGTCCCTGTTCTAGTCCTGCACATACTAACTGGTCTGGAATGACAAGCAATGCTGGGTATAGTAATGATTTCTCTTGGAGTAGCCTCGGATTTCTGCCATGTATTTTCCACATTTAATGGAATCCACGTCCTGGATTTCCAATGCAATTTTTCACAGATATATTTTACTATTATGTAAATGCAAAAAACAAATGACAAGTGTCACTTAATTTGTTATATAACAAGGCAGTAGGATATACACTAATCAGCCATTACATAATATTGTGTGCGGCCAGATAGCTCTCATATATAGAATAGAGATGAGTAAATACATTCGATCGAGTAGGTATTCGATCGAAAATTGAGGTATTTGATAGATGATCAGAATGGTTATAATGATCATTTTCTAACGTATTCGAACTGCACATTTTACGCTTTGCACCTAATAATCTGTACGCATGTGCGTAGACCCAAACGTACGCTTCTACTGTATGTTCGTTATTTGTTCTTGAATGCCGAACACGAACAAATCACAATATTTTTTTTCATGTTTGTGTTCGCGATCCGAACCGAACGTCGGGATGTTCGCTCATCACTAGCTATAATGCAGGAGCTAGAATGCAGCCATATTAGATTAGGTCTTATATTTAGAGGATCCGTTACTCTTTGTATTACTTTCCTATACCATCTTATTGTGTTCCAGCAGTTCATCCCTTTGCTCTGTTTTGGTGCAGGATATTTCTTACAGCTTTAGGCTATGCTCACACACAGTAAGAGACTGGCTGTTCCGTGACCCGGCCGGGCCATGGAACACCCGGTCTCTGAAAAGATCATCCCGGACGATACTGCAGTACCAGCCGGATGATCTTTGCAGCCATAAAGTTCTGATGCGGGCGCATCTGTTTGCCCCCGCATCAGAACTCCCCACATCACACTATGGAGTGTGTGGCCAGAGCTGCTCGCTCACTAGTGTGCACTGACAGGGTTTTCTGCGGCTGCTATTCACTGACATATCAGTTTTCTACAGCTCCATAAGAGATCCCGTCCGGAGCATATACTATATACGCTCCGGCCGGGATTCCATAGAAGAAAAGGCAACATATCTTTTTACAACGGCCGTACTTTTACGAAAAGATACGTTGTGTGAACATAGCCTTATGATGATCTGTGTGATATCACAACAGTCTTTTTGGGTTTCAAAAGAGAACAAAACTACAAAACCCCAGTAATAAGTTCAGGACATATACTAGCAGCTAAAGTCTCAATGTATAAAAAAAACAGCTCATTTGCCTCAAAGTGCCGGTAATCCCCACAATACATTCACCAGCGGCCACTGCCAAGTAACTTCCTCCACTATGAACTCTCTCTTTTATTCCTTCTTGCTTCTTTCCCTTCCTCGTTCTCTCTCCTTCCCTCTTTCTTTGTTTTCTCCATGGTGTCTACCCTCCCTCTCCTCTCTCTTCGTGTTTCTCTCCCTCCCTCCTTCTCGCTGGCAGCAGTCATGCCAATCTCTATGTCAACCTGTGTAATATTCTGTGTTAATAAATTAGTATTAGAAGCTCCATGTACCCGGGGGCGGCAATGCGTCTATGGGAGAATATTGCTGTATGAACCAAGATTCCTGTATAGCAGGAGTAGGGAACCTTTGGCCCTCCAGCTGCTGCAAAACTACAACTCCCATCATGCCTGGACAGCCAAAGCTAAAGCTTTGGCTGTCCAGGCATGATGGGAGTTGTAGTTTTGCAGCAGCTGGAGAGCAGAGTTTCCCTACCTCCGCTCTATAGTAATATGCACATAAAAAAAACCTTTATATAGCTTCCCTTTTCTGTCCCCCACAATTATTAACCCCTATTGTTTGTGGTCAGGACCTGTCACCACTTTTTAGCATATACTTGCATTGCCCATGAGATAACACTACTCTCTTATGACCAGGGCCGGACTGGGACTAAAAATCAGCCCTGGCATTTCCGAGCACACAGGCCCACTCACCGTGCGGTGATAAGTTATGAGAGGATGTTGTGAGTGCAGCACGGCTACATGTATCATCACGGCCATGACTGGAATTACAGATAATAACACAGTAAATGGGGTCAGAAGCTTCTGTCTCTGTACTATGTAGCTGAGCTGCAGTTACAGGTCGTCACCACTACACAGTGTACAGAGACAGACTGCTTCCGGCCCGGTCACTGTGCTCAGTTTAACACCACCACCACATACTGACTAATACCACCACACACTGACTAATACCACCACATACTGATTAATACCACCGCATACTGACTAATGCAACCGCATACTGACTAATACAACCACATACTAACTAATACCACCGCATACTGACTAATACCACTGCATACTGACTAATACCACCGCATACTGACTAATGTCACCGCATACTAACTAATACCACCACATACTAACTAATATCACAGCATACTGACTGACACCTCCACATACTAATACCACCACACACTGACTAATACCACCGCATACTGACTAATCCCACCGCATACTGACTAATGTCACCGCAGACAGACATATTAGGCTCCTCACTCTGACACCATCCTCATCTCTATACTAACTGCACATCTGTACTGTCCCCTTTACACCCTCATTTAGTGGGTAGGCTGACTTTATGTGACCCCCTTATTGTATATGCATCCCTCTATGTAGCCCCCTTATAGATGGCCCCCTCTCTTATCCCCCCTCTCTTATAGATGGCCCCCTCTGTTATAGATGGCCCCCCTCTCTCTTTTCCCCCCTCCTTTATAGATGGCCCCCTCTCTCTTCTCCCCCCTCCTTTATAGATGGCCCCCTCTCTCTTCTCCCCCCTCCTTTATAGATGGCCCCCTCTCTCTTCTCCCCCTCCCTTATAGATGCCCCCCTCTGTTATAGATGCCCCCCTCTCTCTTTTCCCCCCTCCTTTATAGATGGCCCCCTCTCTCTTCTCCCCCCTCCTTTATAGATGGCCCCCTCTCTCTTCTCCCCCCTCCTTTATAGATGGCCCCCTCTCTCTTCTCCCCCCTCCTTTATAGATGGCCCCCTCTCTCTTCTCCCCCCTACTTTATAGATGGCCCCCTCTCTCTTCTCCCCCCTCTTTTATAGATGGCCCCCCTCTCTCTTCTCCCCCCTACTTTATAGATGGCCCCCTCTCTCTTCTCCCCCCTCCTTTATAGATGGCCCCCTCTCTCTTCTCCCCCTCCCTTATAGATGCCCCCCTCTGTTATAGATGCCCCCCTCTCTCTTCTCCCCCCTCCTTTATAGATGGCCCCCTCTCTCTTCTCCCCCCTCCTTTATAGATGGCCCCCTCTCTCTTCTCCCCCCTCCTTATAGATGCCCCCCTCTGTTATAGATGCCCCCCTCTCTCTTCTCCCCCCTCCTTTATAGATGGCCCCCTCTCTCTTCTCCCCCCTCCTTTATAGATGGCCCCCTCTCTCTTCTCCTCCCTCCTTTATAGATGGCCCCCTCTCTCTTCTCCCCCCTACTTTATAGATGGCCCCCTCTCTCTTCTCCCCCCTCCTTTATAGATGGGCCCCCTCTCTCTTCTCCCCCCTACTTTATAGATGGCCCCCTCTCTCTTTTCCCCCCTCCTTTATAGATGGCCCCCTCTCTTCTCCCCCCTCCTTTATAGATGGCCCCCTCTCTTCTCCCCCCTCCTTTATAGATGGCCCCCCTCTCTCTTCTCCCCCCTACTTTATAGATGACCCCCTCTCTTCTCCCCCCTCCTTTATAGATGGCCCCCCTCTCTCTTCTCCCCCCTCCTTTATAGATGGCCCCCCTCTCTCTTCTCCCCCCTCCTTTATAGATGGCCCCCCTCTCTCTTCTCCCCCCTACTTTATAGATGGCCCCCTCTCTCTTTTCCCCCCTCCTTTATAGATGGCCCCCTCTCTTCTCCCCCCTCCTTTATAGATGGCCCCCTCTCTTCTCCCCCCTCCTTTATAGATGGCCCCCCTCTCTCTTCTCCCCCCTCCTTTATAGATGGCCCCCCTCTCTCTTCTCCCCCCTCCTTTATAGATGGCCCCCTCTCTCTTCTCCCCCCTCCTTTATAGATGTCCCCCCTCCTTTATAGATGTCCCCCCTCTCTCTTCTCCCCCCTCCTTTATAGATGGCCCCCTCTCTCTTCTCCCCCCTCCTTTATAGATGGCCCCCCTCTCTCTTCTCCCCCCTCCTTTATAGATGGTCCCCGGTCTCTGCAGCCCGCTCCTGTTACCTCCTATCACAACAGCCCGCTCGGTCCGCCTCCTGTCACCGGAGCCCGCCTCGGTCACCGCAGCCCGCTCGGTCCGCATCCTGTCACCGGAGCCCGCCTCTGCCTGCTCCGGTCACCGCAGCCCGCTCGGCCCGCCTCCTGTCACCGGATCACAGCCTCTGCCCGCTACAGTCACCGCAGCCCGCTCGGCCCGCCCCTGACGTGCGCCGCTAATCCAATCAACGTAGAGCAGCGTGGGGCCGCTGCGGTGCACGTAACACGCGTTCCACGGCCGGCCGCAGCGGCCCCACGTTGATTGGATTAGCGGCGCACGTCAGGGGCGGCCCGAGCGGGCTGCAGTGACCGGAGGGGGCAGAGGCTGTGATCCGGTGACAGGAGGCGGACCGAGCGGACTGCGGTGACCGGAGCGGACAGAAGCGGACGGGGAAGAGAAACGGGCCGCGGCGGTGATTTTTTTTTTTTATGCAGCCCGGGCGGCCCACGGACTGGTAATCTGGCCAGCCCAGCGGGCATTTGCCCGGCTTGCCAGATTACCAGTCCGGGCCTGCTTATGACCCTATATGTCCCTCTGTTATTCCGCCTGGAAATACTTAAATTAATTACCAACTGGGCGTTACCCTTTCCCCTTGTTATAAGGCTGTGCTCCTGCACACTCCAATTTTGTCCAATTACTGGGTAGGGCCACACCCACAGGTAAGGGGGTAACGCCCAGTTGTCAATTTATTCATTTACCTCCAAAAGAAGTAACAGGAACGGAAACAAAGCAGAGTTTATTTTTTTTTAATAAAAATACATCTCAGAATCGCTGCCAGGCTCTCTTTGCTTCTATTTTATCATAATCCAAATAAAGAGTGGTTGGTACTCTAGGGGTTAAATTGTTCTTCTCCGCAACCTGATTTAGAACCGTCAATACTCTCACAAAGTGATCCCCCCCCCCACGTCATGTCACCTCTCGCTGCTGCGATAATTGAAAACACCGACAATTTTGTCACTCGGTAGTATGGTTCAGGGTCCCTGGTCGCTTTGGCTCCTATTGTTTCATATTTCAAGGGCAGAAATTGAGGATCTGTGCTTCCGATGTTTGAGTTTACACAGAGGTGGCCTGAGATAATTACAGCTTACTCACTCCTGACGTCTGTAGCCGCATGGTAGCCGGGGACCAATTATAGAGTGGTCTCTCCTGTGCAAATCTTGGCGGAGCACTTAGTCACAGAGGTAGCAGGATGCGTGTCATCCATATTCAGGTGTCATGACAACATATGTATACGTGGGGAGGTCTGGTCTGCTCCTAGTGTGAGGGGTGTATAGTGAGGGGGGCTTTCTACCCATATGATATTATTGATTCATAGGAAAATACATTTGGAAAAGCTGTGAAAAAATTACCCATTTCTGGTGTTAATTATACCGGATGTAAGTAAGGGCGGGATGGACTAGTCCAACATGGTGACTATATTGCTTAGACCTGTGGGCTGTATATTAGTATATACTGCAATTCTTTATGTGCACAAAAAAAAAAAACACTGCATACTGGAGTATAAAAAACCATAGGAATACTATACCAATGTATTACAGGTCCAAGCAAGAGGGCCAAGGGTCCTTCACCGCTCTCCAAGCACCACCCTGCAGCGCCCAAACGTGAGAATCTGAGAAGCCTCCAAGCGTACCTCCATCATATAAATGTTTTATAGTAAATCTGTCATCAAAATATGTTATAATGACAGGTTCACTCGGCTTTTATACCAAACGGCACCAAAAATAATAATACAGTGAACTCGCAGTTAGTTACGAGTCTGCTGTGATCATGAGTCTGATGTCCCCCCCACACACACACACAGTGATTGACGCTCACCAACATATCTGTGTAGTGCAATGATGGGTGACGGGAGGGGTAGGCAGATAGATAGATGGATAGATAGATAGATAGATAGATAGATAGATAGATAGATAGATAGATAGATAGGAGATAGAAAGGAGATAGATAGATAGATAGATAGATAGATAGATAGATAGATAGATAGATAGGAGATAGATAGATAGGAGAGAAATAGATAGATAGATAGATAGATAGATAGATAGATAGATAGATAGATAGATAGATAGTCCACTGCATAAATCGCAGCACCACCATTCAGTTGTAGAGTCCGAATGCCAGCCGGATAGTATCTGACCAACGATACATGTTAGCTAAAATAAATCGATTTCCAGCAGCACTTCAAGTGAAAAAATTCTTCAGTGATTTATTTCATCAAACGTAGAAAAACATAAGTGCAACACAGCAAAAACAAATGAGGATATGATGTGACGTTTCAGTGGCCTTCGCCACCTTTTTCAAGGATAGATAGCTAGATAGATAGATAGATAGATAGATAGATAGATAGATAGATAGGAGATAGATAGATAGATAGATAGATAGGAGATAGATAGGTGATAGATAATAGGAGATAGATAGATAGATAGATAGATAGATAGATAGATAGATAGATAGATAGATAATAGAGATAGATAGATAGATAGATAGATAGATAGATAGATAGATAGATAGATAGATAGATAGATAGATAGATAGATAGATAGGAGATAGATAGATAATAGATAGGAGATAGATAGATAATAGATAGATAGATAGATAGATAGATAGATAGATAGATAGATAGATAGGAGATAGATAGATAGATAGATAGATAGATAGATAGATAGATAGATAATAGATAGCTAATAGATTGATAGGAGATGGAAGATGACCACAGCACACCATGTTGATGATATAGAAAAGTAAGCTTTATTCCATCCAAGTCTTTCCAAAGGCTTTTCAGCCATAGCTCCTGCTTGTTGTGTATTGTGCTGATGGAGATACATTGGGAGATTCCATTGCTGGCTGCTGTCGCTGTACACTTGTAAAGTATAATCATGGGAAAATAACCGCTTATTATTCAGGACAATAGCGGTATGTTATCCAAGCAATATTTTCTATTTGTTTTTCAAGGATAAGTGTTCAGATGAGTGACTATGTTTCGGTATAATATGATCATACATAAGCTAAGGGAAGAGGATGCAGAAAATCAATTGTCTCCAAGTTACAGGAGGAATAATGACAGGGAAAGGCATCTGTGGTGGAATATTATCAGCTCGCCGGAGAACGTGTGGTCAAAAGATCCCTGGAGAGATGAACCTGAGATGCTTTCTACTGCACTGTCCATCTGCACAGTGGTCAGACCGGATGAAGGGAAGCCAGTCCTTCCAGTCTGACCAGAGCCAGTCCTACTGTGCACCTCTGCATCCTCCTGCACTCAGGGGTTCCAGGCTCCCAGGCCTGATCACTACCTCTCCCATGCTGCATCATTTCCTCTCCTTCCAAGAAAGAGCAATTCTCAAGACCTCTTATCCTTATATACACTGGTGACCTCTGATGCAACAGAAGCTATAGGATTATTAATCACTAATGTAGCTGAGACTATGGTAACAGATAAGACTCATCATATATAGGAGCCATTTCATCCCTACATGCTGCAACCAAGCATTAGCATGTCGCAAGACAGGAAACTCCTTTATGTGAGGGTCTCATATGGTAAATCCATCTTATTATTGTGCAGCGGGATCTTTCAATCATGTACTTGCAGAGCTAAGTACATTACGTGGCACACAGGGGCTATGTCAATATCTCCATACATGTGTTAAGGTTCTTAAATTATTCTTTATGAGACATTCCAAGAAATGGTCCACAGCTTGGATTTATGGGGGGGTATGCAGCTATTTGCGGTGGAGATCATCTAACAGTTTAGCATGGCAGGGGATCGATTAGATTTCATCATTTAAAACACATTATAAGAATTTAAAGAGGTACTCCGACATCAGGTAAAAAAAAATAGAACGTGATGTAGCCTTGCTTATCTGTCTACCTCAGTTCTGAAATCACCAAATGTTCTGTATTTCGTGGTTGAGTAGTTGCTCAGTACTTTAATTCCTAGAATGCATTGCTTTCCCTCAAAAACTTTCCTCAAAACTGTTGCAGAATATCTAATTTCACTGCAGACTATTGCACCTGCTGAATTTATTCCCTGTCTGATGCTTTCTGTAGCATCATTCAGCACAAGACAGCATGCTGTAAACACTTCTTACTAGAGATGAGCGAACCGTGTTCGGGTTTGAGTCGATCCGAACCCGAACGTTCGGCATTTGATTAGCGGGGGCTGCTGAACTTGGATAAAGCTCTAAGGTTGTCTGGAAAACATGGATACAGCCAATGACTATATCCATGTTTTCCACATAGCCTTAGAGCTTTATCCAACTTCAGCAGCCACCGCTAATCAAATGCCGAAAGTTCGGATCGACTTGAGCATGCTCCAGGTTCTCTCATCTCTACTTCTTACCCTTCCTAAATGTCACAATAAACAATATATATGTATCTGTTTATATGACAGGGAGATGGTGGGCTGGTCAGAGATGGTGACATCACTCAGGGGGCTGGGCTACAGCTCAGAGACAAGCTCCAGCCACGCCTCCTGTGACATCACAACATGATGCATTACCTAGGAAGACCACTTTAAGAGTCAGTGTGACCGTCTCTGGGTGCATATCTCCATTCACTAACAGCAAACATAAGTGCATAAAAAAGTTGCAGAATACTATTATTATACAATGAATACGCCTCCTTTGAATAAATTCTACTTTAACTCGGATACTGCTATCAATATTACCCATAAAATGAAGGACGGTACATTGTATGAACCATAGTGCTCACATAGTGATAGAATAATAGTGCTTATCTCCCATTGTGTACTGAAAAGAATTTCTTACCATAGAACAGCACTAGACAGATGTAGTTGTCTCCAGATTCAGCTTCTAAAAGAGTTCTCTATTTGTACAGGCTCCATGAATTACAGACGTTTAAATATCCCTTCCAAGATAAAGATACAGCTAAGGTTCATGGAAATGCACTTTTAGTAAATCAGTGTCGAGTTATGTCTGGCCAGAAAAAGAGCTAAGTGCAACCCCCAACGCTATGGATCTGCTGAGATATAACCTGGTCTTATTATTGTGTCTTATTACAGGCAGATCCACTCAGACTCCTCAAATCAAAGCCCATTTATACTGCTAATGGGGTGATTGAAACCCGCACGTTCCCTACATATCCTAATCATGATGTATGGCATGTAAGGGGTTAAACTGCCAGGACTGGCGGTGTCTCTGGTTGTGGCCGTTAGCTCAGGAGCCCGGACGTCATGCCACCAGCTGAGCTCCCATGATCTCCGCCGAGAAAAGGCAGCAGCATAGCCCAAGTAATCTTAGCGGCTGCTGTGAAAATATATGGGGGGACATGTATCAAAAGGCGAAAATGCCTTTTTTTGGCGCAGATGGGGCAGACTAGCGTAAAAATATCTGCAAAGGGTATAATATTTTATTCACATCTACCCCATCTTCGCCACCTTCACCAGTGGCAGAGAAAAATGACACTGAAACCTACGGCAGCTCTGAGCTGCGGGGACATTTGTAAGCCTGGCATAAAAAACGCTGGACTTTATAAATGTCACCCATGGAATTAAATCTGTAGTTAAAGGGGTACTAGTCAGTTTACTGACTGACAGAACGTTATACAGATTTGTAAATTACTTCTGTTAAAAAATCTCAAGTCTTCCAGTACTTATCAGCTGCTGTATGTTCTGCAGGAAGTGGTGTATTCTCTCCAGTCTTACACAGTGCTCTCTGCTGCCCCCTCTGTCCATGTCAGGAACTGTCCAGAGCAGTAGCAAATCACTATGGAAAACCTCTCCTGCTCTGGACAGTTCCTGACATAGACAGAGTTGGCAGCAAAGAGAACTGTGTCAGACTGGAAGGCATATACAATGTCCATTCAAATCAATACATTTGAGCAATGGAGGACAGGACAGGCCCTCCAGTGTAAAGGCCCTATTCCACGAGCCGACTGACAGGAGCAAACGAGTGCTATCAGCGCCATTTCACGCGGCAGCAGCAAGCGGGTGAGTCTGAGGGAGGGCACGGGGAGGTTCGGAGTGGCTGCCCGGGTGATCGGTAGCAGAAGATCATTGCTATATAAGTCGTTTGTCTTTGAACACGCTTGAAAGACAAACGACGCAACGATCAGTCAACATGAACGATGTTGGCTGATCATTGCCTTCTATTCCAGGGGACCATTATCGGCCGTAATGGCCAATATCGGCCAAATGTGGACGATAATCGTTCCGTGGAATAGGGCCTTAAGACTGATGTGTGTGTAATGCACAGAAGTGTCTGGTTCTCCCTAGCAGTAGAGAGATACCCTTTGTAGATACTCTCTCCTCTAGCTGCTATAAGAGGGACCAGCACTGGAGCCTCCCTGTAATAAATCTGAATAGGCTATGTGAAGCTGGCTTTGCTGTACTGCTGCAGTATCTGGTCCTGTTCCAGTTTTAGGCATTCTTTATATATCCCTTATATACATTATATAAACATTCTGCTTATTGCGCTGTTCCTCATCATCCTCCCGACAGGTTTCGTGCTTCCTGTAGAAAGTGTTTTTTTGCAGACTTCTGGGAAGAGGCTTAGCCTAGAGAAGTTCTCACTCGCTGCCAGAAGTCAGAATGTTCAGAACATGCAATTGCCTGTGTACTGTACTTTCACATGAACCCGTAAGGCCATTGTGTTGTTAACACTGTGACATATGACCCGGTGACGCCAGCCCTTACACGCTGCATCAAAATACAGATGATAAAGTCAACGGTGATTTATTTATAGGGGATGCTTTAGAAACAACCTCATTAGATGAAGCCCTGGGTAAGCTATATCCTCATTATACTATTATTACGTTACAGCAGCCATTCTTGTTATACAGAGCTTCTAATGGTTTATGGAAAAGATGAACTATGTCATAGAACATACTTTATGTTACATGGAAAGATATTAGCCTGTTATTATCTTAAAGGAGAAGTCCAGTCGGAGGGGGAAAAAATCATTACCCGCAAGGGGTGGGGGGAACATAATGACGACAGTAGGGGAAATTTATCAAACATGGTGTAAAGTGAGACTGGCTCAGTTGCCCCTAGCAACCAATCAGATTCCACTTTTCATTCCTCACAGACTCTTTGGACAATGAAAGGTGGAATCTGATTGGTTGCTAGGGGCAACTGAGCCAATTCTACTTTACACCATGTTTGATAAATCTCCCCCAGTATGCTTACCAGCCCCTGTGCCTGCACCGTGCCGCATCACTGGGCTCCTGTACCCTGCTGGATGTCATCTCCCGACTTTGGCGTATGTCATGTCACAAACAGGCGGGATTTAGGCCACTCAGCCAATCAGTGACTACAGTGGTGTCCCATCCCAGTCACTGACTGGCTGAGCGGGTCATCCATCAGCTGAGTCGTGACGTAGCTGCAGGGTAGCCAGGAAGACTTCCAGATATGGTCTAAGAGCGGAGGTCTAAGGTTCACTAACCTTAGATGAGATGCAGTTCAGTCCACACAGATCAACACAGTGATGTAATGGCAGCTTCCCGGTCTGGCCGGCAGCAGCGTCTGAGCATCCTGTCAGCTGACAGGCCTCTCAGCCAATCACAGGCCGCAGCGGTCCCAGCCTGTGGCTGGCTGAGTGGCCTGTCAGCTAACAGGATGCTCAGACGCTGCTGCCGCCAGGACTGGGAAGCTGCGGAGTACAAGAGAGAAGGAATCGTCAGCTGTTGGCCGGGCATGGCTATTACACATAGCCAGATGCTTTTAGGTCCAAACCTAAAGCAGCGATCAGCCAATAATCGTTTCATCGGCTGATCATTGTCTCTATTAAGCTGGGTTCACACTGCGTTTCAACCGTTTTTTTAATAATGGAATTCAATGGAAAAACGGATTACAACGGATGCACACACATGAATCCTTTTTTTCCATCTATTTTTCATCAGTTTTTTGCAAAAAAAAGGATGAAAAAAACAGATTGCAAAAACGTAGTGTGAACCCAGCCTTACATGGAGCGATAATCCGATTCGAGTAATTATCCCTCCGTGTAATACGGTCCTTATTTCTCCAGAAACAAAGGGGTCAGGCAGTGATTTTCCATCACACCAGTTCCCTATGTCCAAAAACATCATCTGTCGGTAGATGGTCGGGAGAGCCCTGATACACTTTTGAGTGCCAAATCCTCAGCGAAAGGCGGGATTGGCTGAGTAAAGTCTAAGGTGTATGGGGACCCTTAGGACTATTTTCAACTTTTTTTTTTTTTTTTTTTACAAATTTATTACTGAGACTTCTCAATTTCTGGGAAACCTCAGCCCCTTGCTTGGCATAGCTGCAGCTGAAGTGTTTCCTTATTCTCTACTCTAGCCTTATTCTACAATATTATCATCACTGCTGTCAGTCTGTCAGACTGATGTTCTTACAACTCTAATGTGCTGACAGCTTATATACTGACAGCTCAAGTGAATAACATTGATCATATCAAGACAATGGTCCCTGTCAGGGGGCGGGACGTATTAGGCAGAAAGTGATCAGTCAGTTCTGGAAGTTAATGTGTAAGAAAAGTGAAATTATTACATATAAGGATCGGAGCAAAATAATGGCAGGTAGATGACTGGGTCAGAGCATCTCCAGAATGACCAGTTATGTGGGGTGTCCCCTCTATGTCGTAAGTACCCACCAAAAGTGGTCCAAGCAGGAACAACTAGTGAACTGGTGTCATTGGTGATATAGGCCCATTGATGTGTATGAAGGCTAGCCCCATGCAACAGAAGAGCTGCGGTAGCACAGATGTCTTAAAATGTTCTATGATATAGATTCTATATATGATATAGGTAAGAACAAACAGGACAGGCCTGCTGTATATACAGCTGCCTAACCAGAGATTGATCACATTGTCCATTGCCGTAAGTGTCTACAATGGAAATGTGAGCATCAGAACTGGACCATGGAGTAATGGTGGAAGGTGTCATCTGATGAATTTCATGTGGATGTCTGGGTGTATGGGCATCACTTACCTGGGGAAGAAACTGCGCCAGGATGCACTGTGAGAAGAAGACAAGGCAGCGCAGGTAGTGTGATGTACTGGTACAGCGCAGGTAGTGTGATGTACTGGCAAAGCGCAGGTAGTGTGATGTGCTGGTACAGCGCAGGTAGTGTGCAATATTCTTCTGGGAAGCTTCGGGTCCTGACATCATGTTACTGTGATACATATCACCGACCTAAACATTATACAGACCCCCCTCCCCCATCACAGCAGCAGAACTCCCTAATGTCAACTCTTTTAACAGGATAATGCCCTAGGTACACTGCACAAATCTTTGGTGCCAGGTTCTATGGGACACCTTTAGAGGTTAGAGGACAGCATGAGGGGGAGCCACAAACTATTAACTTTAATTATTAGCGGTCCATGCTTCCTCCATGCTGTTACGTTTTTTTCTCTGTTTAAAAAGGGACCAAACACAGAAAGTCAATCAATACCAAGCCATGTCTATAAGGGCAAAGAACTGGGATTTCCTGTATTTGGTCTTTCTTTTGAACAGAGAAAAGACCAAATATCGGCACAGAGGGAGCATGGACTGCAGTTTGACAGGAAGGGAGACACCTAGTGGCCATATCTATACTGTTGATTTAAACATAGAAAATGTTAAAAAAAAATAGAGTATATTGCAAAACAGCTTGCAATCACAACCCCTGTTGATTCCTTAAAAAAAAATTGCAACATTGCCTCTTTAAATGTTCTAGCATTTCATTGTCTACACCGTGTATATGTCTATAAAACAGACACAGCGCCACGGTCATAAAACAAGCCGAGACGTCTGCGCGCTCCTTAACCTGCTCTGCTACTTTTATTTCCAAAACACAAATAACGTTAATCTGTCCTAATCCCTTTTCTATAGCCGCCATATTGTGCGCCTATTCACGTGCAGCTGAAGTGTATTCATGTCAGAAGGTAACATGTAAAGCACACAAAGCTAATGACTGCAATGTTTAATGCGCTCCGCGTATAAAGCGCCATCATCTTCTGCCTCTAATAGAAGATCATTACTCCGAGAATGAAGTGCTCCGGGAAGCTATGAATGGGAAGGCATTTCTCACATTTAATGCGAAATTAATTGGTAAACATACTTTTCAATGACTGGGAGGTTGTCATGGGGCCCATCTCATCACTCACATAGCACAAAGTCTTGCTGTACATGAAAGCCAGAGATTGGGCGTTGAGCAGTCTGTCAGCCTCCGCACTCACAATCCCCGCAGACGCGCTCGCTGTTTAATTAATAAGGCTAATTAGGCCGTTTCTATTCATTTGTTTTGCTCTCACTTAGCGGCTCCTTTGTAGGGTGTCTCTTTGGTGCCGAAGTTGTCAATGTGCGTGGCAGGTGGTCCCTAGCATGTAACCCATTCTCTGGCAGGGTAGTGTCTCAGCGGACTGATCTGATACACAGTGTCTGCAGACGATGTAGCACTCGCCTCTGGATGTGACAGTGACACCATAGGATTAGATTGGCTGCATGTGGCGGTTTAGGGGAAATAAAAGAACATATTGGGGGGGGGGGGGTGGCGTTGCTGGATTTGACTGCAGCCAATTTCGGATTTCCTTGCAGAACATCTATGGTTACATAACGTGTTTGGATAACGCAGAATATCAGCTCGCTTCTCCTTTAATCCAAAAAATGTCAATTTTCGTAAGCCGTAATGGAGGGTATGGGAGGTCAGTGGTTGGCGGAGAGTCTGTAGAAATACTTTTAGTCCCAGTAAAATAACAATTCTGGAGAATCTTTTCCCAGAACGCCGCATTGTGATGTTCCTTCACGCTGGTGACAATTTATTTATATGACTCCAAGAGGAATAACAATAAAATGGGACAAAGAAGAGAATGCTCTCCATGGGAAATACAAGTATTTACTACAGTAGATCAGGAGAACTGCTGGATCCTAGTTAGGTAGGACCAAGGTAACATCTGAATTAGAGATGAGGGCAACGTGAGCATGCTGGAGTCTGATCGTGCGGCATTGGATACCGGTGGCTGAAGAAGTTGGATGCAGCCCTAGGAAGTGCTGGAAAACATGGATACAGCCATAGGCAATAGGCTGTATCTTTTCCAGATCTCCCTAGGGCTGCATCCAACTTCTTCAGCCACCGGTATCCAATGCCGCACGATAAGACTCCAGCATGCTCCAGTTGCACTCATCTCTAGTGCTGAGCCTATTACAAGGCTCGACCATCACATGGATGAACATTGCTGCCTATTTCATTGGGCGATTTTTGGCTGATAAAAAAAGATTTTTCAGCAGCTCAGAATGAAGTGATCATCTGATCACTAAAACTATTACCTGGAGCTGTATTGGCCTGTTTGTTCTGTGTAATAGGGATCTTAAGGTCCTTCTAAAAGAGCAGATTTATGGCCAATATGAACCTATCTCGCAGATCGGCACTCGTTTAATGATTCTTTTACATGGCTCAACGCAGCCAGCGCCAATGTCTTGGGTAACACCAGATTGTTTGTGTCACCCTCCACTTACATTAGGGTCAGCTGCGCATCCATGATTTTTATGGCCATGTGAGATTACCTGATGAACAAGTGTTGGCTGATCGTTGCTCGATCATTGGCTGCCAAGAAAACATATACATCCTATGGCCTATGGCTGTATCCATGTTCTTCAGGACTCCCTAGGGTGGCATCAAACTTCTGCAGCCTCGGGGAGTCAAACGCTGAGTGTTCGGGTTTGGATAACATTGCTGAACCTGAACTTTTCAACAGATTTACTCAACACTAATCATAGTGCAATAGTAACCCTTTATTTAGAGTGTGAGCCCTATTGGAGCTCAATGTACAGGGCTACGCAATATGATGGTGCTATATAAATAAATTATTATTTCACATGGGTTTCCTTCAGGTACTTGAAGACTTCAAGAAAAATGTTCTATAGAATTGGCTGTGCACCCAATACTGACAAGGCTAAATGTGGCCACACACCCCGACCTAATGCTTGCTCATCTGAAAGCTATTTTTCCTAAAAAAAATATGCTTGGACCTGCTTGAGCGTACATGTATTTTCAATAGAATGTAAGTAAGTAAGCATCTGCCTGACACCTCTGGTGGCGGCTTATCTCCAAAGAGGACAAAAGGATCAGGTGTTGAGATTGAATATGCCCGATCCTTCTTTACTCCTATATTTGGTGGTTGGTCCTTATGTTGGACTGGCCCATCAAAGGACTGGAGGATCCTCCGGTGGACCCCCAGCTTTAGAACCTGCAGTGACATTGACTGACATGTCGTTTCTCACTGGTTCTTCATTGGTGGGCCCCAAGTACCTCAGTCCGACCTTGGTCCTGCTGAAATCGGCAGGTTTGGCCTTTTGTCTTTAGGGCATGTATATGGGGGTGCCAAAGCAAAAATTAAAATGGCGCTGCTTATTGGGTTAACACTACCACAAGCCCAACTGTCCACCATAGGATGCTTAGTGAGGACTAGGAGGAGATAGCAGCTATATGTGCGGCTCCTCTGGTATTTAAGCCCTTGCTTAGCTGGACCGGCCAGTTAGATAGTGAGATGAAGAGATAGGAGCACACCTGAACAGCAGGTACTAGCCGGTCACTGTGACCTGTGATACTCATTGCCCATGGCTATCCCCCCGGGGTCTTTACACACTGCAATAACAGTGTACATTTACCGTATGCCCAGCATATACAGAACACCTATCCATAGATCCTGTATAATAGTGATGGATCTCTTCACATGGCATCTGTTAGATATATACGTTCATTTCAACAGAAAGATTTAGCCCCATGTAAAAGTCACCTTGCAGCCAAAACCAAGAATTCTGCTCCATTTATTTTTCATACTTTTTATTTCCTTCTGCATTAAGTGACTGTCCATTTATACTTCTGCCTCAACGAGTTTTATCATCATTAATGTGAATCAACTTGTAGATCCTTTCATGACTCATTTTTCAAGTGTAAACTTACAGGAAACATATTCTTTATTATCGAAGAAAAAACAAGCTGGAATCCTTAGTGCGTCAAGCGGGAGGGATGATAATGGACTGGATACAGGATGATGGAGGGTTCGGGGATGATTGACAGCAGATGGAGCAGGCTCTGGGAAAATCACTCCCATCAAGTCCTGTATTTTATTTTTAAACAAAAAATGTAAACGTTAAAACAAAAAAAACTTGTCCTCTCTATTTCTGTCATCTCTGGTGGTAGATTCCAGTAAAGGCGGTGGGAAATTTCTGTAAACATTCAGCATGCATTTGCAGCAGCCACAAGATCAAGCCACAGTTTACGTGATTGTCGTCATTCTGCCGACTGTATGGAATGATAGAAGATCCTGATGGTATATGACTTGTATGAGGGTCAGACAGGGGTTTGAAGTAGATGGAAAGTGGCATTGACAGCAAACTGGTACCAAGTGTATACGTAAAAAATTTATACATTAATTGAATGCTAAAAATAAAATTTGCTGTATGTGAAATAGCAGAATCAGTTTCCCAGTGACTTACATTATATTAAAAAAATGCATTGTAATGTATACATTTTTGCTGAACACAATAGCGCAGACTACTATTCTAGGTCAAAAAAAAAAAATCCACACTAAGGCTGTCTACACGCAATAAAATAAAAGTAAAATAAGTAAAATAGGTATAAAAAGGGTCCGTAATCTGAATCTAAAAAACATAGCCTGAAAACGGATGTAACACTACACATAATACATTTTTTTTATATGACCTGGTCGGCACCGGCGTGTAGAGCCTGGTGGCAACGTCCATTTTTCTAACTGCTACTTGGTTTCGGTTATATTTGCAAGTTTCTCCATATGCAATTAGGGTTGCTCGGTGCACAGGAGGGGGGCCCTCCACCCCCTGTTCAGCAATATCCCCTCCCAGGGTGATACAATTCCTTCAGAATCAAGTCTGGCTGCATCACCATGGGGAGGGGATATCGGTGCACTGCTGGTGTCGGGCCCCCCTCCAGTGCACTGAGCGACCTTAATTGCATATCGAGAAACTGGTGCAGCATGCAAGAACAGGGCAGCGGTTTGAAAAATGGATGGTGCCACCGGGATCTATGTGCCGGAACCAACAAGATCATTAAAAAAAAATTGAGTGAAGTGGTACATTTACTTTAATGGTACATGGTACTTGTATAGGGTAGCCAGAAGGAATAGCTGTCGGCTGACAGACGTTGGAAGTTTATAGAAGGAATAGCTGTTGGCTGACAGTCGTTGGAAGTTTATAGGTTTCTTAAAGGCTTCCGTCAGATCTGTCATTGACAAGTCCCTACTTTGCGCCAAGAGGCATACATTGTACTGTGTTTAGTGCCATATTGTGTGGGTATTTTCCTTTCCCCTATAGATATCTGAAATACCCATAGGCTACAAGTTGTATGGAGGCATTATACACTTGTGTGGCTTAACAATGTCCTCTTACTGGGGCAATTCTAGTCCAGCATTAGCCTGACACCTGTAAAGTGGCCAGACATATGGTTGGGCTTCAATTAATGTTCAGGTTCTTATTAGTTTTATCTTCTTTTTTTGTCTGTTGGAATACACTGAGACGAGACACATCACAGTTTTACTTATTGGTGCTTATTGTTTTTGTTACTATTGTACCCCAGTCCCTGGACATTCAGGTTTTGTTGGGACAAGAGTTACATGTGAAGCACCTGTGCTCATTGTCCACACGATGACTTGTTCTGCAGTTGTGTGAGGTTATTAAGTGAGGTGGGTCATCTCTCTGATGTGGTCATTTGTCACTTAATGAGCTGGTTTAAGAGATTTCCCTGGGATTACATACCACTGGATCTGGTAAAATCCTTGAGTCTTTGCCACTCCCTGGAGCTGACTGCATGCATATTATCCGGCTGTGGATATATGGAGTTCACCAGCGCATGTACTGCAATCCCCTTCCATTACGGACCTAAATATAGAAAAGCAAAATGCGACTGGAGATAAGAACCACTTGACTCACCCAGACTCTTTTCCTGTTACCTTACCAAAGATGTGCTCTTTTTATCTTTTATTACGTGATTCTAGGGTCTTACAGTCATAAGCGGTTTATTCCGGTAATAAGCAGTTTTAATGACTTATCTTTACTATTATTAGGAGAATCTTGAAGGTTGCTATGCTGAATGTGTAGAGTTTCTGATGAGTATGATTTTCCCAAATTTTAGGACAGCACTAGAAACATGCTTAATACACATATACAGTACCAGAACCAAGCTCAGAACATAAAATACAAAAAGCAAGATCAGTAAATATATACAGTACCAGAACCAAGCTCAGTATGTACAATACAAGGACCAAGCTTTTTAAATATATACAGTACCAGAACCAAGCTCAGTAGATAAAGTACTAAAAACTAGATCAGTGAATGTATACAGTACCAGAACCAAGCTCAGCATGCACAACACAAAGACCAAGCTAAGTATATGCAATACCAGAACAAGCTCAGTACATAAAATACCAAAAACTAGATCAGTGAATGTATTCGGTACTAGAACCAAGCTCGGTATGTACAATACAAGGGCCAAGCTTAGGACATATATACAAAACCAGAACCAAGCTCAGTACATAAAGTAGTAAAAACAAGATCACTGCATTTATACAGTACCAGAAACAAGCTCAGTATAAACACAAGGACCAAGCTCAGTATATGCAGTACCAGAACCTTGAAGGTTGCAGTGTAGAATGTGTAGAGTTACTGATGAGTATGATTTTCCCAAACTTTAGTACAGTACTAGAAACATGCTTAGTAAACATGTACAGTACCATAACCAAGCTCAGAAGATAAAGTACAAAATGCAAGATCAGTGAATATATACAGTACCAGAACCAAGCTCATTATGTACAATACAAGGACCAAGCGTTGTAGATATATACAGTACCAGAACCAAGCTCAGTACATAAAGTACCTAAAACAAGATCATTGAATGTATATAGGACCAGAACCAAACTCAGTATGTACAACACAAAGACAAAGCTACGTGCATACAGTACCAGAACAAGGTTTGTACATAAAGTACCAAAAACAAGATCAGTGCATATATACAGTACTAGAAACAAGCTCAGTATGAACACAAGGACCAAGCTCAGTACATATATGCAGTACTAGAACCAAACTCAGTATTTACAATACAATGCCCAAACTTAGAACATATACACCCGGGATGGATAGCCTTCGGCCCTCTAGCTGTTGCAAAACTACAATTCCCATCATGCCTGGACAACCAAAGCTTTAGCTTTGGCTGTCCAGGCATGATGGGAATTGCAGTTTTGCTGGAGGGCCAAAGGTTCCCCATCCCTGATATACACAGTACCAGAACCATGCTTAGTATATACACTACAAGGACCAAGCTCCGTATGTATATACGGTACCAGAACCAAGCTCAGCATGTAAAATACAAGGGCCAAGCTCAGTATGTATATATGGTACCAGAACCAAGCTCAGTATGTACAGTACAAATACCAAGTTTAGTACATATATAGAGTACCAGAACTTATGCAATCAGTGGAGGAATAAACAGTGGTATTCAATGACTGACAGGTGACATTTTCTCTGATTTAGGTTTCTCTCCTTTTCTTTACAGTCCAGTTGACTTCCATGATAACTTCAAACTGAGGGTGCCCAGACATCAACATTGCCAAGGGCCACCTGGAAAGAGGTTGTGTGGTTGTAGAGTCCGGTAGGCACAGGCAATGGGGGCAGAAGTGGTGAGAAGCGTAGGACTGGACTGAGTTTAGGAAAGTCCACCAAGAGTATTTGGTTGAAATTTGGCGTGCTTCTTCTGATATACGAGGAGCAGAACACAGAAGATAGGCCAAGATTGTACTGGAGAATTGTGAGCAACGACCCTCCAGTTGTGACCATTACTTAAGAGACTGTGTCTTGTCTTCAGTGGAGATATAGTTAGTTGGAAACAAACAGTGTCTCCCCTCCAAGCTGCACCATAACTTCCTTGATGGCCGGACACACAACCTGGTCTATTCAACATGTTTGGGCTGGAAAGGATAGTGCAGTTGGCATTGCTTTTGGAGGGAATAACCGAAGAAGGACATAACAGATGTTTATGTGGTCAGACAAGGTTGAAGGCTGTGAAGGGTTAACTCACACTCACAACAGTAAAGGCACTTGTTAGAAAGAAGGAAGATCTCAGCCCAGCCTCTCTGCTGAGAGGAAACCACCAATGTACCTGAGTCCAGGCTACAGAGCAGAAGGAAGAGGAGCAGCAAAGAGAAGTATTTGCCCATAAGTTAAGGGGCCCTTACAGCTCCAACCTAGGACCCAAGTAGCCTTCTGGCCAGACTTCGTACATCATGGCTAGCACATCACACACTTTAAAGGAGTACTCTGGAAGAATAAAATTGTTTTCAGATCAACTGGTAACAGAAAGTTATACAGAACTTTAAATTACTTCTATTTAAAAATCTCAAGCCTTACAGTACTTATCAGCTGCTGTATGTCCTGCAGAAAATGGTGTATTCTTTTCAGTCTGACACAGTGCTCTCTGCTGCCACCTCTGTCCATGTCAGGAACTCTCCAGAGCAGGAGCAAATCCCCATAGAAAACCTCTCCTGCTCTGGACAGTTCCTGACATGGACAGAGGTGGCAGCAGGGAGCCCTCTTAGTGCTTTCATGCCACACTGACCTAAGATGGATCTTTCCTATGGCTGTGAGGTATGGGTGGAGTGTGTTCATGTGTCTTGTTTACCAATACAGTAATAAATAGGTCTCATGCATCCTCTAACTTTAGTCACGGTCTTTACCTAACACCAAATATTGCTAAACATATCCAGCAGTAGTGCAGCCTCGGGCTCCGAGCCTGTAACTGGATATTACAACATAGAAGGGAGATATTAAAATGCTGGATTCTCATTTTACTGTACACTGAAAGGCCTATTAGATTTCTTCTGGTTATTCTCCTTCAGGTTATCATTACAGGGTGAGTGTACAGACTTGCTTTGTAAGGTGGGTGGGAATCCAGGGCTTGGACAATGCCTTTCAATAATATGGGTCCCCAGGGTGAAGGTGGAACCCCCCCGCCATCAGCTGTTATTGCCTGGGGAAATACTGTGTGGTTGCTCATTTTCTCTTCTTACTTTCTCCAAGAGTCATGTAAAAACACAAAAAGCAATCACTGATATATACAGGTGTGTATATATGTAAAGTATATATATAATATATATATATATATATATATATATATATATATATATATATATATATATATATATATATGTTTTTTTGTGTTTTTTTATATAGATATCCAATAAAGCTGAAGTTTTATTGAAGACCACTGGCTGGCATAGGAGGAGTATTTTCTACTGCTTAAAGGGGTTTGCCATGTGTGTCAGCCATACAACTACTACCCCCAACATACTATGCTGTGAGTCAGCCATACTACTACTACCACCCCCAACATACTGTACTGTGAGTCAGCCATACTACTACAATCCCCAATATACTATACTAGTGCTATGTGTCAGCCATACTACTACTACCCCCATCATACTATACTGTGTGTGTGTCAGCCATACTACTACTACCCCCAACATACTATACTGTGTGTCAGCGATACAACTACTATCCCCAATATACTATACTGTGTGTCAGCCATACTACTACTATCCCTAATATACTATACTGTGTGTCAACCATACTACTACCCCCAACATACTATACTGTGTGTCAGCCATACTACTACCCCCAACATACTATACTGTGTGTCAGCCATACTACTACCCCCAACATACTATACTGTGTGTCAACCATACTACTACCCCCAACATACTATACTGTGTGTCAACCATACTACTACCCCCAACATACTATACTGTGTGTCAGCCATACTACTAATTCCCCCAACATACTTTACTGTGTCTCAGCCATACTACTACTACCCCCAACATACTATACTGTGTGTGTGAGGTTGATATGAGTTACTGCTTCACTTACCTGCTAACGTCCAGCACACAACAGTGAACTGAATATCTGCAGATGAGAGATCCCCTTTAAAAAACAAAAAACATTCTAAACTTTCTATGCTGTTTGCATATGGTGCCACAGAACGATTGCATATGTGACTGGCAATGTGCGAGCATCGATGGTTACATACACAGCTTTATGTAAAGTTGATGTACTAATGTGAAAGCTTTGGTGGTGATTATGTCTTTATATGTAGGGTGGGCCTCTAGAATCAGTTTCCCTGGTGGGCCCAAGGTACTCCAGTCCGACACTGGACATGAGACTGGGGGAAGCTGTCTGTGTCACTAGCGCTGTAGCTGCAACAGAGAGAGTGGGGTTAACTGTCATTCACTGCTCACTGTACCACAGGCTGCTGTGCTAATGATATAGCTTATTCCAATACTAATATTCATTATGTTGGATTTAAACTGCCTGATCATTTTGTTCTTGGGGAAATAAGTCACTATTTGCAGTGATAACATGGTCCCTGAGTCCAGCTGAGTGTTCACGTAAAGGAGAAACCCAGGGCCGGCGTAATCAACGGGCTCACCCGGGCAAGTTCACGGACCCACGGCGCCTCTTCTGGCCCAGATAGGGGCCTGGTTTTCTAATATTCAGCCTGCTCACTGTAGTGCATGGTGAGCGCTGAACATCAGTAGATACAGGAGACTAAGCAGGACCTGCACATAGAGAGAAAAGGGTGAAGGACCTAATCACATGACCCGAAGGTCCTCAACCTTACAATGTGGAGAGCATCGGACAGAGAGGAAGAGGGAGAAGACTGAGCTGTAAGTGCTGTGTGTTAATGTCTGAGTGTGTCTGAGTGTGTTAGTGTCAATCAGTCAGTGTCTGTAATGTGTGTGTGTTTGTGTATGTTAGTGATGTCTCAAGTGATTGTGCATAGTGTTCGGATGATGGGTGCATAGTGGATGGATGAGGGGCCCGCTGAGGCGCTGTCACCCGAGGGCCCACAAAACCCCTGAAGCCGGTCCTGGGATAGACGTCCATCTGACCACCGCCTTATATGCACCTCCAGCTTTAGTCCTCTGATGTCCTCTGCTTTTGTTTTTCTAGCACACAACCCCTTTAATTTTTTACGGACTGTTAATATTTTTTAATACTCGACGTGTTACATCTTTATTTTCCCGGCGGCCCCAGTCCATTTATATCCCAATGTATCAGTGCTGATCAGCCGGAGATCAGATAGCAGATTGCTGTTTGTTTTTCCATATTTCCCCATGTCTGTGTACAGCCATATGATGCTCTCAGTGTGAACGATGGAAAATCCTTGTTTCCGTTGGAAAGAAAATGACATTTTCCACGGCTGATTTTATTGCAGTGATAGGAAGCGTATGTAGATGTCACGTCGGACAGTGCCTGCATCCACTGGGTTACTGGCTTCCTGGCATATCACTAATGTGGCACTAACACTGCGGATAGAGCTCCTTGTTACATGGCAATTTGTCTTGGATAGGCAGGAATTTTCTATTATTCTGCTGGTCAGCGTAGCCAGCACTTAGATGACAACGTGACAATAATGCAGCCAAATGAGGACAGAAGCTACGTCTGTAACAAACCTGACCAATAGTACCCACAATGCTGCACTCATGTTATATGCCCATTTGTAAAGATGCCCATAGACGTAGCAGAGACAGTAAGCAATGTGTCTATGCACTGAGTCATATATTTAGCTACATATAACAGTGCATAGGTCTGAATTGGCGCAACAACATCCTTCACGTATGGCATTGATTCTTAAAGGGGTACTCTTTTTTTCTTTAAATCAACTGGTGTCAGAAAATTATATAGATTTGTAACTTACATCATGGCTAGCACATCACAAACTTTAAAGGGGTACTCTGGAGTAATAAAATTGTTTTCAGATCAACTGGTAACAGACAGTTATACAGATTTTTGAATTACTTCTATTTAACAATCTCAAGCCTTACAGTACTTATTAGCTGCTGTATGTCCTGCAGGAAGTGGTGTATTCTTTCCATTTTGACACAGTGCTCTTTGCTGCCATCTCTGTCCGTGTCAGGAACTGTCCAAAGCAGCAGTAAGTCCCCATAGAAAACCTCTCATGTTCTGGACAGTTCCTGACATGGACAGAGGTGGCAGCAGAGAGCACTGTGTCAAAATGGAAAGAACACACCACTTCCTGCAGGACATCCAGCAGCTAATAAGTACTGGAAGACTAGAGATTTTTTAATAGAAGTAAATTACAAATCTCTGGCACAATTTAGCATCAGTTGATTTTAAAGAAAGTTTGTGTGAACAACCCATTTGAGCAGTTACCTAGCACAGATTTAAATCAAGTTGATGTCTGTGTAAGGGCTTATCACCATCTAATTTAGCAACCCAATTACAAGACGTGGGCAGGGCTGCACAAACAACCACTGAATCAGTCGTGTGCCCCTCTTTTGCGAACCTTCCTATTATTAAAATAAGCAACAAGCTTGCCTGGTGGAGTTTGGGAAAATAGCTGCCACCCGTACAAGTTCACCCCACACTTGTATGGGCAGCTTAATGGTACCCACACCCATTAAAGTTAGTGAGAATCATCATGGTGGACGGCCCTCATCTGGAGAAAAGTGTTAGAAACTTTCAGCCAATAGGATGAACAGGAATCGATCTTTCCGGAAAGAATATTTCCAGAACATTCCTGGAAAGGTCACATGTCCTTGGTCCCGTGTCTTTGATCATGTATGGTCAGTCTGAAGAACTGTAATGGCCAATATGGACTACAATGTGTATGTGTGTGTTACTGTATGTATATTGTTCACATGATGTTGCAGTAAATCCCTGGCCTCGGGGGTCATGTGCCGTACATGCATGCAGTGTATACTCCATGGTCATAGTAGGGCTGGCTGAGGACACGAGAGCAGCGTCAGCGCTGGAAAAGCTCTGGATCTAGGGGTGTTATGCCAGTTGAAGCCTGCATTTTCCAAAAGTCCTGTAAAACCCTTTAAATAGTGCGGAACAATTGTCTCCTGCAACTTTTTCATGTTGTCACATGACACTTATATAAAGATCTAATAAAAAAAAGAAAACTGCACGTACAACCAAGTGAAGTTAATATAGACTGTATATGTCACACAACAGTTGGAATTGGAGCAGTCAGCGAGAACAAATCTGTGTGTAGTCTAAACAATCCGCTCTCCTTGGCATTGTCTGAGCGGAGAGAAAAACACCATGATGTGCAGCTATACTCATCAATCCCTTTATCCCCGTTCTGCACTGCGCATTTCCAGGGTTGATGGGATGGTCTTAGAGGAGGAAGCGAGCGCCGACCTGCCAGGCCCTGGGGGATGTAATGCCGGTCAGGAGGTGCGGGAGGGGATGTCTGGACTATCCTTAGGGTCCTATTACACGGGCCAATGGGGGCCTGATAATAACTGTAAACGAACGCCGATCTGCTAGATCAGCGCTTGTTTACTTGGCCTATTATGGTGCGTTTACACAGAGAGATTTATCTGACAGATTTCTGAAGCCAAAGCCAGGAACAGACTATAAACAGGGAACAGGTCATAAAGGAAAGACTGAGATTTCTCCTCTTTTCAAATCCTTTCCTGGCTTTGGCTAATAGATAAATTTCTCTGTGTGAACGCACCAATACACGGCCCGATAATTGTTTAACAAGGGCTGCGTGGACATCGTTACCAATGTTTTTGCAGCCCTTGCTTAAACTGTATACATTACCTATCCATGCTGCAGGGCTCCTCTTGTGGTCCGCTTCTCCCCGGGTCCCGCACGCTGCAGCTTCAGAGCGGCCTGTCTCGGCTGACAGGACACTCAGCCAATCACCGGCTGTGGCTGTCCCGGCCAGTTATTGGCTGAGAGGCCTGTCAGCTCAGACAGGCCACTCTGAAGCTGGAGCACGCGGGACCCGGGGAGAAGCAGAGAGCAAGAGGAGCCCTGTAGCATGGATAGGTAATGTATATAGTTTGGAAATCGTCAGCCACCGGCCACGCACCGCTATTACACGTAGCGATGCGCGGTCAGCGCCTGAAAATTATAGGTCCTAACCTATATCAATGATCAGCTGATGATCGGTGTCATCGGCTGATCGATGTGTTTATTACACGCAGCGATAATCGGCCCGATAGGCCGATTATCGTTCCGTGTAATAGTGCCCTTAAATTGTGCAGGTGGCCATTGAGGAGAGCAGCGGCCTGCTGCCACCACTCTTGTTACACGGATTGACGGGCAGCAGATGCTGTTGCTGTCAGCCAAATGTGCATGTCAGCTGATCATGGTCTTTTAACAGGCGCTATTACACCTAACTATAATGGGAAGACAGCTGTGATTGAATTCTGCACCCCAACGCTGGATAACCCCTTTAAGGTGCCATTCACGCTCTTAAGAAGCGATGGGTAAAAGATCATTCTGCCATTAGTTATCCCTCCAGTCTGTTCGGCACAGCTAAGCAATCCTGGCTCTTCGTTGGGGAGGGGAAGGGTAAACCACAGCCAGAGAGCTCTGGCTGCAGCTTATCTCTCCCAGAACAAGGGGCCCAGGCGGTGATTTTCCATCACACCTACCAGTGATCAGTCAGGAAAATACCTACACATTTCATACTGACAGCCAACCAGAGTATAAGGTATATGGGGACCTTTATTCCCTAACCACATGATAGAATATAACAACCTGATTGGTGGAGACCCGACTGAAGGGACCCTCACTGATCCCGAGAACACAGTGTAAGTGTGTGCTCAGTGCTCAATTTCTCTATGAGTACTTTTTTATGGGGATTCATATAAAACCGAGACAGAGTTCCTGTCTTGGCCAGAGATGGCAGCAGAGAGCACTGTGTCAGACTGAAAATACTGGGCAGCCTGAACTGTCTAAGGATCATCCGGGCAGCCCTTCCCGCTCGCTGTCTGTGCGTGTAATAGCACAGGCAGCGAGCAGAGAACGAGGGAGAAGCGAGCGCTGAACTGACAGGTTGGCGCTCGCTTCCCTTGGCAAATTGGGCCGTTTAACACGACCTTTACAGTGGAGACCGTTTCCCGCAGTGGAATAGTATAGGAAGTGAGCCGGTGAGTAAAGTGCTCAGCTCCAACGTGTATCTTACAATCACTGGGGGTCTAATCACCCAGACACTGGCTAATCCAAATCTAGGACAGGAAGGTCAAACTTGCGGCCCTCCAGCTGTTGCAAAACTACAATTCCCATCATGCCCCGACAGCCTAAGCCGATATATTCATGTAATAGCAAATAAAATACACATATTGGGGGAGATTTATCAAACATGGTGTAAAGTGAAACTGGCTCAGTTGCCCCTAGCAACCAATCAGATTCCACCTTTTATTCCTCACAGACTCCTTGGAAAATTAAAGGTGGAATCTGATTTGTTTCTAGGGGCAACTGAGCCAGTTTCACTTTACACCATGTTTGATAAATCTCCCCCATTTTCTCTATATAATTCTATGCCTCCTGACGGCCAAAATTCTTAGCGTGGGATGGAAATATTCAGATTTTTTTTCCTGCAGATTTGCACCTGTAATAGATAAGATTTCTATATGTGATCCCCATGCTGCAGACGTCATGTATGTTTCATAGATGTCTTGCAGTTTTTCTATAGTGAAATCTTAAATGTATTGGTATGGATTTTGTTGTAAATTACTCATGAATCTCAGCAAAATCCACAAGTGCAGGATTTATTGATTTTTTATTCTTGCATAATGCACAGGTTTACACAAAGCGATAATTCGCCCAATCGATCGTTTAACGATTTTGAAGCAACAATTTGGTTTTTATAACGATCAGCGTTTAGACGAATAAATCGTTAAAAAAATCGTTATTGCGATCGTTTTTAAGATCGCTTAAGCCCATCTCACAAATAGGGTGAATCTTTGACAGACTGTTTACACAAAGAGATCTGCGAATTTGTAGCGAACGACCAACGACGATTTGAGAACAAGTTGAAATATCAAAATTAACGATTTCTCGCTCGTCTCTCGATCGTTCGCTGCGTTTACACAAGCCGATTATCGCTCAAATGCGATCGTTATTGAGAAAATTTAAATGATAATCGTTCCGTGTAAACGCAACATAAATCATCACTGGTGCCCCCCACTCATGATTTGGTGCAGATTTGCCTTGTGCATTTCCCTGTGTAACATCTGACCCCTGTGAACTCCCCAGGAAGGGTTAAACATCAAGACTGCAGTCATTACAAGTGGAGTCATTGCTGTAAGCCTGTTCCATAAACTGTTTGCACTGATGAAGTCTGGGAATGATTTGCATTATAAATGCACATACAGATGCAGATCCCCCCCCCTTTCCTGATCATGTACTAAAACCTTTACTCTATTACTATTCTCATTGCTTGCCCAGCCTATGGACTGCAAATACAAGCCCATTCCAACACATTTATACTATGGCAGTCACTGCCTCTCTACTACACATATCTATATGTATGTGTATATCTATTTATTTATCTATCTATCTATCTATCTATCTATCTATCTATCTATCTATCTATCTATCTATCTATCTATATATGTATGTGTATATCTATCTATCTATCTATCTATCTATCTATCTATCTATCTATCTATATATATATATATGTATGTGTATATCTATTTATCTATCTATCTATCTATATATGTATGTGTATATCTATCTATCTATATATATATATGTATGTGTATATATATATCTATACGTATATCACATATGGACTGCTAATACAAGCCCATTCCAACACATTTATACTATGGCAGTCAGTGCCTCTCTACTACACATATCTATATGTATGTGTATATATATCTATATGGATCTATATGTATATATATATATATATATACATATATATATATATATATATATATATATATATATATGTTTGTATATCACATATGGACTGCAAATACAAGCCCATTCCAACACATTTATACTATGGCAGTCAGTGTCTCTCTACTACACATATCTATATGTATGTGTATATATATCTATATGGATCTATATGTATATATATATATATATATATATATATATATATATATATATGTTTGTATATCACATATGGACTGCAAATACAAGCCCATTCCAACACATTTATACTATGGCAGTCAGTGCCTCTCTGCTACACATATCTATATGTATGTGTATATATCTATATGGATCTATATGTATATATATATATATATATATATATATATATATATATATATGTTTGTATATCACATATGGACTGCTAATACAAGCCCATTCCAACACATTTATACTATGGCAGTCAGTGCCTCTCTACTACACATATCTATATGTATGTGTATATATATCTATATGGATCTATATGTATATATATATATATATATATATATATATATATATATATATGTTTGTATATCACATATGGACTGCTAATACAAGCCCATTCCAACACATTTATACTATGGCAGTCAGTGCCTCTCTACTAGCAAATGAAATGATCTGAAAACAGTAAAAAAAAAAAAAAAGGTTCCAAAAGAGGGAGCAAAACTGTCCCTGTCCTTGCTGAGAGCTGGGCACAGCCATCCCAGGGGGCAGCCTGGGGCAGATCCCTGACCCCTGTGCCTCCTCTGCATCCTGCAGCACAATACAACCATTATATATATATATAAAGTCTAGTAAAGCAGATCGAGCTCCAGGATGCCCCATCCCCCCACCCTGACGTCAGAAAAAAATGGGCAGGGATTAAGGAGGGAAAAAAAAAAACTGGCAACTGAAGGATGAGAAGAGCTGAGGAGGAGGCTGTGTGCATCCAGTGCTGGAGATCGGGACAGGGCACTGGAGGAGCTGACCGCTCAGTGCAGGACATTCTACTGGGGGACATTGGTGCTGGGACTGTGCAGACTGTGTGCCCTGTGGAGGAGATCCAGCAGCCTGCAGGATATTACTAGGAGCTCTGTGGGATAAGTAGATCGGAGATCTATCTCTGGGATCCCTGGGAGCAGGTGAGCCTGGCCACTGCCTATAACTCTGTATTCTCACTTCAGCTCTATACATATAGTTGTCTTCTGTGTCCATACTATTGTATTGATGTCTTGATACAATTGTGTACATATTTACAGTTTTGACTTGTATTGATAGAAACTTGTAACATTAGTATCTCTCTATTGTTTGTTGTATTGTTGTTGTTGTGTATCCTGGCTGTGCTGATGCTGCTATATAGGCTAAGGCACTGTGCACACAAATAACTGTGTGTCTTTGGTGTAGAGTTTTATGCTATTGTTATAGTCGTTGAAGTGTAGAGTTTTATGCTATTGTTATAGTCGTTGCACCCAAGTTCTAACATCTATATAATTTGCGCCTTGTGGTGCGGAAGGTTTGGCACCCTCTACAATGGTGTGTCTGTATTGTGCCGCACACTTGTGTGGAGTTGTGCACTGTGTTGGGGGCTGGGATTTCTTGCTGACTAGCAGAAGTCTGGACAGTATAAAGAGGAGGGGAGAGGTTTGTATATAGTGTAAAGGGGGGGAGGGGATTAGGGCATGGAGTGGGGGAGGCTTGCACGTGTGTGTATAAGGGGGGGTTGTGTGTATCGGTGAGATCTGACCCATAACTGAGGATAGTTTACCTATTGTGGCCTGGCAGAGTGGCACTGTAATCCTGCCAGTTGCGGGGAGACTATTTGCCTCGGGGGCTTTAATAATTCCTCCCAACAAGCTCCAACCTGACTCTTTCATCTGCCTCCTAATACCTCTAGTACACTGGCAGGGTTGCGCCTTGTTATGGCGGAGAAGAGGCTGATGAGAGATTGGCATTGTGAAGAACTCCTCCAGTTCCATCAGTCTGATGCTGGCGGTGGACTTGGATGAGGGGGAGCTGATGTGGATACAGGACACTGACTAGCGCAGGCTTCGGGCCTCTTCTTGTTAAGCCAGCAGCTGGGGGCATTGGCGCTGCTGGTAATCTGATTTCAATGACATATCATGTAACTCATTTTCCAGATGGGATGACTGCATTGGTGAATTATCATCAAATTACACTGGCCGGCCATCGCTCTGGCTTGTGTTACTGGTCAATAGAGCTGCTTGTGTCAGGCAGATTGTTCCCCGTCCATTAGATTACCTCATGCATGGAAGTAGGGCCACCTGGTGCAGCAATTTCTCATCCGCCGGTATACTATATCCTCAGATTAATCTGTCATTTTCTGTGGATATCTATAGACAGGGGGTTAACTGTTTTTCCATATACGCTTCCATATGCCGTATCCTCCGCGCCTGTCCGTATAGATCACAGTGGGGATGTAGATGGGAAGCGACTTGCTGCCAGCTCAGGCCTCATATTCATAGTAATGCAGAGGTGGCGATGTGGAACTGGTATTAGGGTGATTATACGGTTACTACGGCCTCAAACTATTTCTCACTCTACTCGTATGCTGGCAAGCATGAGCCTTCTTGTCCAAGAGCTCCCTGGAAGCGTCATGCAATTACATTTGACCTTTTTAAGTCTTAAGTGGAATTAGGCTTTAAAGGGGTTGTCCAGCAAAAATCTTTTTCTTTCAAATCAACTGGTTTCAAAAAGTTATAGATTTGTAGGTCACTTCTATTTAAAAATCTCAAGTCTTCTAGTACTTATCAGCTGCTGTATGTCCTGCAGGAAGTAGGGTTTTCTTTTCAGTCTGACCCAGTGCTCTCTGCTGACACCTCTGTCCATGTCAGGAACTGTCCAGAGCAGTAGCAAATTCCCATAGAAAACCTCTCCTGCTCTGGACACTTCCTGTTATAGACAGAGGTGGCAGCAGAAAAGAAAACACTACTTCCTGCAGGACACACAGTAGCTGATAAGTATGGGAAGTCTTGAAATCTCTTTTAAATAGAAGTAAATTATAAATCTATGTAACTTTCTGAAACCAGTTGATTTGAAAGAAAACAATTTTCACTGGATAACCCCTTTAAGAAAAACCCACCTTTTCAGATCACCACTCTGAGAAATATAGGGAAAAAAATTGGTGATTTATACCATGCTTAGATTTTATGGTCTTTTGGGTAGACCATGTAGGTGGGGTCCAACTGTTGTGGCCCACTCCAGTCCTGAGAGCTAGAGATCCTTGTCCCTGTTCTCAGCAGAGAGGTGGTTGTTATTGAAGGTGAAAATTTTAATTTTAGAATGGAAATTTTTGTGATTTTGAATAATTTCATGCCTGCTCCTGTACAGTGAGTGGCCCCGAGCTAAGCTTTGTTGCTGTATTCATTACCGCTTCCATTCACAGCATTGGGTACTATGCACCTGGCCCAGCTGCTCAGCTACTGTGCCGGAGCAGGGACGCCTACTTTTGACAGCTGTCCCTGCACCTGTACTTTGAGTGGACAGTTGAAGTGCAGCTGAGGCACCTCTGAATCAGGATTTGAATCTAGAAGTCAGGACCTAAGACTACTAAAGTCTGCCTTTGCTACAAGGGTGCAGTGAATTGTTCTCTGTTATCATCCACATCAGATGACATTTACTGTTGTTTTCTTCAATGGGACACCTGACCGAACGTTTTTCCATAGAAGAGATTGCAAATAAAATGTCTTTATCGGATCCGTTCATTCATAGAAGTGCCCACTGACGTCTCGCTCTGCATTAGTAGCTAGGATATATGATGCTACAGATCAATGGGTGGAAGACTCCCATATTGATCTGGAGCCTTAACCTTGCTTTACGGCAGGAAGTATGAATCTATACTGCATATGGAGACTTGGCATTTGAGATTGAATTTATAATGTTTATGTAATAGCATGGCACACTCGCGCAGCTCCAGGAAGCTGAGATATGGGGAGCTGTTTGGTGGGGGTTATCATGCAGGACTATAGCCACTGGTGAATAACAGCAGCTCTGATGCTATTGGGCTGGTAAAATGAGATTATGAGAGTATACAGCAGGGATGGGGAACCTTCGGCCCTCCAGCTGTTGCAAAACTACAATTCCCATCATGCCTGGACAGCCAAAGCGAAGCTTTGGCTGTCCAGGCATGATGGGAATTGTAGTTTTGAAACAGCTGGAGGGCCAAAGGTTCCCCATCCGTGATATACAGAATGGGGGAGCTATTAGCAGCCAGTCTGGCCTATGGACATCCTCTGGCTGCCCTATACAGGATCCATGACTACTACTGCTTGAGTGTTAGTTTATTTCACTATGGTCAGTATCTACGTCTATAACTAAGCTTTCCTTTTCCCTCTATACTGTGCTGAATATCGGCCATGGATCATGTTATTGTAGATGCATTGGACCCTCCCCACATTATCCCCTTCATGTCACAGACTGACACTGGCACTTCCACAGCAGCTGTAGGATATGGTGACCCAGACAAACAGCTCCTTGTATCTCAGCTTCCTGGGCCCGAGTACATTGTCATTGCATTATCTAACCTTTCACTAAGATCCGATGAGAGGAGCAAGGAGATTATAGTTATTGATGACGTGAGTATTGGTTATCAATACACATACTGGTCCCTAATCCTTATATGTGGGGATAAGACCCTAAACGACTTTACAGATATGACAGAGCTTAAAGGGGTTATAACAATCTGTTTTCTATGTTTCCTCATCAGGCTACAGGAAAACCTACTGCATCACTTCATCCGCTGCCTCCATTGCTGTACTATGGCCAACTGCTTAGGAAACAGGAAGGGGAACAAATATTCATTAGGGAGTCCGACATTGAATAATGAGTAATTAGAAGCGGAAACTCTGTTTTTTATCAGAGTTTCCCTTTAAGGGCACTTTAATACCGACTGCCTAATGCAGTGTGAAAGTTACCTAATGCTGACAGATCTAGAAAAGGAAGTTTTTTGTCATTTAAAGGGATTTTTTCATTCTAGGGTTTGCTGAAATGTTTCTAATCTTTTGAGGCCTGATAGCCAGGACCTCTATTAATTCTTGGTATTTCCTATACAATTATGCTTTTGGTCAGCCATAGTGCTAGAAGAAGGGGGAGAGTAGTCCTATTCACTTAAAGAGCGCCATGGTGTTGGTCAGGGTTGGGGAACCTTCGGCCCTCCAGCTGTAGCAAAACTACAACTCCCATCAGGCCTGGACAGCCTTTGGCTTTCAACATGTGTAACAGGAGTGGGGGCAGAAGACCGCTGCTATCTACAATGGGCTGCCCAGACAATCTAGAGCCCCCCGGCTCTCACCCACTTGCTACCGATGGGTGTAATATCACCAGCAGCGAACAAGGAGCAGGTGAGCCCTGCAGGATTTATCAAACATGGTGTAGAACTAGCTCAGTTGCCCCTAGCAACCAATCAGATTCCACCTTTCATTTTCCAAGGAATCTGCGAAGGATGAAAGGTGGAATCTGATTGGTTGCTAGGGGCAACTAAGCCAGTTCTACTTTACACCAGTTTGATAAATCTCCCCCATAGGGCTTTGTGATCACTCGGTGGTTCACTATACACCAGTGCCCCCCAACCTTCAACTCTCCAACTGGTATAAACAACTACTACCACCATCATCATGGCCTGATAGCTGTAGGCTTTTAGGGCATGATGGGAGATAATAGGAATTGCTACAGGTTAGGGAACCTCAGGCTGTTGCATAACTACAATTTTAAAGCATGCTTTGGCTGTCCGGACATGATGGTAACTGTAGTTTTGCATCAGCTGGGGGGCTCCAGGTACCCTTCCCTGTCCTAGCCCATAACTAGAGCAATCTAACTTTCTATTGGCCCGAATAGAAGAACTTTTATAGATCTTAATAGAAAACTACCTAAAATGTTAGGGCTCATTGGCAAACATTAATATTCATATGGAAGTCTTTACATTAAGGCCTCGGGGTCTCCAGAGGGGTCATGGTGCTGCGCAGTGCTGGATGATGCATTGGATGACATATGGGCTGTGATGACATGGGGGGGGTGGGGGGGGGGGGCATCCGTCACCTGCCGGCTGTATTGTCCCTCTTGCGGGGTTGACGTTACTCTTGCAGCCCTTGTGTCAGATTCCTTACTGCCGTGAGATGTGCACTTATAGAGGATGTTGGTTACTGCCTGCAGTGGGGGGCTCACAGCTGGTGGGTTTCCTGGCACTTACAGCTGACCGCCTTGCTTGCTTCCTGCTGTGCTGGGGGGGGCCTTATATTCAGCTTGGCCTGCAATTTACCAATTAATAGGGGAGGGGACTGTGCATTGTTAAGTGACATTGGGTGGAGATGACTACACCAAGTGATCAGGTGGAAATCCTGTAATATCAGACGACATATGCATAATTGTCTGGCACGCCTGCTCTGGATGTGTATTAACAGCAGTTTGGTTCACAAAACAGCACAAAGTCTGGAGTTGGAAATTTAAAGGACTTCTGCTTCCCGCTGCATCCACTTCTGGCTTTGGCCCAAAAACTGTAGTGGTGATCCCAGTCTAAACGTATTCACAGAACAGATAGAAAGTGCTATCGAGACTTAGGGCCCTATTCCACCGGACGATTATTGTTCAGATTATTGTTAAATCGTTCGAATCTAAACGCTAATCATTTGTTTGAATAGCAGTTAACGACTTACGACCAAACGAGAAATTGTTGATTGTTTAATAAGACCTGGACCTATTTTTATCGTTGCTCGTTCGCAAATCATTCACATTGAATTAGAAGTTGTTCGCAGTAGTCACGAACGCAATAGCGACGACAAGACGACCGCAAGAACGATCATAAGTAACGATTATCTTTCCATGTAAATGGGCGAACAATTTCAGGTCTTTTGTAATAGCGGTCGTTTGGATCGTTTATCATTAACGATTATACGAACGATAACCGTCCGGTGGAATAGGGCCGACCTGTACACACATTTTGGTTTTGTTTGTTCACGTCAGAGGTGCCCTCCGCCTCCCTTTTTTTTTTTTTTCCTTAAAGGGGTTATCCAGCGAAAATCTTTCTCTTTTAAATCAACTGTTTTTAGAAAGGTGTACCGATTTTGTAATTTACTTCTACTTAAAAATCTCAAGTCTTCCCATACTTATCAGCTGCTGTATGTCCTGCGGGAAATGTTTTCTTTTCAGTCTGACACAGTAATACAGTAATATTTAGCAGAATCTGAGAAGCGAAGGCCACGTTCACACTTGTGTTTTGGTTTCTAATGGACATGACATATACCCAGATGAGTTGAATGATGAGACCAGTGGTGACCAGTGGAGCCTCCATTGCAAATGTGCACATAGTTGAACTGTAAAGTGACAATCATTATAGCTGTACAAGAACGGCCGCCAAGTAGATATCCTCACCTTATGCTGCGTTTAAACGGAACGATAATTCGCCCGATCGTACGATTAACGATTTCAAAGTAACGATTTTTAAAAAATAACAATTAGCGTTTAGACTGAATGATATATCGTACGGAAAATTTGATTTGCGATCGCTTAAGCCTATCTCGCACATAGGAGAAATCGGTGAACGACTGTTTACATGGAACGATCTGCGAATTTTTTACGAACAACGATTTTAAAACGTTTTAAGATCAAAATGAACGATTTCTCGCTCGTCACTTGATTGTTCATGTGTTTACCTGTCAGATGAGCGCTCGCTTTCTCCTCGTTCCCTGCCGATGGCTACGTATTATATATCGTCAACGTTAGGGCCATAATAATCTAGGAGATTATTGGTGAATAGTCTGATAATGTAATTGGTCAGTGTAATAGGGTCAGCGATCATCTGATCAACGCTCATTCGTTGGCAGGTCACATGCTCTTGGTTTTTTTTTAGACTGCACAATTTGCAGTTGCATACAGAAGAAAACAAGCACTGATCAGCGTACTCGCCCCCCACTTGCAAATCCTTTACACGGCACAACTAATCAAGCGGCCGGGCTGCACAAACAATCTCTGTATTGTTCGTGTAGCCTTTGGCAGAACATTACCTGTTTACACAGGGAGCTGTGTGGTCAGTAAATAATTTATAGGGCTGCTCAAAAGATATGGTGGGTGCTCCTAGGCGCATCGCTGATATTTTTACACAGACCGATTATCGTTTCTAGCGATACTTGTTGCCTATACTCGTCCTTTTTGACATGACTGAAAATCACTGTTTGTCGGCCGTACATCACCCCCTGTAATAGGGCACCGACAGTCCTATGTAAAAAGCTCACCACTCCCGTTTTGTTTTTGTTTTTTTTTTGTCCAAAAGAATAGGAGCCGTCGTTTCCAAAGCTTACGTCCAAGCACTGTAATGAAAGTCTTTATCTCGCATCTTCCCAATCGTCAGGTATAATGGGAAACCACACCCTAGGAGCTTATTGCTGTAGTGGAATAATGGCAGGTATTGTCTGTATGGGGTTTTGGAACAATGTTTATTGTAAGTGGTGATAATGTTTAATTGGTCTGATAGTCATCTCCATACACAGATCCTTTCAGACCTCTTGTTTACCCATAAGACACTTTGCGCCGTCCTCTCCCTCTTCTCCTGGAGCCGGCTCCGGTGTTTACTCTACAGGGTGAAATCCTGGATTAATTCTATGGGAGAGTCCGTCACGAATAAACTCCATCAACGAGTGATAACCCAGGTGCTGAGTGAAAACGTCGCCCTTGGCGGTACACCCTCTTCCTGTTCGGTTGTAGCACGCTGTTTTTTTTTTTTTTTGCAGATTTGGGATAAGGATCATATAATATATGGATGGTTTATGAGTCTGTAATACTGGAAAAACCAGACCTGTTGATTTTTAATGTAACGTATTGTCACTTGGACAAAGCTGAATTTGTCGTTGAGCTCATTGGCGTTCCATTGTAATATTGTGATGGGTTGAGCCAAATGTCATTGCTGAACCTATACTGGGGGTTTGTAAAATTTGGGGCTATTGTCTTGTATAGGGGTGTAATTTCCCTCCTGGTGACCTTTCTTCACAGCCTTCTGGAATTGAGGAAGGTCCTGTCTGTTGGATGATTCACACCCTTAGATCTCAGTGCTTGCACATACACAAAGTCTATAGGGTTCTTGTTAGTCTATTGTTGGTGTTGAACAGACATCGGTTCCCTGCTGGCCAATGAGGTTAGACACAAAGCTGCAACTTTTTATTAAAGTGGTTGCCTAGGATTAGAAAAGAGACTCCCACTCTTTTCACCACATTTTCTAGAAGATTTGTAATTTACTTCTATTTAAAAATCTCAAGTCTTCCCATACTTTTCAGCTTCTGTATGCCTTGCAGGGAATGTTGTTGTTTTCTTTTCCAGTCTGATACCGTGCTCTCTGCTGCCATCTCTGAGCAGGAGAGGTTTTCTATAGGAATTTGCTACCGCTCTGGACAGTTGGCAGATGGCAGCAGAGAGCACTGTGCCAGACTGGAAAAAATACACCACTTCCTGCAGGACATACAGCAGCTGATAAGTACTAGAAGACTGAAGTTTTTAAATAGAAGTAAATTACGAATCTATATAACTTTCTGAAACCTGTTGATTTGAAAAAAAAAAATTTTTTTCGCTGGACAACCCCTTAAATACTAAAAAGTTTCTATAGGCTTCTTTTAAAATCGCCAGAAATGTTGGTGTTTTTTTTCAAACATTTTATAACTCCAGAAAAGAATACTGTGTGAAGGAAGCCTAAGGGATTATCTTTAGGATTTTATCACCATTGACCACAGTGAAACCTGAGCCTTGTGAAGTCGGTGCCTCTGGTCATTTCAGAAGAAGTGATTTGGGCTTGGTGGGATATCTTGTGGTTACATCAATCATATTCTCATTACAAACCGGTTTTGTGACATTGGCCCTAAGTGGGCTCTACAAGTAACAGATAGCTGTCCGTCTGAATGTTCATAAAGAAATGCAATCTGTTGTGCTCTGTAGGACTGAAGGGGTAAGATTTCTCCTTGAGGAGAGAGTCGTAAAGGAGATCTATAGGCCATTTATACTCTGGGAATTCTGTAAATCCGCTCCAGGAGTCTTAAAGGGGTCCTTTGGCGTAAATCTATTTCTTTCAAATAGAAGTAAATTACAAATCTATATAACTTTATATTTTAAAATCTCAAGTTTTCCAGTACTTATCAGCTTCTGTATGCCAGGCAGGAAGTGGTGTATTCTTTCCAGTCTGACACAGTACTCTCTGCTGCCACCTCTGTCCATGTCAGGAACTGTCCAGAGCAGGAGAGGTTTTGTATGTGGATTTGCTACTGCTTTGGACAGTTCCTGACATGGACAGAGATGTTAGCAGAGAGCACTGTGTCAGACTGGAAAGAATGCACTACTTCCTGCCTTGCATACAGCAGCTGATAAGTACTGGTAGACTTGTGATTTTGAAATGGAAGTAATTTACAAATCTATATAACTTTCTGAAACCAGTTGATTTGAAAGAAAAAGATTTTCGCCGAAGTATCCCTTTAAGGTCCTCGTACACTTTAGTCATTTGTCAGTATACAATGCATGGGGTTCCCCGATAGTCCTCCAACAGATTGTCAGTTGAAAATCATAACCCGGCCTCTTTGTTTCCAGAGAGATAAGCAGCAGTCAGAGCTCTCTTGCTGCGGCTAAGGGTCTATTTACACAGATTATCTGACAGATTATCTACCAAAGATTTGAAGCCAAAGCCAGGAATGGATTTGAAAAGCAGAGAAATCTCAAGCTTTCCTTTATGACCTGATCTCTGTTTATAGTCTGTTTCTGGCTTTGGCTTCAATTCTTTGACAGATAATCTGTCAGATAATCTTTCTGTGTAAATGGACCCTTAGCCCTCCCCATAGCGAATGCAGGATTGCTCGGGTCTGCTGAACATTCCTGTGTATGGGGAGGACGGGACCAGAGGGGAGAGGTAACTGGCCGCTGATTGATCGTTCTGCTGTCAGTTATTGAAGGTGTGTATCCAGCTTTAGAACATGACTGGGGATATATACAAAGCCTCTCCATCTGGGGACAGCTGTTTTGGGTTTGTTGCCCCTCATCAGTACAGAGCTGGTTGGCTGCTGAGACGTCTATACTTTTGGGACCAAAGGATTATTATTAGAGATGAGCGAACCTTGAGCATGCTTGAGTCCATCCGAACCCAAACTTTCGGCATTTGATTAGCGGTGGCTGCTGAAGTTGGATAAAGCCCTAAAGCTATGTGGAAATCATGGATATAGTCATTGGCTGTATCCATGTTTTCCAGACAACCTTAGAGCTTTATCCAAGTTCAGCAGCCCCAGCTAATCAAATACCGAACGTTCGGGTTCGGATCGACTCTAACCCGAACCCGGTTCGCTCATCTCAAATTACTATTTCTTGTTAAGGAGAACATCATAAAAACATGTGGAGGCTTATAGGTAATTCATGCTCCACTGAGAATTCTGGGAAGAAGGATATGCAAAGCGGCTCTCTGATGCTACCTCTAAAAGGGGACATCACACAGCTGCTTTGCATATCCTTGTTATCTGTAAGCAGCCACTTCAGGCTTGGGGAAACTCCAGGGATTTTCACTGTGATTAATAAAAGGAAATTCCAGAAACGTCCACCCCAATGTTCTATGTTATATATCCCCACATGTGACAATCTTAGAATCAAATAACGGGGTCAGCTTTTTTTTTTTTTTTCCTTTTAGCCCAGATTGCTAGAGTTGCAGGCACGTTCCAGTATTACATGCCCAAACCACTGTACAGCCAGTCACAGTACTGGGCATTATATAAGCTGTCCTCAGACTGGATGTCACAATGTGTAATGGTCCACTAGGACAGGGGTGGGGTATCTGCGGCCCTCCAGCTGTTGCGAAACTACCATTGCCATCATGCCTGGACAGCTGAAGCTTTGGCTGTCCAGGAATGATGGGAATTGGAGGGCTGAAGGTTCCCCACTCCTGGTCTAAGAGATGAGGGCTTTCTCTTATCCCGATGGCAGTAGGGGATTTAGGGCCGGACCAACGGGATTCCACCACTGGCCATACATTTTAGATGGCTGTTGGCTTACATTATCTGCCCATACATCATGGACAACCAGCTCAGCCAAATGTGCCTGTATTCTGAACTGGGTGAAGGGGGAAAAAAGCTGCTGCATACTACCTCTGCTAGTAGCTTATGTCTCTGAGAACAAAGGGATCGGGATTGTTGAAATTCAACATGTCCGACTAATCTCTCCCCCAACGCCTAGCCATTGGACAGCTGGGGGAGCCCCAAATATGAAACTGTCAGAGGACTAGGTAGATTGGTATACTATTTTGCGGGAAAAAATTCTGTATCCCTGATTTGGGAGTCCAGTGGGCGGTCCTACATGGTCACTAACAGCCCATTAGACTCTTAAGTCCAGAACAATGAGGGTTTTTAATGACTCGTTCCACTGATAGTTTTCAATCCATTCAGCTCTTCCTGTTCCATAACACCTGCAGATTGAACTGCATTTTCTGTATGACAGGTTCCCTTATGTATATACATTTACACTGCGTCCATGTTTGGCGCATCATGGCATGTACACCAAATGGATCCATAGGCCTTTATTCACCCAACAGAGGGTAAATGAATTTGGCCAGTATACATTGGTATACCTTTTGATTTTTTTTCTTCTTCACATTGACTCCTATGGCCGTCATAGGCTTCTGTTTGCTTATACATTGGGAAATCATTTTGATCTATAGCTGCAAACACAATGTGAATGCACCTTAAGGGTAAGGTAACTTTTTTTTTTTTTTTTTTTTTATTACTGGAGGACAGTAAGTATCAGTAAGCTGCCTCCTATCCATTGCTATCTAGAAGACCCAGAGCCGTGTCTTGTTACATAAGATCTCACGTCTTATATAAAAGAGAACCTACTTTGTGATGTGTTTGGTTTTTTTTCTTTTTCTTTTTTTACATTTTCCTCCCCTAATAAGCTATTTTATATAATCTGATACTGACAGAACCAGCGAGGATAACAGAAATAAAGAGGTCTGATCCGCCGCCGGGCGTCACTGGGGGCCTCTAAGTGCCACTTGTCCTCCGCTACCTGGGATCATACCCACCGCACGCTGAGATTTTTGCTCAGAATATACAATGTGTTAGGTTTCTTCGTCAGGGTTGATGTTGGCTCCAAGCGTATAGTAACATTTCTGTTTAACCCAGCTCGCTGTCTATGAATATTTTATACGAGTGGATTATTGGTACGGAAGCGATTATGGCGGCAGACATTTAAAGGGACATATTACTCCCTTTTATGACTAATGTTTATTGTATCCATTGAAATAGGCCGTAAAAAAAATATTAGTTTTTCTTTTTATGAGGTAAACAGAGTCCTCTGCGCCTGTCAGAGATGAGCTGGGTATTAGTTTGTTTTTTTAATATATTCTTCAGTCAATGTAGAGTATATTCCTATGACCGCTGATGTACAGAACGTCACGTTTATAAGATCTGACTTATTGTCAGTGAATAGAATCCTTTATTCTTCACCTGTGTCACTCAGCTCCAAGCTCCTGGATTGTTGCCATTGCTCAGAGCCTGGAGGCCGGAGGGAGCTGCTGCTGCTGTGTTTCCCTGGCAGGGGATTACCTACAAAGGTGGAGGCAGAACACAGCAACAAGCCCATAGATACAGAAGCGTTAAAAGCGTGATAGCTCCTTTATGTGGCTATAGATAAACTTACTAAAGGGAGCACTGAGATTTTTTTTATACATGAAGTTGTCAGTCTGTTTTTTTTGTTTGTTTGTTTTTTAAATCAACTGGTGGCAAAAAGTTCCAAAGATTTGTAATTTACTTCTCATAAAAAAAATAAAAAAAACCTCAAGTCTTCCAGTATTTATCAGCTGCTGTATGTCCTGCAGGAAGTGGTGTATTATCTCCAGTCTGGAAAGGTTTTCTTTGGGGATTTGCTGCTGCTCTGGATAGTTCCTGACATGGACAGAGGTGGCAGCAGAGAGCACTGTGTCAGATTTGAGAGGATATACAGCAGCTGATAAGTACCGGAAGACTTGAATTTTTTTTTTTTTAATGGAAGTAAACACACAAAATTTGAGTTATATATTAGGCCACTCTCACTGGGAATGGGTCTGCTTTTGTTATACTAACCCTTAGTTAGGTAGCACTATTCATAATGTATCAGTAGCTATGCGCCACAGTAGCCATAATCCATATAGGCTGCCTATATCAATAATCATCTACTTGTGGGACTACAAGGCCAAGCACGTCCTAGTAGCCTGTGACCAGCAGCACTCCGCAAGTCTCGGATTCTGTGTTTTCAGGAAGCGCTCCTGTTATCGTTGCCCCCTGCCCCCCTATGTTTGGGTCATAACAGAGGAAGGGAAGATGGGAGCTGTGTTTCTTACAGAAGGAAGTGTCTTTCTCCAGCCTCCTTACTCCGATCCCAGGAAGTGTATCCTGTTTAAACTCCCACCCTCGTCCCTTTCTGCCGCTCCATCCTCCTCCACAGTTTTGGCAGATTTTATTTCCCTTGATTTTTTTTTTTTTTGTACAGTATATTGAGTCATTCCGTTAACTCTTTCCTGCCGCTGCGGAGATTTGCATCTGCAACTTTTATAGTCGTCTTTAACCTTGCCAAGACTGGGTAATGGCGCGAGTCGCTTTGTAATTTAATACAGGTATGTCATGGAATAATCCACACCAGGCAGCTGCCGTACATCGGGCATGCTTCATTATAAAACCGAAGGGTGGGTAATTCAGCGTATCATTGTGTATGGTGGGCAAGCATGGCATCATAATCCACTTACCACACATGGTAAGCTCCTTTTCTTCTCTTTGCGGCGGAATCAATTGTAGTAATGACCTGAATGTTAATGTTATGTATACAGAAGTGTGTTGGGGGGGGGAAATGTGTACGTGTGCAGATCCTTCAAAGTGGATTAAGCTGCTTTCCAGTGACTAATTCACTTTTCCAGTCCGTGCCAAGCTTGTGGTCTTGCATTCACTCCCACCAAGTTCAGAGCTCGGCTACTTTGGGGTGTGGAGTAACCTCTCATGGCGTCTGAATATTTATAGGAATGTAGACTTTAGATGAGCACAACGCGAGCATACTCAAGTCCGATCATTCGGGACTTGATGGATGAAGAAGTTGGGTGCAGCCGTCAGGAGTCCAGGAAAACATGGATACAGCCATAGGTATTCAAATGCCGAACGATTGAATTTTGAGCATGCTCGAGTTGCAATCAACTCTATGACCATTGCAATGGAAAGTTGGACGTTGCGATGTCCATCAAGGTCAACAAGTCCTCAAACTTACTATGATAGAGACCAAGTATGGATGGTCATAGATGTGTTGCCATTTAACCATCCGGAATTAACTTCTATAGTAACGTAACAAAAGTTGTCATCACTTTAAAGGGGTTATCCAGTGCTACAAAAACATGGCCACTTTCTTCCAGAGACAGCACCACTCTTGTCTCCAGCTTGAGCAGGGTTTTGCTGCTCAGTTCCATTGAAGTAAATGGAGCTTAATTGCAAACCGCACCTGAGCTGGAGACAAGAGTCGTGTTGTCTCTGAAAGAAAGTGGCCATGGTTTTGTAGCACTGGATAACCCCTTTAATGCTGCCTGAGCCAAGAGTCATTGAGGTGGTCCTTGACACCTTCTACCTGCCCAAGAACCTTGATTGACAAACCGCCTACTATCTATGCGCAACAGCTGCTGCTTTTAACATTGGGGGTGAATGCAATAGTGCAGGAGTGCAGTCTACCGGAGCTAGGAGACCTTGACTGTCCAGTAGCCTCCATATACCTTAAATTGTCATAAATCCATCAAAATAGACATCTTGAATATTTCAATGGATCAAAGTCAGCAGTTTGTGCTAAGTTGGATGAGCACACAATGGTGAAATGACTAGGTAGCTGACTCTCCGTCTATAAGGAGGGTAATTATGGTCGGGATATGCTGCTTTGTCTTCTTTGAAGTTCATACTGCGCTAGATCCGTCCATTGAGGTCATATGCCAGATGTGTCAGGATATTTATGGCAAATTGGGTAAATTTATATCCACTATCATTACAGTGTCTTAAATGCTATTAGGAAAACCCGTCGGTTGAACCCCTAGCTATCATAGAGTCCAGTGGATTTGACTTTGTAAGACCACTGCTTCACTTATTGCAGCGGGGCTGGTGGATAGGTTACTTGGTTATGTGTCAATCACATAGCTGTGAATGGTGTTATGTTCCTGTAACCTCTCTATTCCAAAGGAACGTCCTGGGACCACCATTGGTAGATAACTCTTATCAACCATGCATAGATCGGATTAGTGGTTGTCTGTTCATCTGCATTTTATTCCTCATACACACACTGCTCACTTGACATGTTTGTTAAGTGTATATGGCTCAGACTGAAGGCCTTCTAGTAGGAGGGGTGGTCATTGATGATCGGTGCCCTGAATGGTATATCTTATCCATTAGGGTCATGAATGAATGGACACAGCCATAAACGAGTGGCTGTCGCTTATATTTTTGTTTAGTAGTAGACCCTTTTGTTTGATCCTGGACAATCCCTTTAACCATTCAGTAAGCAGGGGCGGATTATACAGTTTAGTTTGTGCTTGCAGCACTTAATAAATGACTGACTTTTTTTTTTTATCCATGAATATGTATTGCCGTGTTAACATCCTTTGGGGGATGAGAAGAGGGATGAGTCATTGTATCACTAGCTCGGCTTCTCTCCAGGGAACAAAGGATCAGGAATATTAAAGTCTAACAAGCCTGGTCCTAGTTGCCACTGACAACAGATGGAGAAAGAGTTGAGCACCCCCCATATACATTAGTCGGCAGGATCTTACATGGTGGTCAATTTAGTGATTGTTCTATGGAACAGACGTGTTCTTTATAATAGAGGTATAGTGATAAGCTGTGGAGTTGGCTACCAATTGTCACTTTAAAGTCATTGGTGCAATGCAAATTTCTTTTTTCTACCCCTTGACCCTGATCGATAGATCTCTCTGTTTGGGTATAGGAAGAGATCTATTGATTAATGGAGGTGGGATGGGGAGAAGCCTCTGGGGACCCTTCCCATGGCTTTTGGCTCAGGCAGCATTAAAAGGGTTATCCAGCGCTACAAAAACATGGTCCCTTTTTCCCCCTCTCTTGTCTCCAGATTGGTTGCGGTTTGGAACTCAGTTCCATTGAAGTAAATGGAGCTTAATTGCAAACCACACCTGAACTGTAGACAAGAGAGGGGGGAAAAGTGGCCATGTTTTTGTAGCGCTGAATAACCCCTTTAAAGTGATGACTGGTTCACAATAAAGTGAGGAGCCATTAGTGATCTAGGCCGGGTTTTGTACAAGCATAATATGTCGGTAATCCAAGCCCAACGGCCAGTCTAATGTCTTGAGTTGACCGTATTATAGGGATTAAGGGACTTGCAGCTGTAATACAGAGGCAACAGTTCGCCCATTATGCTTGCGTAAATCTGGCCTCATAGAGGGGAGAGAAGATTTGATTGGTTTAGATCACCAAAATCATCCACTTTCTGAACTCGTTGATGTTGATCATGTCGGAGAAGGGCCCCTTGGGTGACTTAGAGATGCAATATGTAACCTTGGGGTCCCTTATCAGTAAAGTCTCTGCATTCAGTACTATAACGGATGCTGGGCCTGGGGTTTTCGGTATAACTTATGTTTTCTTGGATACAGCTGTCTGGAATAAATCTTAAGGTGATCTGCTCTGGAGGTGAATTACCATCATTTAGGGAGGAGATCTGGAAGGATTTAAGCAAATGTTTGGGTCGTATGAAGCCGTACCTTTTTAAGCTATATAAAATAACATGGCTGAACCTTGGCTGAACTCGATAGACTCTATTATGAAGAGGTAATAGTGTGACCCTTTAGTGCTCCCTAACGCCTGCTCGTTTTTTTTTTCCGTAGACTCCCAGACTGAGAGTCGGAGGACCGGACGTGGTGATGATTCCGCAGTGGTTGTGTATTTTGGCCCTTTTAATAAGCGTCGAAGTCAAAGCATGGAATCAGATGCCACGCAAGACGGTGCGATATTCAGGTGAGACTGCCTATTAATATTAACGTCCTGTGCCAAATTTTCCTGAAGAGTGCCAACAGACAAAGGGAAGCCTGCTGAGGCGGGTTACATGGCTTCTTCTCCATCATCCCTTCTGGGTCAGGCTGATGTCACCTGTTTTTGTGCAGTTCATGTTCCTTAGGGAGGTGATGTCATGGTGTAATTATACCTCCAATACCCCCGTGTGACATGGCAGCTGGAGTCACATGACCTATAGGCGACGAGAAGCGTGTAGGGAAGATGCTGTACTATATATGCCTTTGATAACCGTCATTTGCATCTTTTAGGCTTCACTGAAAATCGTCAGGCCTGGCATGGTGGCATCTCCCATTACTTAACACTGATGCTGGATGAAGCTCGGGGTGCGCTGTATGTAGGGGCACGGGAGATCATATTTTCTCTAGACCTTAATAACATTGGCAGAGAGCTGAGGCCACCGGTAGGTTATATGTACACCTTTCATATATGGAACCAATATGATCATATTTGAACTATAAGGTAATTTATAGATGACATGTGTCTTTCCCCTGCTAGATTATATGGGAAGCCCCAAGTGAAAGGAAGCTGGAGTGTGTCAATAAAGGAAAGAGCAATCAGGTAAAGATAAAAGTATGCTAATCCCAGTCCTCCTTAAAGGGATCCCATCACTAATAAAAATGAAATCTACCCAATTCATGCTATAGAGCAGAAGGAACTGAGCGGAATAATACATAGTATTATGGGAAAGATTTTAGTGTAATTAGTCATTTAATAATAGAAATCTCTGCTCCTTTTGGGATTAGGAGTCCAGTGGGCGGTTCTACTTAGCGATTGGCAGCTATCTCTGTCAGTTATTGAATGAGCCCGCCCAATAGATTCCTAAAACCAGAATGAGCAGAGATTTAAATCTAGAAGGTATAGGTTATATATAATTCTTTCCCCATAAAACTATATATCAATCTGCCCTGGTCCTCTTGCTCTATATGAAGGTGTTTTCATGGTGTAAGTTTCCCTTTAAGGTGAACACTTTCCCTCTTACATTGCACTGTCACTTTTTTGCAGACCGAGTGCTTCAATTATATCCGCATCCTTGAGAAATATAATGAAACTCATCTTCTGACCTGCGGGACCTACGCCTTCCAGCCCAAGTGTGCTTATATAGTGAGTAATGAACCTCCTGTACTCGAGCAGCTCTCTACAATAAGCGTCTTTGTCCTGTGAGCGATATATAGGATTTATACTGTCAGGTACATGACACCTTACAGTAAACTTCTGCAAACAATGGTCCAAGTATGAAGATGTAAAAAGACTACGACAATACCATAAAGTTAAAGCGAATGTCTCATGGGTTTTATTTTAGTTTCCTTTATTAGATGTCTGTATGTGAGTATTTTTTTTTTTTAATTCTATTTTGTAGCGTTTATTTATTTAGTTTAAATTTTATTTTAAAAATATTTTTTTATTTAATAAAAAGTATTTTAATTTTTTATTTATCTAATAAAAACAACCATCATGCACCATGTCTGTTGGCTAAAACTCTTGTCCAGGCTTCTTTGACTTGGTATCTATACACAATGAGAGATAACAATGCCCCTGAATGTACTCAGGATGCCCGTGAGTCAGCAAAACCACAGCGAGGATGCTCTTCAAAGATATTGATTCTTGCTAAAACGCTATGCCGGATGGCTTGTCGCATAGTGCTGTGACATCTACACAGACCTGCGCTGTCTTCTCTAGTTGTCCTACCGCTTTAGGCATCTAAATCTGACAGAGCAGCCCCTTTTAAAAAGGTTTTTCAGAAAAACATGGCCACTTTCTTCCAGAAACAGCACCACTCTTGTCTCTAGTTTGGGTGGGGTTTTGCAATGAAGCGCCATTCTCTTTAATGAAACAGAGTTGCGGAGCCTGCACCCAAACTAGAGACAAGAGTGGTGCTATTTCTAGAAGCAAGTGGCCATGTTTTTCTAAGCCTGGATAACCCCTTTAAGGATTCATCCGTTGTGTAACGGTTTAACGTTCCTGGAAAAACCCTTGCTTGGATACTCAGACATACACTCTGGCTTTAAGCCAATATCCTTGTGGTATTGTTTTATTGTTATTTTAAGTGATTTATTCCATCTAGAGAATGTGTATGCTCAGTGCCAGGCTGCTGCATGACTAGCTGTGCTCTCCCCCTCCCCAGGAGCTGTCAACCTTCACTCTGGATAGTGTCAACATAGAAGATGGGAGAGGAAAATGTCCCTATGATCCATCTACAGGCCACACTGGGCTGGTTGTAGGTAAGATCATGACTTTTGTTGCTAGGGTGAACTGTAGACTATAGTCCAGGGGGAGCTGGTAATGGAGTGAGTGTGTGTATATATATATATATATATATATATATATATATATTATAGTAAGTGTATGTTTGTATTTCAGATGGGATTTTGTTCTCTGCCACATTATTCAACTTCCTGGGTACAGAGCCGGTGATCCAACGCAGTATGGGGCAGCATAGCAGTATAAAGACAGAATATCTAGCAACATGGCTGAATGGTAAGAGAAGACAGTCATCTCTATGTCTTCTGGTCTATAGCACCATTGTATTATGTCATCTTGTATTATATCACTACTAATCTCCTGTACATCTTCTATCTGCTTCTAGAGGCCAAGTTTGTTGGCGCGGCTCATATGCCGGAAAGTGTGGATAGTAAGATAGGCGATGACGACAAGATCTATTTCTTCTTCACCGAGCGTGCCCTGGAATATGATTGCTATAGTGAGCAGGTGGTGTCCCGGGTGGCCCGCGTCTGTAAAGTAGGTGACATTTACTGCACATTTCTTTTAGTTTTTGCTACATCTGACACTAAGTTTTGTCCCCGATCGCCTCTTTATTACCATATGCACTTACTTTTTATATTCCTGGAATATTTTTCTGCCCTTTGCAACTATAAAACCAACCCCCCCATGAAATCATTGCAAACCTTCTGCAATGGAAATTAGATTAAAGGCTAATTCCATCCAGTGTCCAAATGCAGCGGCTGTGATTTCCCCTCCCCCATAGACAAATGGAAGTGGAGAGATCCATTAGCAGTGACCTGAATCGCCCCTAGTGCTGTATGATACCTGGAGGCGGAGTTGTTCCGTTGGATGCTAGCAATATAGAATATTTATTTTAAAGTCTTTTTTTTTTTTTTTTTTTTTGCCCTTGTAGCCTATTTGTCCTTGTTTCTCACTGCTTTCTGTTTTGCAGGGAGATTTAGGAGGGGCTCGCACCTTACAGAGGAAGTGGACCAGTTTCTTGAAGGCCCGGCTAGTGTGCTCCATCCCAGAGCTTCAACTTCACTTTAACCTGTTACAGTCTGTGTTTACCCTGCGGACTGACCAATGGAGGTCTACACAGTTCTACGCCGTCTTCCAGGCACGATGGTGAGACCTTCATTGATATTGTGTCGTCATGGAGTGGGGGAGGGCAAGACTATATCGATTGATGTGAATGCAGATCAGGGATGGGGAATCTGGGGGCCTCCAGCTGTTGCAAAACTACAATTTCCATCATGCCTGGCTTTGGTTGTCCGGGTATGATAAGAATTAGTTTTGCAATGGCTGGAGCACTGCAGGTTTCCTATCCCTGATGTGGGATCTTAGAGACTCTGTCAGTAGGTTTCTGCTGTCCTATCTTAGGGGTAGCATAAACTAGGGACAAAGAAGCTGAACAGAATGATGTATCACTTACTTTGTTCTGTGCAGCTGATCCAGAGATATCCGCCTGAATAACATGGGCAATAAATTAATCCTCTCCATTATGTAGAAAACCGAAAAAAATTGCACAATTATTTAGAAGTATAACAAAGTCCTTTATTTACATTTACAAAAATTGATAAAAACTAGGGAATTTCATGGGAAAAGACACAGATAACACAAGGCCAGAGGGGGAGAAAGATCTCAGTGTGGTAAATATAAAATTAGAAATTATAAGTGCTGCAATATTATGTATACCAATTGCAAAACTACCATCTAGTGGTCACTGAAATTATAGCAATGACAAGTGTTTAACCTGCAATGCAGTGACAGCATAGATGTAGTGTAATATGATATAGTATAATGGAGGAGAGACTGTTTGTAACCCCTCAGCGGCCAGCCAGGTAATGAATAGAGCACCACAAGTAAGGCCCTACAGATTCCAATTCCTATGCGACCACACAAGTGAAAAACAAACCAACACTGAGATCTTACCCCACCAGCCCGATGCACGTTTCGTTCACTTCATCAGGAGCTCCTGATGTAAATAAAGGACTTTGTTATACTTCTAAATAATTGTGCAATTTTTTTTGGTTTTCTATATGGTTTTGTTGCACTGTATGTTTAGGCAGGACTTTCTTTTGGGTTGTCTCTCCATTATGTGCATAAGCCCAGTAGTCCTGGATATTCTTTAGCAGCAGCCGGGGGAGGGGTGTGGCAAGAATCCTATTCTCCTGCATATTAGAAGAACAGCTGAACAAAATGATGGAAGTAATACATAAATCTGCTCAGCATTTCTGTCACTAGATTCCCTTAAAGTACATCCACAATTTTTATATTGTGTTTGATAAATTATCATGACTCGAGGCATAATTTTCCTTTTATCTATTACTAATGGGTTATTTTTAGTGTAGCCTAAGACATGAATACTTACATTTATTACCCCACACCCATCATAGATCCACACATGATATATAACCGAGAGTATTGTTACAACATAGATCATTAGCCATGTATAGAGTGACCTACATTTTAGATGTCTCGTTTTATCCATCTAGCTCCTTAGGGACACCTGATACCGCAGATGGAGCAGAGCTGAATGTGTAATTTCACCGTCTTGCGCAGTCATTTATACATAGTTATTGCTGAGCTATGTTGCCCATACAGACTGAACAAGCTCTTCCTCCTGACTCCCTCACATACATGGCTGGGATGTTTTTTTTTCTTTTCTGGTGGTTAGAGAGGATCAGCTAGTCTATACTGGGACAAAGGGTTAGGGTGTCTTGAAATCCTAAGTGTTTAATTCTTCCCCAATATCTTCCATCAGTCTCATATACATGATATGATAAGTAGAGATGAGCGTAACTCGAGCATGATTGTGGTGATAATTCAGCATTTGATTACCAGTGTCTGAAGAAGGTGAATAGGGATGGTCCGAACTGAGTTCGGTTCGGGTTCGTACGAACCCGAACCCTCTGTAATGATTCCCGCTGTCTGCCCGCTCTGTGAAGCGGGCGGATACAGCGGGTGGACCGCCTGGAAAACTGGGATACAGCCATAGCCATAGGCTGTTTTCCAGGCGTTCCTCCCGCTGTATCCGCCCGCTCCACGGAGCGGGCAGACAGCGGGAATCTGCTGCCGAGCGTTCGGGTTCATACGAACCCGAACCTCAGCAGGTTCGGACCATCCCTAAAGGTGAACACAGCCCTAGAGAGTCTGGGAAAACATGGATACAGTATATTTTCCAGGCGGCCTCAGGGCTTCATGCAACTTCTTCAGCCACCAGTAATCAAATCCTGAACAATTGCACTTGAGCATGCTCGAATTGCGCTCATCTCTAATGGCTCAATCTGCGGTTTAATTAACTTTAATCTAATGTGCATGGGCCATGTAATGTGTGCAGTGGGTAAAGATTGCGTCATATTGCCTACATGGAAACTAATAAGCGTGGATGAGTTTACCCTGCAGAACATAAGTTACCGTGACCCAAAAGTTGCCAGAAATACAAGAAATTTAGATTTCTTGCATCTGTCAGGACATGGTCACAGCAACTTACATGGCTGCAGTGCAAGTGGGAAAACCCTGTACTCCTTGCCCATTACGCATGTTGTGCAGCCAAAGTTACCTGTAACCCCAGTCTAATAGAACATCACTCTGTTAAGGCTTAAAGGGGGCATAGAACTTTAATTGGAACCTATCATTACTTTCATGCTGCCTGAACCATGAGTAATAGTCTCTGGTGATGAATAATGGTCCCTGGTGGCTTCTCCTTTCTCCATCGGACTTGATAGCTCCATTTGGGTATAGAGAGAGATCTATCAGGCTGGTTGGGCGGGGAGAGGTTGCAGGGACTGTACTGATGTCTTGAGGTTTAGGCAGCATGAAAGTGATGACAGGTTCCCTTTTAAGAACAGATAAAAAATAAAGCAACCACGATTAGGCATAAAAACAAAGAAAAACTAACCACCATCTTGTCTCCTAGGGGTGATGTTACAGTCTCTGCGGTCTGCCAGTACGCCATTCAGGACATTCAGAAGGTCTTTGATGGACATTACAAGGAATACCGAGAACAAGCCCAGAAATGGGGCCGCTACTCTGACTCTGTGCCCAGTCCACGACCTGGATCTGTAAGTTTAGAGCAGTAGAAGTAATACAAAGTGTGTACAGCAATCCACTAACCTTACATGAACTGCGCATAGAGGCTGCACAGGCAAATGCTGCTTATCCCTTGAGACAAAGCCAGGAAAAGATTGCTTAAGCGAAAAGGACTATTTCTGGTGACTTAACTATTCAGCACGAAACGCCATTGCATAATTTATTCCACCCTCTGATTGTGAGGCACGGCCTTCTGCCGTAGGTAGCCTGTTACCTGGGTATCATAGTAGGTACCCATGACTCCATATACAAGTGACATTTGTAGATGGCTGGCAGACAACTATGTTATGGCCTAGATATATTCTGATGGAAAAAATAAGTTTATGCCGGTGGTGACATCAGCAGCCACTGTGAATAGGATGTCCTTCCCTGATACAGAGTTATTGTTTATAACCTGCGTATAGTCTAAGATTAATTATTTATGTTGCAGGTTTTCTATTTTCTAAATGAAATGTCTTTTGTTCTAGTGTATCACTAATTTCCACCGGCATCACGGAATGAACAGCTCGATGGACCTCCCTGATAACACACTCAACTTTGCCAAGAAGCACCCGCTCATGGATGACTCTGTTCAGCCTGTGCAAGGCCGCCCTCTGCTGGTCAGGAAGGGAGTCAACTTCACAACTCTGGCAGTGCACAGGACTACAGGACTGAATGGGGATTTGTATGACGTGCTCTTCATTGGAACAGGTCCGTGTCTTCGTGATTATGTCGCAGCTGTGAAAAAAATTTACTTTTCTTCAATGGCTTAATTTTGTTTGAATTATTATTTTTTTTTAAATAGGAAATGGATGGGTGAACAAAGCCGTCCGTGTTGCTTCTACTGTCCATTTAATCGAGGAGCTTCAGATGTTTGATAAGCCCTATCCAGTCCACAGCTTGGTCCTGTCTTCTCGAAAGGTAAAGAAAATGTTGTTTTTTTATGGCTTTTCTCCAACACCTACGTTTTTAATTGTTAAAAAAATATATATATTTTATTTTTTTTCCCTTTTCAGTCTAATCTCTTTGCTGGCTCTCCTTCTGGGCTAGTACGACTTCCCATGGCAGACTGCAGTAAATATCGCTCCTGTGCCGATTGTATTCTGGCCCGGGATCCCTTCTGCGCATGGAATTTGAGCAGCAGCCGCTGTGTGGACTCCAATTCACAGGATGAGTGAGTAGTCATATAAAGGGAATAATAGTCAGACTGTTGGGGCGATATATATGTTAACAAAATACAACAATCACTGAACTCAGGGAGAACAGTGAAAAATTCCAATGGTGTACTCATTTTCGAGTCTCCATTGATTGTCCCATACAAAATTTGAATATGCAAAAAAGGGGTCCGTGGAGCCTCAGTTACGAGTCTCAAAACATGGAATAGCCAGATATCCCTCTCTCCAGAGAAGGAAGCCCATTGCCAAGGGGTGCCTCCTAGTGGGGAGAGCACCAAACCACCCTGATACGTAGTCCCTCAGGTCCTCACTCTGTTACGAGCTTTGGGACCTAAATGGGGAAACACCAGGGTGGCCCCTGTAAGTCAAAGTCTAACTCTGTGGCGAGTATAACGACATAAGACAAGGGTTACCAAGGCTAGGCATCCATCCACAGACTGCAGTTTCGGGGTATTTGCCCCTCGTCAGTGTGGAGCAGGATTCTGGCTACTGGGGTGGTTTGGTGTTCTCCCCACTAGGAGGCACCCCTTGGCAATGGGCTTCCTTCTCTGTAGAGAGAGGGATATCTGGCTATTCCTGTGTTTTGAGACTCGTAACTGAGGCTCCACGGACCCCTTTTTTGCATATGCGATATATATGTTGTTATATTGCTGACTACAAATGAATCTCGAGCACCAAACCCAATGGCTAAGAAAGTTAGATATAGCCCAAGGGAGTCCTTGAGTTTGAGTTTTGTTTTGGGCAAACCTATTGTGACATGAACGTCTCATGCTAAAACTTCCCTATGTTCTTTGCAGGGATGCACTGCTTCAAGACATTGAAAACTTTGATACATCAATGTGTGAGGTCCAGTATATGAAATTATGTAAGTTCTCATCTTCTATTAGATCAGTAAATGTGTGATACATCGGAGGATGCACAATCATGTACTCATGTTATTCATTTGTTATCTTTCAGCAAAGCCCTCCTCGAGAAATCTCACCGTGGCCATCGGGACAAATGTGGTTCTCCCTTGTGAGCTGACCTCCAACCTGGCTCAGCCCATATGGAAGTTCAATGGTCAGGATCTGAGACCGGATGATAATGACTCTGTGCTGTATGATATCACTCTACAGGCCCTGGTCATCCTTGGAGTTAGCGTTCACCATTCTGGGACATACAGTTGCTTCTCGGTTGAACAGGGGGCTCAGTTTCCTTCGAAGCATTACCAGCTAAACGTGGTGGCGTCCCCGTCCCTGACTCTGGAATCTTCTGCTCCTATGGATGGCTTAGGTTTGGTGTGGATGATGGTTATAGCCCTTGGAGCCGTGTGTTTGGCCCTATTTCTGGCTGTAGTCTATCTGCGAAGGAAGCTACAAGACGAGATGGAGAAAGGTTCAAAGTCCCTGGAGAATACTCTTGTATACCCCATCCAGTTACCGTCACAACCCAAAATTGCAAAGTGCCTGCCTAGTGCAGACTCTGATGAGAAACTATGGGATCCTTCTTCTTATTACTATTCTGATGGATCACTTAAGATAGTCCCAGGTCATGCACTGTGCCAGAACAGCACTGGTTCCTCCTCTCCATCTGGTAATGGCATCCCTGGCCAACCCCTACCTTCACCACCTCTTCACTCCCCCAACCATATGCTGCTCTCAGGTGTCCGAGGCTCCAGCAGTAATGGGTATATACGGCTAACGCTAGGTGGGGGAATCAATGAGGAGCGCCCCCCGCTCGGGGACCTAAATGAAGAACTGAGGTGGAAATTGAAGCAGAGGCAAGCTTTGCCGGACTCCAACCCTGAGGAATCGTCTGTCTGACATCCCGCGTTGCCACCTGCACAGTTTGCACTGTTTTATCGTTTTCCTACTTTTTATGTTGAACTACCTCAGGGACTGGAGATTCGGGGGAAGGATGTGGCCAAAACTTTATTCCTCTCTCCCCGCCCCGATGTCTCCACTGCAGATGTATGGAAGCCAGGAGAAGACCTAAGCGATTCTCTCATTGTCCCGGCGTTCTAGCTCACATTTCCCTCTCCCCCAATTTCTGTGACTTTGTGTAACTTCAGTATTGGTAAAACTTTCTTGTAAGATTTGATGCACTCCTGGGTGATGTTGGATCCAGAGTGTGGCGGCGGAGGAACCAGTCGCCTCCTATTCCTGAAATCTTTGGCCAGAAAGAGCAATAATAGATAGAAAGACGTGGCAACCTGTTTACTCCTCCTGTCGATCACGGTGCAGGGATCAATCCTTAACCACTTAGTTGCCAGTCTTGCAGGTTTACCGGTGTATGGCAATAAAATCACTACTGTTTTCTATAGCATTTTTACACTAAAAGTTTACAGTGCTTTATAGCCGACCTCTGTGTAACACGACCAGTCCTTTGCAGAGTGTGAATTGCCTGTTAGAGCGGAGGAACCCCGCCAGCTGTTGTCTGACTACACCACCACCCAATTCTTATTAGATCTTGCTGGCTCTTGTAGTTCCACCGTAGATGGATGGCTTTGTGTTGGCCATAAAGGAGCCTGTGCGTATGGGAAATCTAAAGAAAGTCAACTCCAACATATCCAATTTGTACTAGACGTCAGACGCTTTCTAGCCCCACCCCACCCCCCCTTTAAAAAAAAAAAAAAAAAAAAAAAAGTGCCCCAACCTTGCCTATTTAACCCCTTCCTCCCCACATGGGTCACATGCAGAATGACTGCTTCGATCACGTAATAGTGATGCAGCCCAGCCTGGTTGCTGAGTGTTCGTGTAAATGACTTTGTTTTTAGATGCATGAATATGAATGTGAGGATGTATTAAGTTATATGCTCTATTTTACATCATCGTTCTGGAAGCTGGGACAATCCTTCTAGAAATTTAGATTTTTTTATTTTTTAATTTTTTTTTTTGGCTTTAACTCTTAAAGTGTCCATAGCGTTCCATAAGCCCAGCCTTTCAATCATTCCTCTGAGAACATTTCAGAAATCCATACACAAGGCCAGTACTTGTGTGGGTTCAGTTTCCCTGCTGCCAAATGCTGATTTATTTTTTATTTTTTAAATATATTTTCTTTTTTAACCCTCACGTGTCTGCGAGTGGCCGAGGGGGAGGGATGAGAGAGTTGTGCTGTATATACATATTCTATTCACTGTTTTTAATACCAAACCTCCTTGGGGTCTGCACGCTAAAAATATCTTCTTTTTTCCATTCTCGTCTGTAAATAGGATCCTCTGTTCTCACGCTCTCTCCGTCCCTTGTCCTGCTCATTCTGTAGTTCACTGTGTAATTTATTTGTCTGTTTTGAAATATATTTATTTGCTGTAAATAAGTATTTTTATATTGAGAAAATAAAAATGGAATTTAAACAATTCTTCACACTTTTTTTTTGGTTCCGGTAATATTTCATTGTTTTTCACCAAATATTAATTACAATATAGACATCTACAGATAGAGTATAGCATATTCATTGTATAATACATTATGGCGGCACAGAAGAAGGAGCCGAGTACAAACCCTTCCATGTGCTTCAGGTCAGCTAAAACTTTGTTAACTTCAAAGGGCTGTGCAACAAATGTGAGCACTAAAGTTAAAGGCAAGTATGCTCAGTAGTACATTATAATGTGTAGCTTTTTACAACCTAGGTGTCACTTTATAATATGGGGGTTTAACACCATTCCATCAACATTTTAAAGGTAACAAGAGCATTGTAAGGACCAGTGAATGTCCAATGGCTTAAAGGGACCCGGCCACCATAAAAATGCTACCTAAGCTATTGGCATCAAGTTAAAGAGCACAAGGAGCTTAACTGATATATATCTTTGAGTAAAGATATAAGGGGGAAATTTATCAAACATGGTGTAAAGTGAAACTGGCCCAGTTGCCCCTAGCAACCAATCAGATTCCACCTTTCATTCCTCACACTCTTTGGAAAATGAAAGGTGGAATCTGATTGGTTTCTAGGGGCAACTGAGCCAGTTTCACTTTACACCATGTTTGATAAATCTCCCCCATAGTATCTTGTAACTTATTGATTAAAATGTCTGTTTCCATTCTAAGGAGTCCAGTCCATTAAGTGACACCGCCCACTGGACTCCTAAACGCATAATGAGCAGAGATTTCAATCAACATGTTACAATTTATATTAAATTTTCTCTAACAAAGTTATATATCAATCTGCTCAGTTCTTACTGCTCTCTAACATGATGTCTGCAGATTAGATGGCATTGTCTTGGTGACAGGTTCCCTTTAAACATACGTGTAAATTCACCCTTACACAGAGCTAACCTTGTAATGCATGGATGTGTCCGATCTTTCAGACAAACTCGTCCACAGTGAAGGCATCGAAATGCAACATAAACTATAGGGGCCTGTTCCAGTGATTCTTGGTGAACATATGTTTCCTATATCCGAGAATCTATCTACAACAGTTTCTTAAAGGGGTATTCCACTCTAACACAACGTTTCATATGCTGCTGCCCATGATAAAACTATTAATTCCTTCCATACTTGTTATTATCTGTTTAGTCTCCTTCCCTCAGTTCTGAGCTGCTTTCTGCTGAAGATACAAAAAACTGTGTGTGAGCTTTTCTCTTTGCCCCCCCTTCTGAGACGGCTGATGTAAACAAGTCCCTATCTGCAACTTTGTAATTCACATCAAGTTCATCATTACAAAGAAGCTACAAAGTTGCAGAGTAGACCTGCCAGTAACTTGTTTTTTTTTTATATCTGGCAGTTCAGAGGGGAGGAGGGAGAAGGGGGAGACAGAGAGAAAAGCACACATTTTTTTTTATTTTTTTTTTGTGTCCCCTCAGCAGAAAGCAGTAGCTGAGAACTGGGGGAAGGAGATTACTTATTATCTATTCACACATGCTCAGTAGTGGAATCAATCATCTTGTAGTAGCGCACTAGGAGTTGCGAGTGTCTTGAGAGGCGATAAAAGATAAGCAAGGGGCGCTATAACAAGTACAGTAATGTAACAGCAATATCTACACCTATCCCCTCTATCTACGATTATGAATAGTGAGGATCGTACATACATTTTGTATTTGGGTATCTCCTCTAAGAAAGCTGTTTATATCAGTCTTCATTATTTCCGTTTAAAGGGGTTATCCTAAGATATCAACTATCCACAGAATGAGCGATAAGTAGCTGGTCATTGGGATGCCCCTGATCACAAGAATGGGGTCCCTTGTCTCCCATATGAATGGACAGGTGGTCAAGCGGGTGTGCTGCAGCTCCATTCACTCGCTATTGAAGATGACAGCAGAGTGCTGTACTTGGCTATTTTTGGAAATACCTTAGCAAGTGAATAGTGCAGTGCCAAAAAGTGTACTGGGACTCTATTTACTCAAGGGACAAAGGACCCACGTTGCAGTGATCAGATATTTATCCCCTATCCAGTATATACAGTAAGTGATTTTAACTTTAAGGGCATGTTCACACACACTGGAGTTTTATTGCAGTAATGTAATGAAGAGGGGCTGGTTGGTAATAAAATGGTTAATTACTCCAATTAGGTGATTCAGTAACACAATGAAAATGCAATGTGTGAATACAGCCTAAAGGCCCTATTACACCAAAGATGTCTGACAGATTATCTTACAGTTTTTTTCAGCCAAAGCCAGGAAAGGATTTGAAAAGAGGAGAAATCTCAGTCTTATCTTTATGACCTGTTCTCTGTTTATAGTCCGTTCCTGACTTTGGCTGAAAAAATCTGTCAGATAGTCTGTCACACATCTTTTGGTGTAATAGGGCCCTAAGGCTATGTTCACACACAATATTTTGATCAGTATTTTTTAACTAAAACCAGGAGTGGATTGAAAACACAGAAAGGCTATGTTCACACAGTTAATTTAGTGGCTGGCCCTCATTTAATGGCAAATAACAGCTGTTATTTTAAAACAACGGACGATTTGAAATAACGGCCATTATTTGGCATTAAATGGCAGTCATGCACTAAATTTTATCAGTGTGTGAACATAGCCTTTCTATGTTTTCAATCCACTCCTGGTTTTGGTTGGAAAATACTGACTAAAATATTGTGTGTGAACACAGCCTTAGGCTGGAAACACACCTTGCAGTTTTGGCAAAACCAGAAATGGATTTAAATAGGATTAAAATATAAGGGAAAGACCTGTACTTTTCTGTTGGATAAACTTCTGTTTTTTCCAAAGAAACTGCTGTGTGTTTCCAGCCTAAGGTAACTCCTTTAACAGAGTGGATGCTAAACACAGAAAACCTATAAAGAAATATTTATTTTACTGCTTCTCTTTAATTTCACTCCTGATCTTACAGTGTGTAATACTCTTGGTTACGACCACCTTATGGTGGTCACACATGCTCAGTTTAGCTGCAATCTCCTGGTCTGTCCTGAAAGTATTGGTAGTTGGTTTCTTCTGCATTAGGGTATATGCACACAGAGTAATTCTCGCAGGAAAACTCTGCGTGGAATCCGTCGCTCGTGGCCACGCGCTCCCACAGACTCCATTCTATGATCGGGCGGATTCCGCCATCCGCCCAAAGAATTGACATGTCATTTGGGCGGACGATGGAATCTCCCTGAGCATATAACGGAGCCTATGTGACGGGCGGGAGCGAGTTGTAGATTCCGCATGGAGTTTACCGCGAGAATTACTCTGTGTGCATATACCCTTAGGAGGCAAGGATAATTGTGGGATAGTGTGTGCAACATTAGATACCAACTGCACAGCTGTAATTCAGAGAGGAGGTGACCAGCTTGATGGGGGAGAAGAACAGTATAGAATCGTTGGTTATTGCATATGGTACATGTCTGATTTTAACAACTTTCATTAATGCTTTTTTTCCCCCTTCTCCTTCCAACCCAGGTGTCTGCTTTAACTGTTTCTCCAATACAGTTGTGTTAATCCAGCATTTCCTTTCACATTTATAAAGCTTTCCGTCTCCCACCACGCTTTGCCTTGGCCTTACTTCACCTTCCTCAGTGTGCTCCCCCCCCCCGTGTGTCAACATAAGTTCCCCTCTTTTGCCCCTCCTAATCTGATCTCCGAGCCTCCATTTCCCTCGTTTAAAGTGTATTGTTTTGTATATGTTATTATATCCATTTAGATATGGAGGGCTGTAAAACAAAGCAGACCTTCCAGTTTCAGCGGTTTTGAGACAACAAGCATCATTGCTGTATTCCTGATAACACTCTATAGGACGGGGACACTTGCGTTGAGGATAACCTCATACTAGTATTGATTGTGTTTTATATCCTTATCAGAGATGAGCGAACCTGGAGCATGCTCGAGTCCATCCGAACCCGAACTTTCAGCATTTGATTAGCGGTGGCTGCTGAAGTTGGATAAAGCCCTAAGGCTATGTGGAAATCATGGATATAGTCATTGGCTGGATCCATGTTTTCCAGACAACCTTAGAGCTTTATCCAAGTTCAGCAGCCCCAGCTAATCAAATGGCCAACGTTTGGGTTCGGATGGACTCGAACCCGAACCCGGTTCGCTCATCTCTTATCCTTATATATGGCTTTTCTTTGTCGGATCGTATCCCAACAGGGCAAAGAAAGAAAGCTTTTGTTCCCTGATTTTTCTTCTAGGCCTAGAAGAAGCCACTTAGGGTATAAACCCACACACCGTATATGCAGCAGATATGCAACAAATATGCAGCAGATTTGTTGGTACAGATTTGATGCTGTGTTCAGTTATTTAGATCTAATCTGCTGCGATTTTGCTGCGATTTTGCTGCGAGTTTGCTGCGTATCGCAGCAGTAAATACGCTGCATATACGGTGTGTGGGTTTATACCCTAAAAGTGACGAGCAATATGGCCCCAACTAGATGAAAGCTAATATCGCTGTATGTAAAACAACCGTAATTTTTCCCATTGCTATTATTTCTGATATAAGACAATGCTTGTCGTATATTAGGCACTGCATAGTGACACCGCCATCTTTGGCTGCACAATCCCTCCCCCCCCCCCCCCCCCAAGGGGGAAAAAAAAAAAAAGTTGTCCTAGTCAAGCTCATCCTCTCTGCTACCAGTTTACTCAATGCTGTTACATGCATTAGACTAAGATCGTTTCCCACTTCTCTTTAATAGAGTCAGATCCAATACTGACCACAAACATGGCCGGGATCTGTTAGCAAATAGAATGGTAAATCCTTATGCACTCCCATAGGAGCCCCATTATACCTCTGTACGATATGGAGCAGTGATGTCGCTTTATTCAGCAAATATCATTCTGCGACAATACATTGTTCCAGTGGAGAATGTCATATGCAAAACCTAGAATGTATAGAGAGTTACCATGGCAACCTGCGCCACAAAATGAGGAGACGCTGGCAACGTGCCATTCATTTGCTGCTACTTATGCAGCTACAGTATAAATGGGTGTGATGCAATGACAAGCCTGGGATGGCTAATAGCAAGCAGGATTCTTTACCCAGATCCTGGATTGTTTTGGTTGTTGTGGGGTCAGAGCGCCTGTAATGTAGCTATGAATGGAGTGTCAGTCATGTCAGACAGTCCTGTCCTCTAGATCGCCCATGTCCTATTCTGTGGATAAGGGGGTTGCTGTGTCCATGGTTGCAAATAAATATACACTGGTCCCAATAAATCGCCGCCGATACCACCTTTCAGAGTTTGACATATTTTTAATATATAATAAATGGGCAGAAAAAAAATCATACGGACCGGTGGATTGAATTGTATCCAGTTTGGCAATGCTCTGTGGGCGAAATGAATCTTCTCACAGAGGATTGTATAGACTGGATACTATTAAAACATTTCACAGTTGAGAGCACAACTAGCTTGGTAAAAAAAGAGGCTTCCATATACTGACAGAAATGATGTTCATGGGGAATTGTATGATAGATAGATAGGAGATAGATAGGAGATAGATAAGATAGATATGAGATAGATAAAATAGATTAGATAGATAAGATAGATTAGATAGATAAAATAGATTAGATAGATAGGAGATAGATAAGATAGATTAGATAGATAGGAGATAGATAAAATAGATTAGATAGATAAGATAGATAAGATAGATTAGATAGATAGGAGATAGATAAGATAGATTAGATAGATAGATATAAAATATTGCATACAACCAGAAAATCCTGGTCTCCCAAGTTACCTTTGTGTTCTCTTGTTTTCTACCACCTTCTTTCTTTTCTCCCTAACCTTAGTCCTCCTGTAGTTATCCAATCTGGGCCCCTGTTCAATAGTTCAATTGCATGTTTACAATGGATATAGGGGAGTTGGCTGCTGCCTGACAGCTCTGGTGGTGAATTATTATCTTAGATGGAGATAAGCAAATGTACAGTAATAACGAAGCAAAGCTTTTCACTTTATTATCACTGTAAATTCGCTCATCTCTAATCTTAGAGAACAAAGGGATCATCAGGCATTGACTTTTTTACATGCCTAATCATTCTTTCTCCTGATATCTTCTACTAGGCTCCTATAAAAACATAGAAGACTGTGGAAAAAAGACCACCTGGCCCATCTAGTCCGCCCTTATATTATTTCCTTGTTTATATGATATTAGGATAGATAAATGCAGGGGCGTATCTAGGATTTACTGGGCCTCCCCTACGCACAACACAAAGCACTGAGCATATATACACTACCGTTCAAAAGTTTGGGGTCACATTGAAATGTCCTTATTTTTGAAGGAAAAGCACTGTACTTTTCAATGAACAGAACTTTAAACTAGTCCTAACTTTAAACAAATACACTCTATACATTGCTAATGTGGTAAATGACTATTCTAGCTGCAAATGTCTGGTTTTTGGTGCAATATCTACATAGGTGTATAGAGGCCCATTTCCAGCAACTATCACTCCAGTCTTCTAATGGTACAATGTGTTTGCTCATTGGCTCAGAAGGCTAATTAATGATTAGAAAACCCTTGTGCAATCATGTTCACACATCTGAAAACAGTCTAGCTCATTACAGAAGCTACAAAACTGACCTTCCTTTCAGCAGATTGTGTTTCTGGAGCATCACATTTGTGGGGTCAATTAAACACTCAAAATGGCCAGAAAAAGAGAACTTTCATCTGAAACTCGACAGTCTATTCTTGTTCTTAGAAATGAAGGCTATTCCATGCGAGAAATTGCTAAGAAATTGAAGATTTCCTACAGCGGTGTGTACTACTTCCTTCAGAGGACAGCACAAACAGGCTCTAACCAGAGTAGAAAAAGAAGTGGGAGGCCGTGTTGCACAACTAAGCAAGAAGATAAGCACATTAGAGTCTCTAGTTTGAGAAACAGACGCCTCACAGGTCCCCAACTGGCATCTTCATTAAATAGTACCTGCAAAACACCAGTGTCAACATCTACAGTGAAGAGGCGGCTGCGGGATTTTGGGCTTCAGGGCAGAGTGGCAAAGAAAAAGCCATATCTGAGACTGGCCAATAAAAGAAAAAGATTAAGATGGGCAAAAGAACACAGACATTGGACAGAGGAAGACTGTAAATAGTGTTGTGGACGGATGAATCCAAGTTTGAGGGGTTTGGATCACAAAGAAGAACGTTTGTGAGACGCAGAACAAATGAAAAGATGCTGGAAGAATGCCTGACGCCATCTGTTAAGCATGGTGGAGGTAATGTGATGGTCTGGGGTTGCTTTGGTGCTGGTAAGGTGGGAGATTTGTACAGGGTAAAAGGGATGCTGAATAAGGAAGGCTATCACTCAATTTTGCAACGCCATGCCATAGCCAGTGGACAGCGCTTGATTGGAGCCAATTTCATCCTACAACAGGACAATGACCCTAAACACACCTCCAAATTGTGCAAGAACTATTTACAGCAGAAGCAGCAGCTGGTATTCTATCGGTAATGGAGTGGCCCGCACAGTCACCAGATCTGAACCCCATTGAGCTGTTGTGGGAGCAGCTTGACCGTATGGTACGCCAGAAGTGCCCATCCAACCAATCCAACTTGTGGGAGCTACTTCTAGAAGCGTGGGGGGCAATTTCTCCAGCTTACCTCAACAGATTAATAGCTAGAATGCCAAAGGTGTGCAATGCTGGAATTGCTGCAAAAGGCGGATTCTTTGACGAAAGCAAAAAACAATGTTATTTCAAATACAAATCCTTATTTCTAACCTTGTCAATGTCTTGGCTCTATTTTCTATTCATTTCACAACCTATGGTGGTGAATAAGTGTGACTTTTCATGGAAAACACAAAATTGTTTGGGTGACCCCAAACTTTTGAACTGTAGTGTGTGTATATATATATATATATATATATATATATATATATATATATATATATAATCAGTGTAGGCTCTGTGATGTGGCCAAAAAATAAAATCTCTTGCGGCCAAAGGCAGAATCTTGGCTGCAGCCACAAGAGTGACTGGCAGAGCAGAGAGCCAATGGCTGCTTGCTATGACAGTCCACTGTTTTTACCTATAAGGCCCATTATCAGCCCTTATGGTTAAATACATAAATACATAGGTGCAAGAGCAGACTACCTTCTGCTTAACCCCTTATGTACTGCAGTGTGTAAGTGACCCCAAGTTTCCTTTCCTTTTTGCACATTTTCCGACTTTATTGTGCAGCTGGAGAACAGAGGTCAGAGGTTATCAGAAAAGTGAAGCAGAGATCTCTGTCTTCTGCTTGTTAACCTTTTTTTGTGTTGCAGCATGTAAGTACACATTGGGTCACTTCCACACTGTAGTACATAAGGGGTTAAGCAGAAGGACACACGCTCTTACCTTCTGCCCCAGGCCCCCCTCCTGCACGCGCCCCATAGCAACTGCCTACCCTGCCTTTATGGTAGCTACGCCACTGGATATATGTTGATCCCAGGCAGGTTTACATTCAGTTACTGCAGATTTACCTACCACATCTGCTAGAAGTTTGTTGCAAGCATGTACTACTCTTTCAGTAAAGTAATATTATAGAAAGGTTTGCTGATTCCCGATTAAGGCCATGTTCACATGGCGTAAGACACCGTCTGGCCGATATCAGAGAAGATCATCCCAGCCAGTACTGCAGTACCCGACAGATGATCTTCACTGCTGCTAAATTCGGATGGGGGGGCATTAGTGTGCGCCCACATCTGAATTCCCCACTGCACACAATGGAGCTTGCGGCCGGAGCCGTGCTCTTTATTGTGTGCGCTGACAGGTGTCAGTTTTTTTGCGGCTCCGCTAGGGATCCCAGCTGGAGTGTATAATATGTGTGTACACTCCGGTCAGGATTCTCTTAGCCGTAGTACTCACAGCTGTTGTTGAAAATGGACAACAACGGCGTGATTATTACTGAACTTACGTTGTCTGAACATAGCCTAAGGGTATATACACACTAAGTAATTCTCGTGGAAAACGTGCTGAATCCAGCGCTCGTCCTCGTGCGTCCCCGCTTCCCTCTCTGTTGACTTCATAGACTCCATTCTATGGTCGGGCAGATTCCGCTGTCCACCGAAAAAAAATTCCATGTCAGTTCTGGAGTGAGTTTATGTGACGAGCGGAACTTCAAGTGGGAGTGCAGGGGGTGGGGGGTGGGAGCAGCGGATTCCGCACAGAGCTTTCCGCGAGAATTACTCCATGTGCATAAACCCGAAGTCCTGAGTTATCAAACTTTTCTCTAATGTCAAAGCTGCTATCTGCTCTACCTCATAGACAGGAGCCTTCTCCCTTGAGGTCATAGAACATATGAGTAGTTAGTGGCCATCTAGATGACAAAACCCTTTAACAAGTTCATTAACATTCCCAAGTTGGAAAAAAAAATAATTATAACTTAAATTGTTAAAAACAATATTATTCCAGAGAATTTCTATTTATCAGCGTCACATGAGAGTTTTTCGGGTCACATGGTCTGTATGCCCTTGGTGATATATAACGCCCCGTCTCCCATAATGTGTAACCCGCCGATTCACCAGATATTATGAAATTTGCTTGGTGATTAAAGGGGCAAGAGATCCGTTCCAGAAAACCTTCTCTGCTAGTTAATCACAGCAGTCCCCCATTCTTCATGTATGTGGGGCGGCTTCTGGAGCGGCTGGGAACATTTACTTGGAAGGGGATTTGACATATTGCAGCTGCTTAGATAAGATAATTCACTTCCCGTGGGAGAGGGAAACATTGGAGCCTGTTTTCTCCTTTCATGGGTTCCCAGGGACTGTTTTGGGAAACAAGCCACAGCTATGGGACAGTTAACCCCATACTCTACCAGCGTGTACAGTCACTTCTCATGGCCAGTTGTCACAACATCTGTTAAAGAGTGTCAAATGCCAGGCAAGGAGGGGGCATCAATCACAGCACGGCTCTGCCATCATATCACTGGAGGGGTATACCATGCTATATATAATATATATGCTTAGAAGATATCTAAGGGCGGATGCTGTTTTTCTAGTCTTCACTCTATATTGGTGTTTCTATAAATGAGTAGCAGCACATGGGGCTGAGATCACCAGATCTAATGCCAAGCGGCAGCTGGAGAGGTGTCAGCACTGAACGCCGGAGCAGAGAAAGTGGTTTTCAGGGGTAAAGAATCACACCTCACCATCTGACAAAAGAAACTTTGTCCACAATTTGGACTTTAGAAATGAAAGAATTTTGAGCCTGCGAATGACTGGAGACAGTTTAGGGAAGGTGTTTCCTGTCTCAGCATGGCAATACCCTGAAAGGCGTCAACCACCCAGTGAAGCCATGCCAACAGCCCTTGGCCAGTGTAGTACTGCACCATAGTCTTCTCTAAAATCATATATAGGTTATGTATTTTAGTGGTATCCACAAGCAGACCTGTACTTACAGCTCATGCTGCCCTAGGACTGAATTAGGGTGATTCCTCAATCATAAATTCACAACATAATGAGTGGCTGCAAATCTGCAGGGAAATGTCACATCACTTCTGATACATGTGGATTTAAGGGGTACTCCAGAGAACATTTTTCTTTTTCAGATCAACTGTTGTCAGAAAGTTATACAAATTTGTAAATGACTTCTATTTAAAAACTTCAAGTCTTCCCATACTTGTCAAATGCTGTATGCCCTGCAAGAAGTGGTGTATTCTTTCCAGTCTGACACAGTGCTCTCTGCTGCCACCTCTGTCTATGTCAGGAACTGTCCAGAGCAGTAGCAAGTCCCTATAGAAGGGACATACATGCTGCCCTAGGTACAGGAAAACCAGTGCCTAATGGCAAATCCAGCCCTGCCCACAAGGATGATGAGTGTAATGCTGTAGTGTTATGCCATGTTGCAGGGTGTTACAGCTAAGCTGATGGTACCCATATTACTATCAGTCTCTGTGCAAACATCCAGGCTATGTCTTATATAGCACAGGATTTTTTTCATGTGCAAAAGTAAAAAATAAAATAAAAATAATAAAGTTTAAGGAAAGGTCCAGAATTATCTTCATTTATTAGCCAGAGTATAGAGTTCACAAAGAGTGTCCCTTGCTATGGAGGACCTGTCCTGTCCTATCGCCCATTGATTTGAATGGACACCATGTAATTTTATCTCTCTGCAGGAAAATGAAACACTTCCTTCCAGGATTGCCCATATTCCAGGTGATCCCTAGGGATCCAGGCATAGTTCTGCATCATGCGGTGCTTTATAGAGGATTATACCAGTAGTAATGCAGTCTAGGGATAGTAATCCAGAGTGTGATAGCTCCTGGCTGTGCAGATGTCTGCTGGACACTTACTGCAGGCTCTAACACAATACACTTCTTGTAATCTGGGTCTTTACTGTCTGAATTGATGCCAAACCTCAGAGTAGAGACAATCCAGGCACCGCACTGCTGACATACAGGGGCTCCAATACTGCACAAGCTGCCCTTCACCCCACAGAGCACAGCATGGCGAAAAGTGGGAACACAGCGCCACCTGCAGGACAAGGAAGGAATACCGCAACGCTTATGTTCCCCATAAAGCAGCATTCTACTCTTAATTATCAAAAATAAAAAAAAAAATATTTAAAAAATAATAATGATAATAATAAGAATAATCATTATTATTACTTCAATTATTAATATGGTGCAATTTACCTATTTCAAGCTGTTACACGTTCGCCATCTGCTGGAAGATTTTAAGTAATGCAGCTTAAGAAACTAAAAGGTTTGATTGGCTGAAGCCTCTCCTTCTCTGATTGGCTACAGTCTCCCTTCGCTGATTGGTTGCCCGCCCGGCAGTAGTGGGCGGGGCGTGATATGGCGGCTTAGATAGTGTAGTAGTGTATGGAGGTGTCATGGATCCCGGCGATGGCTGCTCCGCTCACCGGCCCGGGGGCTGTGACGCCTGCTGCACGGGTGCCGCCCCGGGAGTACGGGAGACGGTGCAGGAGATGGACTTCCACAGAGGTGATACATACACACAGACTACAGGAAGGGCATGCTGGGACTTGTAGTCTTTTGCTTATTAGCAGGGGCTCTTCAGTATTACTGAGCATGCCCCAAGGGTATGATTCACACTTACCGGATCCGCAGCGTATTTTCTGCTGCGGGTCTGCAGCAGATTTCACTTAAATAACTGAACACAGCATTAAATCTGCACCATCAATTCTGCTGCGGATCCTGTAGGTGTGAACGCACCAAAGTGATTGTAATACAGTAGCTATCTCCAGCCTGTGGCTGCCAAGGCATGCTGGGGTAAAATTAGGACCGCCCATGCGCACAAGCACTGCCCCAGTGTCAAAATATGCAGAAAGTGGAGGGAACATAGGTCTATGATGGCAGAGGAATGAGACAATGTCCTATGTTAGTGACCTCCATAACACACACTACTGTCAGACAATGTCTTCTCTCTATACATCCAGGTATATGGTCGGCAGCCATGGACGGAGACCTGAGCAGAGTACAGCGCTTTATCCAGAAGGGAACAGATCCCAACCTGGCTGATAACTTTGGTTACACCGCCCTGGTAAGTGACCCCGTGGATCTCCTGCATTGTCACATTAGTCTGTGTGCATTATAGCTGCCATATACATAAGGTCATGTTTTAAAGGGAATATCCAGCCTTACATAATGGGGGCGGTATCTTCCCTATAGATTAAAGGGGTTATCCAGCGCTACAAAAACATGGCCACTTTTCCCCCTTTCTTGTCTCCAGATTGAGTTGGGTTTCAAACTCAGTTCCATTGAAGTAAATGGAGCTTAATTGCAAACCGCACCTGAACTGGAGATAAGAGAGGGGGAAAGTGGCCATGTTTTTGTAGCGCTGGATAACCCCTTTAATGGTGGTCCCACCGATCAGCTCCACAGCGCCTGCAGTGCTCATCCAGGCATTGGTGTACTAATAGTAGCAGAAGGGCCAGCATTGTCTCATACATGTCAGCAATATGTCACTCACAGGAGAACGTGACCCCTTCTTACAGATCCTGAGAAGAAACCCTCGATTTTATAGGGTGTGATATCAAACCAAGTGCGTCTTCTCAGGATCTGTTAGAAGGGGTCACATCCCATAGGTATCTCATATTTTATCACCCCCGTTCTTCCTACTCCTTGTACTATAGATACTGTGTTCCATAGGCTGAGATGTATATGTGTGTCAGGGGGTTACAGAGAGTTGTGGGATGGTCACAGTTTCATGTTTATTGAGTGCTATGCTGATCAGTTAAAGCACTGGGGTTCCAGGTTGGGGCTGTATGGCAGGCATCGTACACCAGCTTATATCTATACAAGGGCTGGATTGGAAGGTGCAATTATTGGCTGGACTGGATAGAAAAAAAACGTCCATTCTTTCTCTGATTGTTGGGATTACATGTACACATAATCCGGGGGCTCTTCACTATCATTCATTGATCTAAAACAGAAATAGGGAACCTTCAGCCCTCCAGCTGTTGCAAAACTACAATTCCCATCATGCCCGGACAGCCAAAGCTTAAGCTTTGGCTGTCCAGGCATGATGGGAATTGTAGTTTTGCAACAGCTGGAGGGCCGAAGGTTCCATATCCCTGATCTAAAAGGTTCTTTAAGTTTTTATCCCTCCTGGTTCCTCCTCCAGCACTATAGCAGCCGGCACGGTCACTTCCCTGTGTGCAGTTTTCTCCTGAAGAGCGGTGCTGACAGTAACGCCCAGACACATGGGGGCAGCACACCCCTGCATCGCGCTGCCTACTGTGGACACCTCCAAGTGGTCCAACTGTTACTTGAGCATGGAGCCGACCCAACTAAGACAGACTCAGACAAGAGGACTGTGCTTCACAAGGTGAGCAGGCATTGAGGGGGTTATAAAAAATTAGAACAAAACAAACAAAAAAACACCAGCTACTTTCTTGCAAATACAGCATCACCCTCAGGTTGTGTGTGGTATTAAAATTCATCTCCATTCACTTTTATGGAAGCAGCCCCAAGGCTGCCTGGAAAACATAGATACATTCAGAAGCCGGGTACATACAGTGTATCCATTCTGTGACACGGCCTTGTCACAGAACGGCCGCTGTCTGTAAAGTAAATCCCGGACGGTACTGAACTTCGCTTCTTTTGATTTGGAATGGAGACGCATTTAGGTGTGGCCAAGCTCTAATTACCCATAGCAGACAATGTAAAGTATGGCTGAAGCCGCACTTTACATTTTCTGCATTGTCAGTCTTGTGCAACCCCTGTTCAATGAATAGTGGCCGCACAAAACTGACATATCCGTTTTCTATGTGGCCACATCGAATCCCGTCCGGAAGTGTATACTGTGTATATACACTCCAGCCGGGATGCCATAGGAATTAATACAACGTATTTTCTCAATTGATAACGGCCGGTGTTGCATCTGCAACAACGGCTGTTATTTATTGAAAAAATACTTGTGTGAACCTAGCCAGAGGCTGAATCCATGTTTTCCAGGACTTCTTAGGGCTGCATCCACCTTCCTTAGCCACTGCTCGGGTTCGGATGAGCCGGAGCATGCTTCAGATTCGCTCATCTCTATTGGCAAGTAATACGGCTTGTGGTAACTCCTTAGGGGAGTTAGTGTCGTGTGGCTTTGTTTGCTGGTCCGTATGCTTACATGTGCCGTTTCCCCGACAGGCAGCAGAAGGTGGTCACCGAGACTTGTCTCTGTTTCTTCTACATCACTGCAAAGGTCTCTTGGATTTAAGGGACTGCAGGGGACACACAGCAGCTGACCTGGCACCTTCCAGTATTACAGATGTGTTTTCCGCTTAGGACTTTATGGCCAGTATTATATAGAGCTCTATATCAGATGACTTCAGTGCCTATCATGGGAATATTGTCGACACCATGGACTGACAATGGCTTTACCTATGGATGGCCTGTGATGGAGGGAAGTCTCTGATACTTGATCTATGGCATGGATGGGGAACCTTCGGCCCTCCAGCTGTTGCAAAACTACAGTTCCCATCATCCCTGGACAGCCAAAGCTTCACTTTGACTGTCCTGGCATGATGGGAATTGTGGTTTTGCAACAGCTGGAGGGCCAAAGGGTCCCCATCCCTGATCTATGGAGTTGTTGGCAGATGAATGAAGAAGAATTCCCATTCTAGTCATCACACACTACAGATCATGAGGATAAATTGTTTTCATTGTCATAAATGCTTCCAATTTCTGCTCCCTGCCCCCCGATTAGCTTAATACAAAATAAACATATACAATATCTTGTCTATAGCTGCTATAAAGTATTAATACACCCTACACCTTCACAATCTTCAGGCTCCCCCTATATAGGAGAAGTGGCAGCAGGGCTGCAATAACACTACCAGTCTATGTACAACTGCTCCCTGGACGGAAGAGCGGCAGGAAACGGCTGCAGAATTCCAGCTATGGAGGATATGACGTCCCTGTGACCGGCCAGGGAAATCTACTACATTAATGCTTTCTTGATGCTCTACAGTTGATTGTATAAGGATAAAATGGCACATTGAAATGGCACCGGTAAGACACTGTCCTCTCCAGTAAGGAGTCTCTGGTGGAGGATGATCCCAGGCTTCTTGGTAAGGTTAGGGTGGGGAGCCCTCTGCTCTCCTTTGCATCCCAGCACTTAGCCTCGCAGCATCTTTCTTTGCTTCCTTGTTTGTTTCTGCAAGATAAAAAGAAGACTTAAGTGTGCGGCTACTTATTGTATTACTGAGCGGAGAAGATGATTGTACACGCCGGTTCTGGCTGCAGACGCTAAGTCCAGACTAGACACCTAAAGCCTTCCTGACAATGTAGTACCTAATGGGAAATGAAAGTAAAAACTTACCTTCCATCATAATCTACTGGGGCCTGTCATTGCTATATATCAACCTGGCCTCTAAAGGGTTGTAGACAGCATACATACCACTTAAAGGGGAACTATCAGCAGGTTAGACGAATCTAACCTGCTGATATGGTCCTAATGCACAGGAGACCGAGGAGGATGGTATGATTTATACCTTCCTCCTTGGTGCTGTACCGGTGCAGTTAGTTGTGTTCCCCACAGTCCAATGTCTGTCAGAAGCACTGTCTGCCCCGATTGCGCCTAGCCAGCTAACTTCATTGATTATTATTAGAAAGGGGCGGGGTGGCGCTATGGGTCAGACCATGGAGCCAAAGACTAACTGCCCTGGAGTGGCGCAGAGGAGGAAGGTACGTACATGTGCAACAGAGACATATCAGCAGGTTAGAATAGTCTAACCTGCTGATAGTTCCCCTCTAAGGTTACATCACTGCAGTTCTTGAGCCTACCTGAGACCATAGTGGTGGTATTTGTGGGCTGCACATAATGTTCACTCATTGAGCCATCAGGATGTACTTGTACAGAAAACTGATGATTAAAGGGAATTGGCCATCACCAGCCCCCATACTGGCCTCTTAGTATGATAGGTTATGTGGGTGGTATTACAATTCAGCTCTATTCACTTCAATGCAACTGAGCTGCACAACCCAAACGGAGGACAGGAGCAGTGCTGTTACTCGAAGAAAGTGGCCATGTTTTTCTAATTGTGGATAGCAAGGGCTATACAGCAACACTGGTCATAAGATATAAAGACTGCAGTGTTGCATTTCAACATGGCATCTAATAATTGTCAATGTCAAACACTATACAAATCTAATAGATGTTTGGTTACAGGTCAGACGCGTCTTTTCCATCATAGACTGTGACTTAGTTTTGTTTTGTTTTTTTTACACCTATATTGTAAATCCACTATCGGTGTGTGATAGTAAGATGCAGACAAATTAACAATTTTTGTTGCATGATAAATTGTGAGACTCAAGGGGGATTTCCAGGCAAAACAGGCTGATGAACCATTCAAAGCCTGGGGTGCCGGCATCTGCACTACACAGTGATTGGGGCTGGAAGCAGTTTGTTTGTTCACTGTGTAGCGGTGGCTATGTGTAACTGCAGTTCAGGTCCCATTCAAGTGAACAGGAGCCGAGCTGCAATTACAAACTGCTTGCGGCCCCAATCACTGTGTAATGTGGATGCCAAGCACCTGATCGGTACGGGTACTAGGTGTTGGCAATGTTTCTGTGTAGCTCTAACCTGATAAAGTGATGGAATATTTCCAGGATATACCATGCAAAACAAGAGTCCGTGGAGTCTCTGTTGCGAGTCTCAAAACACGGAAATAGCCAGATATCCCTAGCCTGTTGCCACGGAGTGCCTCCAGATGGGGAGAGCACCATACCACCCTGGAGGCACCCCGTGGCAACAGGCTAGGGATATCTGAGACTCCTCGGACTCTTGTTTTGCATATTTCAATTTTGGGGGGCATCAGTGGAGACTCTTAAGTACTTCATTGTTATTTTTTCACTGATCTCCTTGAGTTCAGTGATTACTGTGTTTTGTTGGTTGATTTGTCATTGCCCCAACCAGCCAGAATCCGGCTCCACACTGATGAGGGGCAAATAGCCTGAAACAGCTGTCCGTGGATGGATGCCTGCCTTGGCAAGCCCTTGTCATGTCACAACACTCGCAACTTGAGCTAGACTTGACAAAAAAGGGCCACCCTGTTGTTTTCCTATTTATGTTCCAATACTCGCAACCAAGTGGGCTACCTATCAGGGTGGTGTGGTGCTCTCCCCATCATGAAGGCACCCCGCGGCAACAGGCTAGAGATATCTGGCTATTCCGTGTTTTGAGACTCGCATCCGAGACTCCACGGACTCTTGTTTTGCATATTTAAATTTGGGGGCATCAGTGGAGACTCTTGATTGAGTACTTCATTGGAATTTTTTCACTGATCTCCTTGAGTTCAGTGATTACTGTGTTTTGTTTTTTTCAGGATAAACCATCACTTTATGATCAATGGAGGTCCAAACTTTGTCACCCCCACCAATCCCGATAATAAAGGAGTCACAGTGGTTACTTAGAGCTGTGTCCCTTTGAGTGTTGAGCCTAGACCTGTTCACTTGAATAGAGGTTTCTGGATTTCTCTGCACAGGTGACAGGGAAAATCTCATAACGGACCCATCACTAAATGACCTCTGTGGTCCCTTCTTTATTATGATTGGTGGGTTTTTGAAAGATCGCATCCCATTGATAATGAAGTGATGACATAACCCAATGATACTGCTGGTCATCAGTAAAGGATACCTTATTAGTACCCAGAATGTACATCAATTGAATAACTTCTTAAAAAATCCCTGTAGGTCTGTGTGAATGGTACTAGCGGGTAAGCTACAGTAAAAGGGATAGGGAACCTTGGCTCTCCAGCTGTTGCAAAACTACAACTCCCATCATGCCTGGACAGCCAAAACTTTAGCTTCGGCATTCCATGCATGATAGGAGTTGTAGTTTTGCAACAGCTGGAGAGCCAAAATTCCATATCCCTGCTATAGTGTATCTAGTATAGTATTTTTCTTTGCTCTATATCCCTTCTAGCTTTAGGGTGGTAGATGGGATTCAGGCTTATGTGAATAACTATTATCTGCAAACTATCTCATATTCTGTTTGGCAAAAAAAAAGCAATGGATATGAAACTGGAAATATTCCTGCTGTATCTGGGTCTAGATTTCTACAAGGGAGTCCATTACACTCAGTGAATGCAGCACATTCATCATAATCTGTCTGCCAAGGCAATTTGGGCTGCTCGGGTTTCAGGATAGTCATTCTGATCTGCTGGCCCGCAGCTCCTCTATGCTTCTCAGCCTGATCACTCTTCTAATACAGAGAATAGTGTAACCCACCTGACAAGCAGAGCTTTATCCATGGCCGTAGCCGCAGCAGACGTCAGTAATAATATTACAGTATAGCAATAATCAATGTGCCATAGAGATGGTGAATGTGGCAAGGAGCGGCAGCAATACTCTAAAGACCCAGCATGACCCAGAGCCAGAGAAGCATAGAGAGATGTATACTGTCTTTTCTGTGTAAGCAGCATTATACCTATTAGCAATGAATGGTACCTTGGAATATGATGATCCTACACATAGTAGAATACTATATTAACCCCAGCGATCGGCACCCTAGGACTGAATGATCATTTTGCACCATATGAAATATAATGTCTTGTATGAGTAGCTCCTTCTGAGAACTAGTCATAACAGGAGCATGGCTTAAGGGATGGAGCATTATGTGGCACCCATTCAGAGCGCAGCGTCTGATTTTCATGGGGGGGCTTACTGTAGTGGCACACAAGACTGGACTGAAGACCTATCAGGGCATGAGAGGGGCTCTCCAAAGGGTCCTATTACACAAAATGATAATCAATGTAAGCAATAGCTCATGCTGAAAGGCAACAATCAGCAGACATGCATGATGTCGGCTGATCGTTGTCTTTCAGCATATTCTAAAATCACAATGATAATAGTGACGGTCTGCTGTGCTTCTCTAAAGATCGTCCGAGCAGATCACCCCCCCCAACCACACACACACAGGGCCCTATTCCACCGGACGATTATTGTTCAGATTATTGTTAAATCGTTCAAATCTAAACGATAATCGTTCGGTTGAAATGCAGTTAACGATTAACGACCGAACGGGAAATCGTTGATCGCTTTATAAGACCTGGACCTATTTTTATCGTTGCTCGTTCGCAAATCGTTCGCATTGAATAAGACGTCGTTCGGTCGTTCACAATAGATACGAATGCAATAGCGAAGAAAAAACGATCGCAATTACGATCATAAGTACGTGGAAATGAGTGAACGTTTTCAGGTCTTTCGCAATAGCGGTCGTTTGAGATCGTTAATCGTTAACCATTATGCAAACGATAATCGTCCGGTGGAATAGGGCCCATACACTCGATGTCTGTGAGCACTGACATCACAGGTCAGTGTTCGCTTCCTCCTGTAGATTGGGCTGTGGTGTAATACGGGCCTAAGAGCATGACCCATTTCATGCAGAACTGGTGGTAATAACCTACTATGTCACCTAATGTAACTTTTACTGACTTATAAGTAAATAAGTGCTCATAAAATCAGCCCCTCAACGAGTTTCGTTCAAACATGGACGTCATCAGGAAGTGGGCAATGACGTGCATGTTTGGACGAAACTAGTTTAGGGTCTGTGTGTCTCTATATCAGATAATAGACGTATAATCAGTAGTCTGCAGCTACATGTGACTTCTTTGACCCACATGGGCCATATGTGTATCTGAACAGACTATGGTGACAGTGATTTTATGAGCACTTATTTACTTTTTATTTATAAGTCAGTGAAAGTTACGTTTTAGATAGAGAGAAGATCAGTGTGTGTTTTGGGCTTTTGGCCCTTAGTTTTTTGGTCTAGTAATTACCTACTTGAGACACTAGATGGTGCTCTGCCTTTTACTAATGTGTAGGACTCTTTATACCTTAGTATCTGATGATGTCACAATATACCTGCAGGTAAAGGACCAAACATCACTATCTGACTAAATAAATAATATATATATATATATAATTAGTCCCTTGAAATTCTATGGGCCCACTGTAGGGACTGTCCGTGAGCTCCTTGGCTTCTTATCTGGTAATACCTACTTATCCCTTAAATTTCATGGATACTTTTGAGCAGAAGTAAATGAAATGTGTGACACAGCAGAAATGGCATTACACTCGTGCTTACTGGTGTGGGATAAAGCACAGCAAACATCAAGGTTTAAAGGGAATCTGTCATGGAGAATTCTATCTATTCTGATCACATGTACCTGGTATATAGGTCACCAGTACATCATTCCTGACAACATAATGAAAGTGCGACAGAAGCCGCCCAGGTTACTGGTTAATATCTCATTCCTAGTCAGGAACTGGACACTTAGACCCTGTTCGATAAAACCTTTGATATATCTCTGACATAAGAAAAAGTTTTAATAATGAAAGTTACAGGACGACAGTGTGGACTAAGCCTGGTTACAGTAACCAGTAAGTCCAGTTGTATCATTCTTGGCCATTACATGATAGATTCCCCTTTAACTCATTCAATGTGCAGGTGTGATTTGGCAGCAAGCAGAGGAAGATGATGGGTGGACTGATCAGGAACAGCGCTAACATCAAGCACAGTGTATATTATATATAGTTACCTCTGCGTATACCAGCATGAGCAGCTATTAGCTGACACTCTCAATTGTGCCCATAACTGCAGTGTTGAATAGTGGTGCTGGAATAGATAGGGTTACAAAGAGATCAACAAACAGGAGATGAGGATCCTGGACAGAGAAGGCCCTCCTCTATTTACTCTGATTTCTCCATTAGGATGTATGAAAATGAGCTTATAAACTGTACGCCCCTATTAAGGCCTCCTTTAGCCGACCATATTTTCAGGTCCACATATTGTCTCATTGATTTCTATGGCCCCATGCGCACAACTATTTTTTACCGATCCAAATCTGAAAAAAGAAAAATAGGGCCTGCACTTATTTGGTCCATGTTTTCAGAACAAAGGTACCCATAGAAATCAATGAGTCTTTGAAAAGTACGGACTGAATAAGGATTAGCATCTGTATGCTGTTTGTATTTGCGGAATAATTTGTCTGACAACCTCTGGCCAAGCTCCTCCTACTGGACCTCTTGTACAGATCTGCAAATACAAGTCTTTCAGATGCATTGTGGATGTTAGGTGGTATAGACTTACAAAACAATCACCAGGCTAAAGATCCCCGCACACTTTCCCAACCTGCCACTGACCAATGTCGGTGGAGAAATTGATCAGGCGTGGATGGAAAATCACTGCCTGACCCCTTTGTTTCTGGAAGCATAAGCCGCCACCAGAGCTCTCTGGCTGTGGCTTACTCCTCCCCTCCCAACAAAGAACACTAGAACATTCAGCAATGCAGAACAGATCTATGTATAAGGGAGGATGGGAGAGTAAACTGCTTTCAGGAGACAGTTATTGAAGGTGCATGGAGAACCCTTACAGAAAGTGGCAGGCTAGATGGGATTCTACAACTAGAAGTGGGCAGAGAATACAGTAATGGAAAATAATTTGCATTTTCAACTTAAAAATAATAAAATCTATTATGACCAGTAACAATCAGATGTTGAATACACATATTGCATCATTCACCTTACCTGTACCGGAGCCAACATTCCTGTCATTCAGTAGCTGAGTTTGGCTGTTTGGAAATATCTTCAGTTCTATGCTGTCTGGAGACTGGGCACTGGTGTGTGAATGTGAGGTGCGGAGGGCATTCAGATACTGCAACCGCGAGACCTACGTACCATCACCGGCAGATAAATAAAGACAATTCACAGTACATGAGAGTCATTATACGCATAGTGGGCCACACTGCTTATAGTATAATGGGTAAAGCCTACACCTTTCTGAGATGCATACGTATTATACTGCAATGTTAGCATTGCACTGGTCAGTTCTGCATCAGATCTGTTATAAGGGGGTATTCATATATTCAGGTTTTAATTGTAATTATTGAATATAAAGCTAAAAGCAGATCATAAATGGAGGATGCATATATGTAAGAGAGACAGACTTCTTCTTAAATCCATTAAAAACTGAATGTATGAACAAACCCTCAAAGATCACTTTAAACCAGGTATTGGATAGTTTAAAAAAGGACCATTGTATGGTCCTTCTTTCACTGCTTAAAGTGGTTTTCTGATGTCAATAGGACATCAAAATCTGATTGCTGGGGTACAGACATCCAGGACCCCCAACAATCTGCTGTTCTGCAGCGGCCAGATCTATGCCGTGAACAGGGCTGAAAGCATTTTGGCTCCATTTATGGCATAGTGGCCGTGTCTGGTTACTGCAGCTCAAATCATATCCCACAAATCGCACCCCGTTATTCAGATATTGATGACCTATATGAAGCATGGACCATCGGTATGTGGAATCAGGAATACAGATGAGTGAACCTGCCAAACGTTCAATTTTGCACGAACCCAAATGATCGACATTTGAATGCTGCTGCCTGGAGAAGGTGGATGCAGCCTGAAGACTGCCTGAAAAACAATGACACAGCCTATGGTTGTATCCATGTCTTCCTGGCAAGCCTAAGGCTGTATCAATGTTTCGCTGGCAGTCCTTTAGTTTACATCCACCTTCTCCAGTCTTTTGGAAAATTCGCTCATCTCTAAATCGGGAAACCTCACTGTATCATAGAGACATATAGTGTCATAGAGACATGCCAAAAGCTTTGATCGGTCCGGGTCTGAGTGTTCAGCCCTGTAATGATCATCAGAATGAGCAGGTAGAAGATCACACTGCAACGTGTCTGCTCCCCGCTCTGTGTCAGCATAGTCATTTGGGCTCCATAGACTTATATTGTGAGCCCGACTGATCACGTGACACAGAGCAGGGAAAGGACCACGCTTAGTGCAGTCTTCTTTTGATTGGTACATGTAAAAAGTTTTCATCGATCTGAGTGTATCAATCGGGTGAACAAGCCGCCCTGTTCTGTGTAAAAGCTCCATTATAAGCCCGACTCTTTTTTTCTAACACAGAGCGTCTTTTCCCGGCTCGTTCTCTGATTGGTACAGGTCTGAACAGTCAGACCCGGACCAATCAAAACTTTTGACATGTCTCTATAACATGTCAAAAGGGTTGTTTTTTTTTTTTAAACAACAAGTACACTTTAAGGTGCCCATACACATAAGACAAAGTCAGTTGAACTGAAGATAAATTACCAGTGTTGTCTGAGTACACATGTATTCTTCGCTAAATTGGGCATAGATGGGTATGGAAGGTTGGAAGGAAAAGCTGACCGCCAACAAGTATATGGCTACCTTTGCAACAGGGACCCAAGCTCTGCTCACACTCCTATGACTTGGAGCAGGTCAGGAGGGTGTTGTGTCTCACCTTAATTATCTGAAGGTCAGATAACGCTCTCACAGAATAGTCTGGACAATAAAAACTGGACTCTGGAGACTCGTCCTGACCATTGGGAGGTGATTGATGACCTTTAAAAAAAATAAAATAAAATAAAAAAATAATAATAATAATAGAAGAAGAAAGAAGAAGAAGACTGACGCCTCTAGTTGTATTAACCATAAGTGACGTTCTCACCTAGTAGGCTGTGGCTCAGTGCAGCTACACCATAGTAAGTAAATGCTCCATTCTCAAACCTCAGACCTTCCTTTCCAATTTCTACCTGTACTCGGCCCTGAAAATAATAAAAAAAATACAAAGTGAGATCACTGCACACAAAGTGGACCTCCATAACCCATGCATCTTCTTATACACTCACCTGCAGGATCAGAATAAAGTAGTCCACCGGCTGACTCCGTAGGTACAGGTAGTGTTCAGGAGCCAGGCGATCACTGTCATCAAACTTGACCTCCTGAGTGACCCCTGGGAGCTTTAATAAATGCAGCAGGACCTTTTCTGACACTCGGGAGGTGCTGAAGAGCTCCACTTCTATCAATGAGAAGGATTTAGCTTAAGATTTATCCCTTCTCCCTTATGTGCTGGTCACAACACTATTAGTTTGCCCTGCTGAGTAACATACAACATATGCTACACATTAGATTGTGGAATCTTACTAATCCCTAAGCGTTTCCATCCAGTACATCTGTGTAATAAGAATGAAAGGGATTTGTGCATACTCATAGCCTGTCCTCCAAGGGATCAGAGGAGCCACAAGAAGGAGGATTGATAATATATCATAAGGCAACCATTGCAGTTTGAAGTACAAGGGAATCCTTCTGTCTAAGCCACATAACTAGTCATACAAATACAATACAAAGACAATCTAACATACTAATCCTAAATGTATTGTCATATGGGAGAAGTCTGGGTGCAACCCCTGGATTTAGTTGCGTAATATTAGCTGCTGGATGTCCTGTAGGAAGTGGTGTATCCTTTCCAGTCTGACAGCGCTCTCTGCTGCCACCTCTGTCCATGTCAGAAACTGTCCAGAGCAGTAGCAAAACCCCATAGAAAACCTCTTCTGCTCTCCAGACTGGAAATAATACATGAGTAATGCACTGCATTGAATTCTATGGGAACAGCAACTGTTGTTCACACACTGTATTAAACAATGGCCGCACAAATAATTGACTTGTTCCCACTTCGTACACACAATATATGGCCGTTCTGACGGCCAAACATTGCATAGACTTTAGGGGTTAATGGGAGCGAAGACATACCCAAATGTGCGTGCATTCCAATTAACATAAAATGATGTTTCTGCGGCCGATATGGTAATATCGGCTGCATGAACATTTCAAACAGCAGCCGTTGTTTATACATAGTGTGAACACAGCCTTAACACTTTTTTTTTTTTTCGAATTCTGGATAACCCCTTTAATAGTACCAAATCTTTCCACAAGATGTAAAAACCCTACAAGCCACTTAACAAGCTGATTTCTTCACAGTAAAATGTCTTCTTTATGTGAACAACAAGGAATGTTCACAGGGAAGGAAATAAATCAATTGGAATGATATAAGGAAAAGGCAAAGAGACTGTAGAAACAGTAAAGTCTTCCGGACATGAATACCTTGTGATAAGAAGCGCTGCGTGGCCAGTAAGAGTTGGGGCGACAGCTTGACCTTCTGTTCTGTGTCGCTGGTCTTGAAAAATGACAGGTCGTCCCCACCGCGAGGCATCGGGATAGGCTGCACTTTAGGTCGCTTCTTTTTTACATTCTGTTCTAAAAAGACGATAAAAAAGATGGATATCAGACACAGCTGTCTATGTTACCATACACTGCTCTGCCCTAGAAATACATAGCATATAACTATCACCTTGCTGCTGTGTCTACTATGTCCATCATAACTATGGAGTCCATACAGCATGCAATAGGGAAAGGGGAGCAGTCTAAAGCTTTCACTGTCCAAGAATAAGATAGTATTAGTAAATCTGGGCCAGTGTATTGGAGAGGGAGAGTCATGAGGCTTCTCTTCCATACACATAAGACGGCAGGCCAGGGGTAGGGAACCTCGGCTCTCCAGCTGTTGCAATACTACAACTCCCATCATGCCTAGACAGCCAAAGCTTTAGCTTTGGCTGTCCAGGCATGATAGGAGTTGTAATATTGCAACAGCTGAAGAGCCAAGGTTCCCTATCCCTGCTGTAGGCTGACATCCACAGGTGTTGATTATCAGGGTTGGCAGGGCCCCAATGGGGTTTGGACGGATTAATGCTAAATTCCACGTTCACATTCATGACCTCAGTAGGTGTTAATCTGGCTACACTTCGCTCACACCCAGAGCGGCTGCTTTATATCTGCCGTGTTATATATATACGAAAACATCTTTTCGCTAACGTTCTCTGCCCTATAGAACACCGGATGGCAGCCTGTTGTCATAAGCCATGCCGAGCATAAATCATGAGGTAAAGTAATTACGTCCTGAGGGAACGGAATACTTCTAGATTCTACTTGGCATGAGTCATTTCTTCTGTAAGAACCTGTTATTTCCCCAAGGTCCAAATTTACATCTGGTGATGAATATATAGGTGTCTGGTCTGGCAGCGGCTCTCCCCATTTAGAACACATGTAAACTCATGTACATTGGGGGCCTGATGACAAACTTGTTGACTGTTTCTAATAACTAACAGCATAACAGTGAATGTAGCTCTGGAATAACAACTAAGGCTGGATTCATACTACGTTTTTGCAATCCTTTTTTTTTTTTCATTCGCTTTTTGCAAAAAATAGATGAAAAAAAAAACGGATGCATTTGTGTGCATCCATTTTTTCATTGACTTCCATTATAAAAAAAAAAAAAAAAAAACAGATCAAAATGGATCCGTATTTTTTAACGGACACAAAAATGAGGTTGACTGCTTTTTTTGTGTCCAGTAAAAAAAAAACGGATCCGTTTTGATCTGTTTTTTTTTTTAATGGAAGTCAATGGAAAAAAGGATGCACACAAATGCAAATTGCAAAAAAAAAAAAAAACAATGAAAAAAACGGACTGTAAAAACGTAGTGTGAACCCAGCCTTACAGGCGTTAAATGTGCACACGGCTGCCATAGATGACAATGCACTGGTGCAGTTATCACATATAACCAACAGGAAGTGGTTTTATACCCATCACAGTTGGCCAGTTTCCTGTCTGGATAAGCTCAGCGACAGGAGACAGCATAGGGAATACTTGCTGTAAGAATGCTTTTCGGCATATAACTAGGGCAGGTTTTCCCAGTGAGCCAGAATGTGAGCTATTAATCTCTCCTCAACCACATGCCTTTCTGGCCCTAATCATGTGATATTAACCCCTTCACTGTGCAGCGAGCACAAGACTAATCATATGATATTAACCTATACACTACGAAGTGGGCACAAGACTAATCATATGATATTAACCCCTTCACTGCAGAGCGGGCACATGACCAACCATATGACCCATGTCTTCAATGGCAAAGTAAAAAATATTTCTGCAGATTACACAGAGCAACTATTGTCTACTTCTGACTACTGACATCTGCAGTATAAGGTTATGTTCACACAGCGTATCTTTTCGTAAAAGTACGGCTGTTGTTGCAATCGGCAACAACGGCGGCACTTTTTACGAAAAGATAAGTTGCCTAGTCTTCTATGGAATCCCAGCCGGAGCGTGTACACATAGTATACGCTCCGACCGGGATCTCTCGCAGCGCCGTAGAAAACTGACATGTCAGTTTTCTGCAGCTGCTATTCAGTGAATAGCGGCCACAGAAAACCCTGTCAGTGCATACTATGGAGCGAGCGGCTCCGGCCGCTCGCTCCATAGTGTGCAGCGAGTAGTTCTGATGCGGGTGCACAGAGATGCGCCTGCATCAGAACTCTGCGGCTGCAAAGATTATCCAGCCGGTCCTGCAAATCTTTTCAGAGACCGGACATTCTGTGACCCGGACGGGTCACGTAGCGGCTGGTCACTTACAATGTGTGAACATAGCCTAAATATTATTTACGTAAATGGATCAAGTTCTAAAAATCCTTAGTAGGTGATTCCTCCCTGAATACAGGCTCTAAGCCAGCCATGTACAGTGAGGTGTCTCACTCATCTATGGACTTGCCATTCAAGGTGGGTGGTCCTCATTAATAAAGAGGTGATCCAGGATTTGAAAACATAGCCGCTTTTTTCTACAAATGGTGCCACTCTTGTCCTCAGCTTTTCTGTAGTTCAGTTTCATTGAAGTAAATGGAGCAGAGCTGTAATACCACACACAACCTGAAGACAGGTGTGGCGCTGTTTTATTTTAAGAAAGCAGCTATTTATATATTGTTTTATTTATTTTTTTCTAAACCTCGATTAACCCCTTCATGCCGAATGTAGGTATAATCACGAAGCCTTGCCCCATAATCATGAAATCACAAGTCCTTGCCCCTTCTGTATATACAGCCACCCCAGCCCCTTACTGCAATCTTCTGATTCATCCAGGATCTCCGATTTTATTATCTCTTCTATGACATCCTCCAGAGTGACCAGCCCCATCACCTCGTAGAACGGGTCTCCTTCTCCTTCGTTGTTCACCTTCTGCACAATGGCCATGTGGGACTTGCCTGGAAAGATACAGTAGAAACACAATAAAAAAGATGAATGAAGTGAATGGATCGAGAATGATATCAGCACAGGGGACATGATATGTCATAGTTAGAGATGAGCGAATCTATGGTCATTTGAGGTATTTGATAAATCCACATGTCATGAATCAATTGGCGGTCAATTCATTTAGTCTGGAATCCTCATGGATTCTCCACGGAATCAGAACACTTAGACTTCTTTAAGACTAAACAGTTTGATGGCCGATTCAATTGATTTGGTGAATGTTATTGTAGAGTCGCTTATCTCTCATCATAATGTACACAGAGATGAGGTAGACAATGAAGTGTACCAAACACCGACATCCTGGCACGTACCTGGCAGCGATGGTTTTATAATGGAACAGGTTTCCATGTCCCTTACTGTATTGCCTCTACTGCCATTGCTGGAGGCAACTGCACGAACATCTTCTGCCCCCTTATCCCTTCTAAAATATAACCCCACCTATACTTTTATTTTTTTTAAGAAAATCAGACACAAGATCTCACTCATAGACTTAGCCCCTCACCCTTCTTGAACTCCTCCAGCACAGCGTCCAGCTTGGTGTCACTGAACACAAAGTGGACGGGGTGACTGTAGAACCGTGTGATGGTGCTCAGAGGGGTGCAGTCTTGCGGGTCCACAAAGGCCAAGTCTTTCACATATAGGATGTCCACGATGTTGGTGCGCTCATTCTCGTACACAGGGATACGCGTGTAGCCGCTCTCCATGATACTGGACATGGTGTTGAAGTCCAGGAGGGCATCGCTAGGCAGCATGAAGCAGTCATTGACGGGCGTCAGTATATCTTCCACTGTCCTATTCCTCAATGCTCCTTTGCTGAATTCATCCCGGACTAGCTCGCTGTACGGATCCCCACATCGGGCCAGTTCTAGGATACGGAACCTGAGGCGACAGCAGCTCGGGTCCTGCCCGAAGATCCTCTCCAGGAGCCAGGATAGGGGATATGAAAGAGGAGCGGGCAGAAGCAGAAAAAAGTGAGTCAACCATAGACACCTGGATGCCAACCAAGGGCCCCAGACTGAAGTAATGGCGGCGGGCAAGGCCTCTCCAGCGAATAAGAGCAGTCCAGCTGCTGCAAATATGGCACCAGCCATGGAGTCTATGGCATAGTTCAGCAGGACGGCTACAGCGGCATTGGCGATACAGCATAAGGCTAGAAGGGAAATAAGGGTATAGCCACCCCATCGAGTCCTGAGGTAGTCCAGCCGGGTGGCGAGCGATCGCTCGGAGGGAGAGCCCCAGTCCTTAAGGATGCCCAGCTCTGGGGGTTCTAGGATCAGGGTGCTGAGCTGTAGTCCTCGCAGGAGGCCGGACAGCAGGACACACAGGACTATGAGGAGGGCTACTAGCCACACGTCCAGGTATTCCTTCTGGGTGACGTTATAGCTCCGAGTCTGAAGCCGGGAGCTGGGCAAGAAGGGGGCACACTGCTGCTCGGCCCTCACCCACGGCGGCTTCTCCTCTTCCTCATCCTCAGCCACTGTGACCACTGTGTCCCCCACTGGATAGAGAGTCCACTCTGCCCCCTGGTGGATACACAGGGGGTACATCAGGCCTCTGCCCCTGCTGACCCCATCCTGAACCTTCACAGTGACCAGCCCTGAGTGCTCACTGCACACCACAAACTCATCCAGCACATGTAAGGGGGAGTCCAGTGCAGGACTGCAGCCCTGGCCCTCACTGGCCCCAATGGACAGCCAGGGCCAGGTATCATTGCGCAAACCTGAGCCATAGAGACGGAGACGGAACAGAGCCCCAGGACTCGCCCTGATCACTCCTCCGCTCATAGACACTCCAGTTCCATCTTCCAGTCGCAGCCCTAAAACTTGGGCCTGGTCACCGGCCTCACCCCCCACCGAAGCCGCTTGTGTTACCCCAAGTCCGGCCACTAGCAGAAGCCGCACAGCAGCAGCGGCCATGTTGGTGGAGGCAAAAGCCGCCCCACACTTACTGTAAGTCCAGCAGCCAATCACGTGGCGCCGCTGCTATTAGGGCCTAACCAATAGCAAACGCTGTAGTTCCCCCCAGACCAATAGAAAGCATCGAACACGAAAACGAGGCGTGGTTACAAACCAGCCCGCTGTAAACAAGGCGTGGGGGCCAGGAATGGTTTTAACCCCTTCAGCACCGGGAGCTTAGAATTAAAAAACAATGGGGAATAAAGATCGGTGCTGAGAACACAGGAGTCTATTATGTGCGGGGGCTGGGACACTGTGTGCCCAAAGACAGCCCCGGGGCATGGGGGCTCTGGCAGTACCTGTGGAGCAGCACCGGGGACACGTCCGCATTCAGTGCATTCCAGGCATCAGATTACATCAGCATTCACACTGTACAGGTCCCCCAGCCCTGTTACATGCGATTCCTACTATAGAAGTGGGAGGCAGGGTGGCTAAGTATAGTCTAAGGACCTGTCACTGTGTAAGAAAAAGTTCTGAAACTTTCTAATATACTAACTGTATTCTAGATCCCTGCTTGCTGTCAGTGAATGAATGAATGAATGAATGGGAATAGGACTCAAAAGCTAACAAACTTAGGTCCTCCAGCTGTTACAAAACTACAATTCCCATCATGCCTGGACAGCCAAAGCGAAGCTTTGGCAGTCCAGGAATGATGGGAATTGTAGTTTTGTAACAGCTGGAGGACCTGAGTTTTGGTCCGTTTACACGGAGCGATAATTCACCCAATCGATCATTTAACGATTTTGAAGCAACGATTTGGCTTTTATAACGATCAGCGTTTAGACAAATAAATAGTTAGAAAATCCGTTTTCGTCATCGTTTTTAAGATCGCTTAAGCCCATCTCACACATAGGGTGAATCGGTGAAAGACCTGCGAATTTTTAGCGAACGGCCAACGACGATTTGAGAACATGTTGAAAGATCAAAATGAACGATTTATCGCTCGTCACTTGATCGTTCGCTGCGTTTACACGAGCCGATTATCGCTCAAATGCGATCGTTATTGCGAAAATTTGAACGATAATCGTTCCATGTAAACGCAACATTTGACACCTGTGCCCTAAATGATTAGGACTACCCCTGCTGGTGACCCCTCTATGGTGCCCTGCCTAGTTGACTGGGAAACTGCAGACAGGAGTGGTCTCCAACCAGTAGCTTTGCAGTTGTTGCAGAACTACAACTCCCAGCAGACCAGGCTGTTAGGGCCAGCTGGGTGTTGTAGTGTTACAACAGCTGGTTGGAGAAAACATAGCTACTTTACCCAAGACAAACATCACTGCAATGCAACCACAACTGGATAGTCACAATTTTGGCGTATGATTACCGTTGGCTGAAGAAGTTGGATACAGCCATAAGGAGTCCTGGAAAATATGGATACAGCCTATGGCCGGGTTCACACAGTGTATGACGACAACAGCCGTGTCACAAAACGGCCGCTGCCTGTTAAGTTCCCCCCACTGGATACTGCAGTAGCAGCTGGATGAACTACAATTCTTTTGATTTGGAATACGGGTACGTTTGCTATAGCTGACAGCCGGAGCCACACTTTACATTGTCTGCAGTGTCAGTTTTCTATGCGGCCGCATGGAATCCCGGCCGGAATTCCATAGGACACAATGTTATTTTAATCTGCAATAAATGGCGGACGGTGTTGCAACGGCTGTTATTCATTGAAAATTTACTTTGTGTGACTGTAACCATGTTTGCCAGGACTACATCCAATTTCTACAGCCACCGGTAATCAAATGTCGAATGATCGGGTTTGGACAAACTAGATGGTGCTCGAGATTCGCTCATCTGTAGTGTACAGGATTAGAAAAGAGAGAAAAAAAGCGACATCTCTGCCTTCAGGTTATGTGTGGTATTACAACTCAGCGCCATTTACTTTAACGGAAATGAGCTGCAATGTCACACTCAAACTAAGGACAAGAGTGGCGCTATTTCTGGAAGAAAGCAGCAATGTTATTTTACTACTACAAGTAGTCTGACCGCTGACCTGAAATATTCATGTGATGATGCCGAGCAAAAGTGGGCATTGGACCACTTTCCACTCTCGTCTCCAGTTCAGGAGCGGTTTGCAATTAAAGGGGTTATCCAGCACTCCAAAAACATGGCCACTTTCCCCCTACTGTTGTCTCCAGTTTGGGCGGGGTTTTGAAACTCTGTTCCATTGAAGTAAATGGCGCTTAATTGCAAGCCACACCTGAACTGGAGACAACAGTAGGGGGAAGAGTGGCCATGTTTTTGTAGTGCTGGATAACCCCTTTCAGTTCCATTTACTTCAATGGAACAGAGTTTGAAACCCCACCCAAACTGGAGACAAGAAAGGGGAGAAAAGAGGCCATGTTTTCGTAGCTCTGGATAACTCCTTTAAGTTATGATAGCCTAGCCCTATGCATATCCCAAAGTAACTGTCTGTGAGTTGAGTCACTAAGCGCTTATCACCAATTTAGTGGTTGGAAGCTCAGCCATCAAGAATAGCAGGCCCCAAATGTTCCTCATGAAAGGTGCAGTAGTGAGGTTGCTAGGCAACCACTCCATTCACTGCTATTGGGCCTAGACTGCACTCAGATTGAGTATATGACCCTCAGAACATCCTAGCGCAAAGGTGTCAAACGTGTGACCCTCCAGTTGTCGCATTAAACTACAATTCCCATCATGCCTGGACCGCCAAAGCTTTAGCTTTGGCTGTCCAGGCATGACGGGAATTGTAGTTTTGCAACAGCTGGAGGGCCGAAGGTTCCCCATCCCTGCATTAGACAGTCGGAGTGTCCTTACAGCAGGTGTTGAAAGAAAAGTTAGCACGTTTCTATATGCTTGATTCTATGTTCCCACAGGGCACAAGTCACTTTTAGAAGTGTCTGGCAGCAGCATATTCCCGCTACTAAAAATACATAGACACTCAGCTGAGCTGAGCATGCATGCACTGTATAGAGGAGGCAGCAGGAACTGATAAGAGCACCTTTAGGAGTACGACTATTGGGTCTTGTGATACCACTTTTACTCCCCATACTAATACCTGGCTGCAAAACTACAACTCCAGGGCATGGTGGGAGTTGTAGTTTTGCAGCCAGGTATTAGTATGGGGAGTAAAAGTGGTATCACAAGACCCAGTAGTTGTACTCCTACTTTTATTCCTCATACTAATACCTGGCTACCTCATATTAATACCTGGCTGCAAAACTATAACTCCCAGCTGGGAGTTGTAGTTTAGTAGCAGCTGGAGAGCCACAGGTTGGAGAACACTGCAATAAAGAAATCCATTGTAATAGCACAACATGGTATAGGCCACAATACACATACGTACAAAACTACTCCCAGCAACTGCAGAGTTAAATAATAAACTCTTTAATAATTAAACAATTTAGATATTTACAATCATCATAAATCGTACACACTTTTTTTTTACCCACCACCCCTCCTGAGGGTAACAAAACAAAGGAAAAAAACAAACACAAAATAAAATAAAAACCAAAAACGATTTTTCCCTTCTTCTGGAACTCCGTAAACAGGAACAGATTTTAAATTGTGAAATTCTGCTTAGTTTTCAGTCCCTGAGCAAGAAGGATCAGATCCCGAGATCAGCTGCAGCGAAGGATCTTACATGAAACATATGGCTTGTGCGCATTTCTAGAAACACATGGGCCTCCTGTATCCAATCCAGTCCACAACAGCCAATCAGATCACTGCTTTCATACGACAACCAGCACTGGAATAATGAAAGCTGGGATCTAATTGGTTGCTATGAGACCTTTTTTTCTTATACATGACGCCCATTTTTTATTGTACACCTGTGGCCTATCCTGACATGTCTATTTTAATGAATTCTTGTATTCCCCTTGAAATAACAATTTTGGACCATCCTTTCTTATAGCTGTGTGATGTACCGTTCCTGTTATTCCTATTAGAAACGTATGGCTAAATAGCCAATTGGGTGTTGCCAGGTGGGGGCGTGTCCTTACACTGCAACACTATCCAATCAGAGCTGACAGTGCCAGACTGTGTTGGGACACGCCCCCAACAGGTAACACCCAGTTGGCTATTTAGACATCCATTTTTAATAACAGAGGAACGGCACATCACACAGCTACAAGAGGTGGTCATCCAGAACGGTTATTTTATGGGGAATAAAGATAATTATTAAAATAGACAGATGAGGAGTGGCGATAGGTTCCCTTTACAAGCGTTTCCAGGATTAGAAGAATCTCTCTGCCTAAATATTAAAGGGGTTGTCGAAGATGAGAAAAACATGGGCGCTTTCCTCCAAAAACAGCACCACTCCTGTCCTCAGTTTGGTTCTGGGTTATGCAGCTCAGTTCCATTGAAGTGAATGGAGTTGAATTGTAATACCGCACACAGGGGTGGCACTTTTTTTTTTTGAAAAACAAATAGCTGTGCTTTTTCTAATCCTAGATTCCTAGATAACCCCTTTAAAAAAAAAGAACATTTTTAATATATTTAATGCCACTTCCATTCCAACAACAACTCCTCCGACAGTCTTTGGTGCTAGTAAGTTTCACCATGACAGTAATGTTTTGTCCGTAATGATGTCATCACAATACTCTATTGTCATCTGCCTAATGTATAACAGGGACCAGGAGATAAGCCAATCTACTAGAAGATCTGCCAAACAGAAATCTAATAAAATCAGCCGGGGAATCTAAACACTGGGAACGCAGGAGGACTTTGACAAGATGAAATTACATGATTTATTAAATTTGTCTTCAGCAAATTTTATTGTAGAGTCACTAACCTCTAGCTGGGACATATGTATTAAAGGGATGCCTATATTACATGGGACGATCGCCTTGTGTGACAGGATCAGCCACACAAGATTAGCATTGGTTTTACAGCTGTGTAATGGCATCCATCACATACAGTCTTGTTAACACCTTCCTGATGTACACATTAAAGGGATTATCCAGGATTAGAAAAAGCACAGCTACTTTTTTTTGCCAAAGCAGCGCCACGCCTCTCCTCAGGTTTTGTACAGTATTACACTTCAGCTCCATTCACTTCATTGGAACGTAGCTACAAAATCAACATACAAACTGAGGACAGCAGTGGTGCTGTTTCTGGAAGAAAGTGGCCATGTTTCTCTAAACCTGGATAACCCCTTTTTAACATATTGGTTAGATATGGCTGGCAGCGGCAGGTAAATATATTACAAAATGTTTTGGGTTAACACTTTAAGTCTCTAAGTAATTCTTATAACCTGGAAATCCCTTTCAAATGGATCATCTGAGATCACCTAAAAAGCCAGGGAGCAGCGCCACTTCTTTTCCCTAGGTCGTGTTTGGTATTACAGCGCAGCTCCATTGAAGCAAATGGGACTGAGCTGCAACAGGGTACACCGGGTAAGAATGGCAACAATTCTGGGTAAGAAAAGGAAAAAAAAATATATATATATGTATATAGACTTTTTTTGTAATCTCAGACAACCCATTTTACCTTATTTGTACATAATATATATATATTAATATAGATAGAATATTCTGATACCTAAAAAACAGAGCAGCATCTTTTTTTCTTCTAGGAGTACTTGTCATCAGTATATAATGGAGACGGTTGCACTGTCAGTAAACAACCTCCATACCTCACTGTTCCTCACTTATACAGGGTAAGTCGTACGCCAGATCTGCAAGTATACAAAGTGATCGCCATTCCGCCATATTGTTCTACACCGCACAGGTGGAACAATGAACCTCAATATACACGAGAGACTGTTCTAATGATCATGCATGTACTCAAAAAAATTACTCAACTTTTTATGTAGTCTACATGCACTTCTTATACTGCCATATTGTCACACCCATGCCTCCTTGTCCCTAATGGGGCTCACAATCTAATTTTCCCTTTTTTTCCACTAAATATACTAGTTATAAAAAGCCAATTTATTAAGTATATCTATATATTAAATGGAATAGGGGAAAACAATCTGACCAGTGGACTGATAACGAGAACGTTCAGCAATGGTTGGACGCCTCATAGAGAAGGTTAGGAGCCCGATGAAGTATGACTGGTGTGTGTAAGGTCGGGGGGGGGGTTCGGGGCGGACTTCCTATGATCAGCTTGTTATCCCCTATCCTGTGGATGGGGGGAGGACTTGTGGAGATGGGAGTACCCTATAACTGTAAAATGGTGTTCTAAGGTGGACATATCCTTTAAGAGACTAAATGATCAGATCGACCAATGGGTATAAGTTGCTTTTCACTTCTTGCCATAAAAAAGGGCCCACCAGGTAGAGTACATTTTTATGAACACTAGATATGTCAAAAGAACAAGGGCTCACGAACACCTATGGCAGGGATGGGGAACCTTAGAGCCCTCCAGCTTCTGCAAAACCACAATTCCCATCATGCCTGGACAGCCGAAGGCTGTCCAGGCATGATGGGAGTTGTAGTTTTCCAAGAGCTGGAAGGCCAAAGGTTCCCCATCCCTGGCCTATGGTGACGATCCATTTATATTGGACCATGTCATCAGTACAGTATCAACAAATGTCCATGCTTCTATAAAAGAGGCATTGTCCTGATTACAAAAACATGGCTGCTTCCTTCCAAGATTGGCGCCACACCTTGGTTGTGTGTGGTATTGCCCAGCTCTATTCACATCAATTGAGATGAGCTGCAATACCAGATGCAACCCAGGGGGGGGTGCCGTGTTTGGAGGACATGTATTTCTAATCCTTGAAGACCTCTTTAGCTTTAACCAGTCTCCTCTATAAGTGCTATTATAGCCACCTCGCCCCTCTCTCTAATAAGTGCTGTGCTGACAGTAGCAGCCATGGTATATGTTACTTTTATCCACTTATATATGTGTATACAGAGGATTCTGTGCTATGGAACCAGAGAGCGTTTGACATTGAGGCACCAAACCGGATTCAGTTTGTCAATTTACCTTCTACCTTTATTCCGTACTCTCGGGTCTAGACAGGTTTGAGTCGCCCATCCAGATTTAGAATTTGCCTGAAGCAACATGAATGTCTACTCTAGCAAGCAAACCAGCTCTAAACAGGTTACGCAATGTGTTATGTGTTCCCTCCAACACTTAATAGAACACTACCATTACACTACCATTGATGTACTCCCCTCCCCTATGGTTAGTTCACCTATAGTAGAATCTAAAAATAAAAGGCCTGTGCATATGTGTCATATATGCAGACAAGGCCAAGGCTTTGGATATAAAGTGTACCTCTTACTTAAATTTAAAAAAAAAAAACAAAAAAAAAACTTTTTGACATGTCACAGACATATGTCAAAAGTTTTCATCGGTCAGGCCCCAACCAATCAATAGGAGTGGCTGATCGCTATCACACTTCCTCGGTTGCAAGACACCAAACTGGAAGAGAGTGCACTTAGGCTGGGTTCACACTACGTGTTTGCAATCAGTTTTTTTTTTGCAAAAAAACAGATGAAAAACTGATGAAAAAAACAGATGCAATTGTGTGCATCAGTTTTTCCATTGACTTCCATTAAATAAAAATGGATCCGTTTTTTTATCGGACACAAAAATGAGGTCGACCACGTTTTTGTGTACGTTAAAAAAAATGCAAGTCAAACGAAAAACGGATGCACACAATTGCATCCGTTTTTTTCATCAGTTTTTTTGCAAAAAAAAAAAAAAAAACAGATGAAAAAAACGGATTGCAAAAACGTAGTGTGAACCCAGCCTAAGCGCACTCTCTCCCACTGCGGTGTTTTGCAACTGAGGAAGTGTGGTAGCGATCAGCCACTCCAGCCCTAGCAGGTACTTCTCCCAGCTCATTCTAGTGGTCAGTCGGGGTCTAAACATCCAGACCCTGACCGATAAAAAAAAAACAAAAAAAAACACACTTTGAAAAGTTTTTTTTAAAGTGACAATGCCCATTTAAAGGGAAAACCATCAGCAGGTTTGTGCATATGCCAATATCTCCCTGTAGCGCCCTACCTCCTCTTCTCTGCCCCAGTTTGATATGTTCATATGTGCCACAGTTTTAGTGAAGTTTAATCCTTAAACGATATGTACCTAAGCTCTTTAGGTGCACTGAGGGCCAGCCTGCATACTTGAATATGCGGGAGGTGGCGGTCCAACTGAGTGATGCACTGGGGGGGTGCTGGAGGAGATGAGAACCTAAAGAGGTCATTTACATATTGCTTTAGGTTACACTTAGATTACATTTTACCAAAGCGGCACATAGGAATATATCAAGATTGGCGCAGGGAAGAGGAGGTGGGGAGCTACAGGGAGATAGTTTCCCTTTAAGCTAGCCATACACAAGAGACATGTGTCAGCTACATTGGATGAAGCCAGAAAACCATACATGCATGAGGCCCAGTGGCAGATGTCAGGACAAAAAAAAAAAGAGCAGCCATGTTTGATTTCTTTTTGTTCTTTTCTTTTGTTCCTTTTTGTTCTCATGGAGATCTCTCTCCCCATTCAGAGCATATGCACGCTCAGCCGATCAGAGAATGTACACGAATGGGAGGGACAGCAAACAACCCAATGTTAATTTGACCAGTTAAAGAACTTAACCCATTCAGATATTTCCCCCCCACGTCCCAACTATCCGTATTATAGTCTTTCATGTTGCAAAATAAGCTAAACCATTTCCTTATGTGATCAAAGAAAAGGGGATGAACCCGGAATAAGCAACTGGAATTACTTTAAAGCTGCAGTTATATAAGGAAGAGGGGGACCAGGAAATATATATATACTGTATACCTTATCATTGGCACCGTCATTAATACAACTGAACTGCTGATTCCTAATCCGAGCAGATAACATGGTGCAGGGCATCTATATGGTACAGCGGTGGTGGGTGTCTTGTAAACGTATAAAAAAGGCGCATATGGAGTGGTTTCTGCTGCGAGCACAGACGCCATCCATACCGCCGTCCTAGTATATCAGCAATGTGAACACATCATATACATTGGTTGGTAAAGCAGATTCCCTTATACAACACTGGTGGTAAATAAAGGCTTTCTTTACTGCCAGATTATGTACCGCATAAGCATACCCCCAGATCCCTGGCACAAAGAAAGCTGGCTCCGAAACACTGATGATATGAACAATACCGTTAACTGCTTGGTGATGGAGAAGATTCCTGTATTATGGCAGGTCTATCTTCGTATAACATGGAGACTGCTTGCCGTCACAAGTGAATAACGTGGCATGAGCTACAGTCCGTAACGTCTAGATCATTGGTTGCCCATTGCTGCGATAATAGACAAAGTGGTGGTGGAAGAATGGGCAACTGGTGGGCACCAAGCCCACATAAAGGAAGACTGAATGCTACCCATTCCCCCGCAGGAAGACAGACAAATCGATCCCCTAGACTTAGAGCCAGGGGTCTCCAGTGCACATGTAGAAATCCTTCCCTGAGTTGATGCTTGACCCAGCATCACACTATTCCCAAATTATTGCAGAGCCGTCCTCTGCCGGATCCCCTTTGGTAGCCTCTCGAGTAGATCAGTATTCTCCAACGCTGCATATTCCCCTGCAGGAGGGCATAGTAAAGAACGGCCCTCAGGTGAGCAGGACCTGCAAGACGTGAAGAGTGCAGCTCCGCAGACTCCAGGCTTCCTGGCAGTCTGCTTTTTGACCCTTGGAAGATAAAGCTTTGCATGCAGTGTATTGCCGCGCTGTGCCCAGTCACATATTGCAAACAGTTTGTCTATACGGAGAAAGTACAGGGCTCCGTCAGTGCAGGTTGTGCCGTCAGACCGCATTATGGTGTAAGCTGTGCTGAGAGTTCCTTTGGTTCAGGAGACTGGTGGTTTCGTCCACCATAACCTCGCTGCGCTCTGACAAGGTGCTGTCCGGTTTGTAGTTTCCTCCCTCGGGGGATTGCGGACTACTATCCATACGGGAAGACATCAGGGCGCCTTGATACTGTTCCCTGGTGATCTGAAAGCAAAAGAAGACACCAAAGATCAGTGAAGGATCAGAAGTAATGGTAGTAACACATATAACCAGTACGTTCTCATCTATCCCATCCCATCCTATCTCATCTTTCTGTTCAGGAATAACAGAAGCTAAGAACAGCTTGTACACTGAGTGGTTTAGCCCCAATGGCATGTAGCCTAGATATCCTGTGGAGATTGCCGAAATTGTAATGGAAACTTGCCCAACATGTTAGCAGCAGTCAGGATCTGATGTTTTTAAAGTGAATGTACCAACAAGTACAGTTTTAAGATTTTTAGATTAACATACCGACGTGAAGCACTGGAGGTGGGGCCCCTGGTCCCCAGTGTGACGTTCTGACTTCCCTTCTGTGACGCGTGCTCCATTAGAATCAATGGATCCGGGTCACAGAGGGTAGATTCTCACACAGGGGGAAGACAGTCCCCCCCTCATGTTTAAAGGACCACAGGGGGGGGGGGTGCTTTACTACTACAACGTTCACCCCTATGGTAAAACTGACATGTTATATGCATTCCTCAAGTTGGTACGATTGAAACAATATGCAACTTGCATAACTTTTGTTATTTGATGGCTTTTAAAAAAATAAAACCTTTTACAGAGAAGGCTGTATGAGGTGTCATTTTTTGCGTCATGATCTGTACTTTCTATCGGTACCTTGTTTGCATATATATGCGACTTTTTGATCGCTTATTACAACTTTTTTGACTTTATGCGATGAAAAATGCACAATTTCGCATTTTGGCGTTTTTTTGCACTCATGCGATTTACCGTGCGAGATCAGGAATATGATAATTTAATAGTTTGAATGATTACTCACGTGGCCAAATATGTTTTTTGTTTATCTATTTATTTTTATTTATTAGGGGAGGGGTGCGCTTTCCCCCCCCCCCCCTCTGAACTCCCCTAGCGGCGGGATGACATAAATTAAAGTCATCTGTCGTTAAGGGGTTTAAGGTACTCAGTGACAGAAGTACCTGTCATTGACTGATCAGGATCCTCACAGCATGACTGCAGGGTTCCCAATCACTTTCCCTGACAGGATGGAGGTATTATACCCCTGCCTGTCAGATCGGCAATCTTCTCAGAGTCTGCGTCAACAGTACTGATCAATGCTATGCAATGGCATTACGTTGATCAGTATACGAAATCTAATAATTGAATATATAAGTCCTCTAGAGGGACTTATAAAGTGTAAAAAAAAAAAAAAAACATGGCAACACCCCTCCCGCAAACAAAGTTTAAAAAACACCGTCCATCCCATTTTCTAAATAAAAATATGTTAAAAAAATAAAAAGATATTATATATAGTAACCTGCGGCGGAATTGTCCAATCTAGTAAAATACGACAAAATGAAGTGAAAATTAAACAGCCATCTGTATAATGTGTCACCAATAAAAACTATAGATCATGGTTAAAAAAAAAAAAAAAAAAAGACCCAACCAGCCCCATAGGTAAAGAAATAAAAAAGTGTTATGACTCTTAGAAGGCAAGGCAGAGGAAGACTGCTTCAGTGAATCTGTGAATCAGTGACCTTTGGTCATGAAGGGGTTAAGGGTAGTTGACATGTATATCATGCTGCTACGTTTGTATTTTTGAAATTGAAATTGGCTCAAACGTCACAGCTATGGGGATGCTGCCATTTTTATATCTGATGTGATGCTTAAAAAGGAGAAGTCCATTGAAAATTTTTATTAAAGTATTGTATTCCCCTCCAAAAGTTATACAAATCCCCAATATACACTTATTACGGGAAATGCTTATAAAGTGCTTTTTTCCCTGCACTTACTACTGCATCAAGGCTTCACTTCCTGGATAACATGGTGATGTCACTTCCTGGATAACATGGTGATGTCACTTCCTGGATAACATGGTGATGTCACCACCCGACTCCCACAGCTGTGCGGGTTGTAGCTGCTGGAGAGGATGATGGCACAGGGACACTGAGGGACACAGGGCACTGGAGGGACACTGAGCATCCCTCTGCCATCATCCTCTCCAGCAGCCACAGCCTGCACAGCTCTGGGAGTCGGGTCGTGACCTCACCATGTTATCCAGGAAGTGACATCACCATTTTATCCAGGAAGTGACATTACTATGTTATTCAGGAAGTGACATCCCCATGTTATCCAGGAAGTGAAGCCTTAATGCAGTAGTAAGTGCAGGGGAAAAAAAGTACTTTATAAGCATTTCCCGTAATAAGTGTATATTGAGGATTTGTATAACTTTTTTTCTTGGGGGGGGGGGGGGGGCAATACAATACTTTAAATGAAAATTTTCACCGGACTTTTCCTTTAACTGAACGTATTACATCATTTTATTAGTGTATAGTCCACCCGATCTATAAACATTTATGAGGCCATTTTCCAAGAAAGCAGCAGCAATCAGGAAACACTGTGCTGGCATCAGACATAAGCTGGCAGCTTGTAAAAGTACACAAAGGGCACTGTGTACCAAGGCTCTTAGTGATGTAACCTATCCACACCTGCTCGGTGCAAGCACAAAGTGAGTGGAAAGAGAAGAACAGATCTCTGACTAAAGCAGCAATAAGCCTGGGTTCACACTGTGGATTTCGGCTGGAAAACTCTCAGTGAGACTTCATCAGTGAAAGCAAAGCAAAAAAAAAAAATGCACAATGTGAACTCAGGTGTCAAACTCATGGCCCTGCAGCTGTTGCAAAACTACAATTCCCATCATGCCTGGACAACCAAAGTTTTAGCTCTCCAGGCATGATGGGAATTGTAGTTTTGTAACAGCTGGAGTGCTGTGAATCTGACACCACTGGTGTAGACAATGAAACGCTGGACTAATACTTCCCGTAGGAACAGAATAGGATGTTTAGCAGATACGATCAAAGGACTCCAATTGTTCTATGGTAAAAATGAAATTTATTCTTACTCTGACATATTCTGATATATAACAACCTATATCTGCTGATCAGGAAGCTGCATGCCTCTCAATCCCCCTCTGCTGCTCTTCACTGGTATCAGACCCTTCCCACCCATGAAGTCAGCAGTCAAGCTCAATGGGAGACGGGGAACTGCACAGAAAGGTAGCGACATGTCACTTCTTTCCGCAGTTACACTTAATCAATGGAAGCCTCAGGGCAGCCCCCCCCCTCCTTTCCCCATAATGACCTTGGCTCAGAGAAAGCCGCAGTGCAGCGCAACACAAGAGGTGTGGGTCCTGAGCGTGTGCACAGGCCTTTTCACTCATCAGTACAGTACATTTAGAGAGTCTCTAGATCCTTTAATTTTTATTAACATTTTGTTATGTTGTGGCATTGTCCTTAAATTAAAAAAATAAATCAAAATAATAATATATTATATTTATTATATATACTGTATCTATATCTATATATATAATTTTCTTTGGAAAAAAAAAAATTATGTAGGCATAGATAAGTAATATAAAAACAAGTGAAAGGGTCTAAAGACTACCCGTACAGACTGTAATGATGCATTTGGCCACCATGACACCTAGGGGCAAAGTGGCTAAACTGCAGTCTTCTCAAAAAGGAAAAAAAATACTCAGAATATCATACAGAAAAAAATACAATGACTGCATTGTCACTAGTCCACAGAAGATTGATGAAAAAAAAAATATCTGCAATGGGCGGATGAGGTCACTGCTCAAGTTAAAGACGTGCCTGCTTTAAAGGGGTTATCCAGTATTAGAAAAAGCACAGCCGCTGTCTTACTAAAACAGCACCACCCCTGTCCTCAGGTTGTGTGTGGTATTAACCCCTTCACTGATGCACAGATGTCTAGGTCACATTGAATCACATAATTTTCCCCCACCTACAGGGCTGGTTGCAGGCTTATTTTTAGTGCCATAATCTATAGTTTTTATTGGTATCATACTGGTGGAAAAGAAAATTTTGTTTTTTTGATATATGTTTTTTTTTTTTTTTTGAGATATATAGATATAAATATAGATAGAGATAGATTATATATAATATATATATATAATAATCTAAATATACTGTATATATCTATCTATATATATTACACACACAAACTAGAAAATGTACCTGGCGCTGCCCGGGTATAAAGTGTCAGTGTGTTAATTAGATTTGTTCCAAGAGTGCTCAGAAGGCAAATCTATACCCTTTTATTTGTTTAAGAGGAAATCACCAGGAGCCCTGTATACCTGAACAGCTCTGCACTGTTTATGTAAATTGTAGCTTATGCACATTAGAAATTAGAAATAAACTAAAAACTTTAAATATCCTAAATACCTAATAGTCAAACTGAGATGTCATGTGATCAGACAGTATACAGAGCCCGATTATATACAACATTGGCAGTGTTATACTGAGCCTGGTTATATACAACATTGGCAGTCTTATACAGTATAGAGACTGGTTATATACAACATTGGCAGTGTTATATACAGCTTGGGTATATATAACATTGGCAGTGTTATATGCAGCCTGATTATATACAGCATTGGCAGTGTTATATACAGCCTGGTTATGTACAACATTGGCAGTGTTATTGCCAGGTACATAGACAAAGATTTTTACCTGATACAACTCTGGAGCAGCAACATACAATTGTCCATGCGGAAAATATGCAGAATCCAGATTTATGCCGCCACCTGCAGTGATCAGGCTTGGGCCTTGTTTATTGCCATTGCAAATGATGCTTAACAGGAAACTGCAATTGTCTAAAAAAGGTATTGTTTCATCTGAATTAATCAGTGGAATTAGTGTATACCTGTAGTGTATAGTTGGGGGGGCTGTATACCTGCAGTGTATAGTTGGTGGAGGTCTTTTATACCTCTAGTATATAGTTGGTGAAGATGCTTTATACCTGTAGTTTATATAGTTTGAGAGTCATGGATACCTGTAGTTTACAGTTTGGGGTCATGTATACCTGCAGTGTACAGTTTGAGGTCCTGTATACCTGTAGTGTATAGTTGGGGGGTCCTGTATACCTGTAGTGTATAGTTTGGGGGGGGGGGGGCGGTCCTCTATACCTGTTGTATATAGTTGGTGAAGGTGCTGTACTCCTGTATTGTATAGTTTGGGGGTCCTGTATACCTGTAGTATATAGTTGGTGAAGGATCTGTATACCTGTAGTGTATAGTTGGTGGAGGTCTTGTATACCTGCAGTGTATAGTTTGGGGGTCCTGTATATCTGTAGTATAGAGTTGGTGGAAAAGCTGTATAGCTGTAGTAAAGAGTTGGTGAAGGTCCTTTATACTTTTAGGGTATAGTTTTGGGGCCCTGTATACCTGTAGTATAGAGTTGGTGGAGGTCCTGTATACCTGTAGTGTATAGTTTTGGTGCCCTGTATACCTGTAGTGTATAGTTTGGGGGTCCTGTATACCTGTAGTGTATAGTTTGGGGGTCCTGTATACCTGTAGTGTATAGTTTGGGGGTCCTGTATACCTGTAGTACAGTGCTTCTCAATTCCAGTCCTCAGGCCTTACCAATAGGTCATGTTTTGAGGATATCCCATACAAAGATCACCTGGGATACTACCTAATGCAACTAGTACAATTATATCACCTGTGAAATCCTAAGGAAAACCTCATGACCTGTTGGTGAGGCCTGAGGACTGGAATGGAGAAGCACTGCTGTAGTATATAGTTGGTGGAGGTCCTGTATACATGAGGGTGTATAGTTTGGGGTTCCTGTATACCTGTAGTATAGAGTTAGTGGAGGTGTTGTATACCTGTAGTGTATAGTTTTGGGGTGCCCGTATACCTGTAGTGTATAGTTTTGGGGTCCTGTACACCTGTAGTATATAGTTTGTGGAGGTCCTGTATACCTGTTGTGTATAGTTTTTGGGGTCCTGTACACCTGTAGTGTTTAGTTTTATGGTCCTGTATACAGGTAGTGTATAGTTTTATCGTCCTGTATACCTGTAGTGTATAGTTTTGGGGTCCTGTATGCCTGTAGTGTAAAGTTTGGGGGTCCTGTATACCTGTAGTGTCCTGTATACCCATACCTCCCAAGTGTCCCTCTTTTGGAGGGACAGTCCCTACTTTTGACCCATGTCCCTCTTTGCCCCTTACATGTCTCTCTTTTTGACCTAGGAATTAGATTTGCATTAATAAACCCTCAATGTTACTCTAGAAAGTGTCTGGTTTCTTACTGTATAATAGACCCAAACTTGCATATTATTCTATCATGTGGTGCAAGCTGGATCTTTAAAATTATGGCCCCTGTCACACATGCAGACTCATTGAGTTCTATGGCCCCATACACACATCTGTAGGTGTTTCTGATCCATTTGGGGACATGATTCATGCTGCAACAAAACAATGAAGCCATTGTGCGTCTGGGTCACCTATATGACAGTGGGTACCTGCAAATTCGGACAGGAACTGAAACATCTGTAATCCTGTCCGCAGTTTTGGGTCCGTAATTACAGACAGCGTTACTGATGTGTGAATGAGACCTAAGGATGCAGTCACAAATACAGGATCTGCTGCAGATATGCAGATATTGATGTAACTAAATGCAGCGGATCCTGTATGTGTAAATGCATCTTAAAACTAAAAAGAAATGCCTGTAAAATTTTCCTAGCATGAACCACAACTGTCCCTCTTTGGCTGTCCAAAATGTTGAGAGGTATGTATACCTGTAGTGTATAGTTTTGGGGTCCGGTATACTTGTAGTTTCCTGTATACCTGTACTGTATAGTTGGAGTAGGGGGTCTCCCAGTTATTTCTGTGGATCTTTTGTGAGGCAGCTGCCCTAGCAACCACAGCTCCCTGTGAAAATTTAAGTAGTAATCCTATTGGTTGCTAAGGCTTCCAACTGCCGTTTCTGCTGGAGAGCTGCAGCGCTAATTATATCACCTGTGTGTGCAGTGTGGAGATTTTCCCATTCATTTCTATGAGGCGCTCTTCCCCCTCCCCCTCCCCTCCTGTACATCTGGCAAGGACGGGACGTTCGCGCTAACCTTCCCGGGCACCCTATGTATCTGTGGGCCAAACGGTTCAGGCCTTTGGAAGTCTATAGGGGACAGACACTTTCATTTTTATGATTTTCTATCTATCTTCTTTTTCATTTATTTATATTTCAGCATTCTTTTTTCCTCTCCTTTTGTTTATGCCATTATAATGTTTTAATAGATCGGATAATTCAGCATGCATATAAACCCTTTCTATAAGAAACCGTTTTCCTATGCAGTCAGGCCTTAGGCGGTCAAAAACAGGGTGGCAAATCGGCATGTGATTTAGAAGGAATTGCTGAGTTTTTTTGTTTTTTTTTCCCCACCCGTGAAAACCATGCAGACAATAACCCCTTTACAGAATTGAGGCAATTCGCAGTAAGTTGTGTGCAGTTTGGACACACAGCACGCTACCCCAGCTTAAATATGGAGAAGATCTGATCGGCAGCCATCTGTTCTAACCAGTCTCATCACTGGGTGTCAGTAACAGCAGGTCCGGACATAGACTCACCTTTACATACTGCAGGTCACCGAGGGCTCGCACACTGAAGTCCGCTGTGTACTGTGCCTGTGCGCTCAGCTGGGTGTTGCTTCCGCTGATGGTGGAAGAGATGGAGTCTGAGCGCTCGTGGCTCAGGGATGTAGACCTGTTCAGGCTGCCCATATGAGAGGGGGAGCGGAGCTCTGTTACAGACAGAAGACAGCAATGTCATACATAAAGCAAGAGAGATGTTTGATTCTCCCTTTAAAGTGTAATTCCAAGTTAAAAAAACATTTTCTATCCACAGGATTGCAGGGGGTCCAACAATTAGGACCCCCCAAACCCATCTTCTCTCACTAAAAAACAGCATTGATGAGCCTAGTAATCTTATCCCCATGGACTTTTCTTCATGTCATCACCCCTCTTACCAATCATGTATTTTCATCACATATTACAAGGACCGCTTGTATTTACACAACTATTTAAAAATCTCAAGTCTTCCAGTACTTTTCAGCTGCTGTATGTCCTGCACCACAGTGATCTCTGCTGCCACCTCTGTCTATGTCAGGAACTGTCCAGAGCAGTAGCAAATGCCTATAGAAAGCCTCTACTGCTCTGGGCAGTTCCTGGCTGGGTCCTTCCCGGAGGGATATCTGGCTAGTCCTGTGTTTTGAGACTCTTTAATGAGGCTCCATGGGCTCCTCTTTTGCATATTCATGTTTCCCAGGGGGCAACGCACCAAGGACTTCACTGCATTGAGCGCTTTCACTAGCAGCCGGCAGTGTTGTCGTTTGGCTGGTCTCCCTGAGTTCAGCAATCTGTTTCTCTTATGGCTCTACTAGGCATTGCTCCCACCTAGCCAGAATCCTGCTCCACACTGATGAGGGGCAACACCCTGAAACAGCTGTATGTGGATGGTTACCTAGCCTTGGTTTATCCCTTGTCATTACATTGACTTATAGGGTCACTTAATATGGTGGTTTTGGTGGTTTCCTAACAGGAACTGCCCCTTGGCTGGGTCCTTCCCGGAGGGATATCTGGCTAGTCCTGTGTTTTGACACTCTTCAATGAGGCTCCACGGGCTCCTCTTCTGGACAGTTCCTGATATGGACAGAGGTGGCAGAGAGCCCTGTGTCAGACTGGAAAGAATACACCACTTCCTGCCTGGCATACGGCAGCTGATAAGTACTGGAAGACAGGAGATTTTTACATAGAAGTAAATTAAAAAATAAAAATTGCCAGAGTACCTTTTTAGGTATTGGGCTCTTTTTCCACCAATTGTGCCAAAAACATAAAACAGTCAAAAATATATCCTTAATAAAAAAAAAAAAAAATCTGGAAATTACACACTTTTTTGGCTTAAAAAAAATAAAAAAATATTTTGAGCTCTTAGTTTTACTGGGATTGTTGTCAGCAGATTGCTTCAGCATGAACAGGAGCCATACAGTGGTAACCATTCACATCATACACACACACACAGCACAGACCATGGGTGGTCCCGTTCCCATATCTTTAATTGCAGACATAATCCCCTTTAAAAGTGTAGCTGAAGATCATTTTATATCCTGGCTTATTCTTACTATTAGTAATATCTGGAAACTGTGGGAATTAGAAAAAAAATAAGTAAATTGAATCTGTACAGTCTGGACTAGGACCAAATAAGGTTCAGGAGGGAAGTGTCAGTAAGTGTAATGTAAACCTGCTTGGGATAAACATATATATCCTAAGATAATAAGAAAGGAAATAACATAGGGGCATACTAGATGGTTCCTCCTGTCTTTATTAAACATTTTGTTTAGTTCCCCTTCTACAACCTTCTAGGTTTTCACATCTATTGCTGACTGCAGCATCTCATTCACAGGTAAATCCATTACAAAAGTAAACTGATGGCAATAATCTAAGCTGATTAATGATCAATGATCAGCTTTACTAAAGTTTGGGATAAGGGCTGAATACAGAGCCAACCCACTGCTTTCTTAAAGGGGTACTTCAGAGAAAGAAAATTCTTTCAAAGTAATTTATAAATCTGTATATTAAAAAATCTCAAGTCTTCCAGTACCTATGAGCTGCTATTGTCCTGCAGGAAGTGGTGTATTCTATCCTGTCTGACACAGTGCTCTCGGCTGCCACCTCTGTCTGTGACAGGAACTGTCCAAAGCAGTAGCACCTCTCCTGTTCTGGACAGTTCCTATCACGGACAGAGGTGGCAGCAGAGAGCACTGTGTCAGACTTGAAAGAATACACCATTTCCTGCAGGACATACCGTAGCTGATAAATACTGGAAGACTTTAGATTTTCAAACAGAGGAAATTTACAAATCTGTATAACCTTTTTTTTTTTTTTTTACTGCAGTAAAGTAAGAATTTTAAAAAAATTGAAAATCCATAGCCTTCATTTTTGCAGCTCTATATTACTTAATGTTAGTAAAAACACCACTTACTGTATGTACAGACATTTGGTTCTGATTAAATAGGCCACTGGGCGGTGATCGCCCATCCATATCTATTCTGTTGTTGAAAGACTACAACTCCCAGCATACCCTGACTGTTCGAGAATAAGGCTTTTCGATGCTCTGGGCAGCGTTCTGCAGGGAAAATTTGGGTCCTGGCATCCCACAAAGTGTACAATACAACGTTCCAAAAAAAAAAAAAAAACCTGCAAGAACTACTTAGTATATAGACTTCATGCAAGACTCCATGTTTAATCTCCTTGGTAAGTTAGATGCAAAGAAAAATGGATGAGTTAATACCATGCAGCTGGATAGTGTTATACAGGGTGAAGTCACTCCAAGACACACACTGTATAAGGCGTGCAAAATGGCGGGAGCACACGCTACGCATACACATGCAGGCTCATTTACCTGCTAACCTCGAAAACAGAGAGCCCCTTTTAATGGAAGGACGAGCAGGAGCAGCTGGGGGATGGATGTAAGAGAAGAGATGGGCATATGAGAACGAAACAAAAGAAAAAAAGGTAATGGCCACATAAGGAGGTGAAAAATGTGCGTCTAGAAGCGGAGATTGGCACATGGAACTAGAGAACGGCGTGTACTCACCACTGGCTGATGGAGTGCTCATGGCCATGACACCATAGTATGAGAAGGCTCCAGACTCAAATTTCATATTCTCCTTCCCTGCCTCGACTTCAACTTTCCCCTGAAGAAGAAGGAGGGAAAGAAAGTAAGATATGAATAAATGACTAGAGGGAATGGATGCTTTGCAGCACTTGGGTCTCCAGCTGAATTCCACCAACCCAAAATTTGCATGGATTCTGTATGGCGTTCTAATTGCATAAAAATATACCCCAACGCATTTGCATCATGGCACAAATTCATATGGTTACAGCATAAAAAATACAAAGAATACAGTGCAGAGCCAAGCTCTCCCAACCCTAATGGGAGAGGAAACAAATGAGTCCTCGGGTGACATTCAGTCAGTTACCGGCTGAGCGGGCTGTCACTGCAGAGACGAGCGTGCGTGGGAGGACCCTGTGGGAGTGCGGTTATGTTTGATATAAGGTCAGCAATACATAAAATTTTTAATATAAGGCTTGTTTAAGTGTCAAAGTATGAAAAATTACTACTTAAATCATTAAGATAGATAGAGATATGTACACTTTCCATGCCATTAGCAATATTTTAGATCAGGGGTCTCAAACTAGCGGCCCTCGGGACACTAGTTTGCGGCCCCCACCTCAATGGTAATTTTACTGTAAGTGCAGCCCAGCCCCGGAATGAATGCCTGCCGCCTCAAATATTTTTTTTTTCCCCGACATCTTGCGAGCCGGCTCTTTTGATGTCCGCATCTGACTCGCAGGTCGCAGCGGCTGCCCCTCCGCCTCACATACCGCCCATCCGATGTAGCGCCGGACGTCCTTGTCCAATCAAATCAGCGCAGGGAGGGAGCATGGAGACGCTGTGGCCGGCCGTTGCGTACACGTTGATTAGATGCGTGCAGCACGGCTGGCCGCAGCGGCTCCACGCTCCCTCCCTGCGCTGATTTGATTGGACAAGGACGTCCGGGCGCTACGTCGGGTGGGCGGTGTGTGAGGCTGCCGCTGCTACCCGAGGTGAGGAGGCCACGGCGCCCGGGATGTGGAGGCCGGTGGGGAGAAGGGAGAGGCCCGAGAGGAGACATGGGGGAGGCTGGTGGGGAAAAGGGGGAGGCCGGAGAGGAGACATGGGGGAGGCCACAGGGGGTAGGGGAATAGACACTTGGCCTGCTGGTTACTTGGAGGGGTACTCCAGGAAGGGCGCCCCCAGCCTGGAGTACCCCTTTTAATGCAAAAGATGTGTGTGTGTGTGTGTGTGTGTGTGTGTGTGTGTGGTGGGGGTCAGGCAGTGTGTGTGTGTGTGTGTGTGTGTGTGTGTGGTGGGGGTCAGGCAGTGTGTGTGTGTGTGTGTGTGTGTGTGTGTGTGTGTGTGTGTGGTGGGGGTCAGGCAGTGTGTGTGTGGTGGGGGTCAGGCAGTGTGTGTGTGTGTGTGTGTGTGTGTGGTGGGGGTCAGGCAGTGTGTGTGTAGGGTGGGGGTCAGGCAGTGTGTGTGAGGGGAGTCAGGCAGTGTGTGTGTGTGTGTGTGTGTGTGTGTGTGTGTGTGTGTGTGTGTGTGTGTGTGTGTTCCATTCATGTTCAGAAAGTTAAATGTTAAGGAACTGTCAATACAGACATTTGAATCTGAATAATAAATAGTTACATTTCTCTAGTCAGCAACTATATGTGGTTTTAACAGATGAAAAGATAAAAACATTTGATGACATTGGAATGTTTTTGTAAGAGCTTTTCTTGTGGAAAACCTGATGCGGCCCAGCCTCATCCTGACTCTACCTCCAGCGGCCCCCGGGTAAATTGAGTTTGAGACCCCTGTTTTAGATGGATTCGATATCTTGCAGTTCTCAAGCTGGCCACTAGGCTGCATCATAGCTTGATACTCCTAGTTCTGTACGGATCACTTCTGAGCAGTCATCACATTATTATCACAGGCAGGATTACAATGAGGCAATACCTCTATTACACAACCAGAGGCAGATAGCATTCACAATAGGTGATGGTCACTGCTCTCCTCCTCCCTGTGCAGATCACAGAGCATACCCACAAGAGTCTTCCACTAAAGTAGTGGATCAGCTCCTGGCTATGGGCTCCTATGACTCATGTGGCTGTTGTAGAGCAGAATACATACTATAACACATACATATATATACACATACATACTATATAATATATATATATATATATGCACACACAAACACACACACTATGGTTTTATTGAAATAATGAAGTCTGTGCTATACATTCCCTTTAGAGGGCATATCAGGAGAAATATTTTACTTTTAAAAATTGTGATAAGGGGAAATGCAGACTTACATTCTGCTGATCCCCGTACTGGTGACAATCCTTGGTTTCAGAGCTCCCGGTTCTCTGTTGAGCAGCCACTATACCTCTGTATATAGACTGAACAGGAAGCTCTGGCATTGGGGACCAGCACCAGGGGGACCGGCAGCAGCTGAGGACACTTGACACCCCAGTCACCCTCAGAGATGTCAGTCTGACCTCCAAGACCTCCACCAATCCCAACAGACGTAAAACGTCCCCTGAAATGGATGACCGGTCAATCTCTATGAGGCTTCCAAACACTGTCCTTCATTCTAGGGGAGATTTCACCTCCATTCTTGTGACCACAGTCAGCCCCCCCACTGATCAGCTAGATAGAAGCTCTATCCAATAGTCACAGACCAGTCAGTTCAGTCCATGCTCACACCTGTAAGATCAGGATGAAGTAGTCGGCCATCTTGTTGCGCTGATACAAGTAATGGTCAGGTGACTTCTTATCATCTTCGTTGAAATGCAACTCTTGCACTACATCCGGGTACTTCAGAAGCCGCAGAAGAGTCTTCTCTCCCACCAAAGAAGGAGCAAACAGCGGCACCTCTGAAGGAACAAGAGTTTCAGCAATTTCTGAGGCATGTGAACAAGGTATAAGAAACGGCCAGGGTTTGTACTGGATATAGAAGGTTAGCAGATCATCATGCCTGAATCCTCATCGATCCTGAACATGGGAACTAACTTAATGGCTTGTTTACACTAAAACTGGAGATGTAAAAGGAGTCTGCATTTAAATCTGCACAGAATCCACATTGGGCATCCATGCAGTCTTTGATGCAGACTTTTCACTTAAGTAAAAAAAAAATATATTGTTTTCAAATCAACTAGTATCAGAAAGTTGAGAAAATTTGTAATTTACTTCTATTTAAAAATCTCAAGACTTCCAGTACTTATCAGCTGCTGTATGCCCTGCAGGAAGTGGTATATTCTTTCCAGTCTGAGACACTGCTCTCTGCTGCCACCTCTGTCCATGCCAGGAAATCCACATAGAAAATTTCTACTGCTCTAGACAGTTCCCCTCACAGACAGAGGTGGCAGCAGAGCGCACTGCGTCAGACTGGAAAGAATACACCACTTGCTGTAGGACATACAGCAGCTGATAAGTACTGGAAGGCTTGAGATTGTTAAATAGAAGTAACTTTAAAACACGTATAGCACCAGTGGATTTTAATTTTTTATTGTATTCTGATCTGAAAAAAAAAATGCAGCCAGATTGTCACATTCTGGACTATGGGACATGAACTCTATATACTTATGTATGTTGGTTCAATATTTACCTGTGGACAAGAAGCGGTGGGCAGCAAGGAGAAGCTGAGGGGAGATTTTCACTCTAAGTTCATGATCTGGATCTTTGAAAACTGAAAAATCTTTCTTGTCCTGGCGGCGACCAACGCGTTTCTTGCTGCGGTTGTCAGCTGATGGGGAGAAGGTAAAGTAGTCATGAGAAAAAATTATACAGCAAAAATAGTAACATGGAAAACATGTATAGAAGCAATTCTGACATACCTTTTTTTTAAATATATATCGCTAACATATACTGCAGCACTGCACAGACATCACTTACATCAGTCCCTGTCCAAAAGTTCAAAAAGTCCAAAATCAGTGTACTTCTACTTGTAGGACTTGTCCAGTTAAATATTTTAGCAAATATATTCATTTAGCAAACTTGCCTCCTTCTCCTGATATGCTGTCCTTTCCCTCCCATAGCCGACAGCTTGTTGTCTAGGTTACCAGCCACCACTCTGCTCTAAAAGCAGTGGTCTTGCATATATAGCTATAGTAGACATATTATACAGTATATAGGCAATATATCTATATTATAGCTATATACACACCAGCCAGACTACTGCTTTTAGAGCAGAGTGGTGGTTGGTAACCTAGACAATGAGCGGTCAACAATGGGAGGTAAAATGCAGCATATCAGTAGAAGGCATTGAATTAGGTAAATTAATGTATGAAAAAAATATTTAACCTACAAGTAAAACTATCCCTTTACGCAACCACAACCATTCAGCCACAAAGTGAAGCACGGTCACCAAGTCCTGAGGTCAATACTGCATATAAGTGACCAACGCAGTAACTGCAGAGACCAAACCTCATCTGGAAAAACTGTGCCTGCCTGGAGCTTCATGGCATTGGTTTCCATGGCTGAGCAGCTGCATGCAAGCCTCACATCACCAAGTACAATTTCAAGTGTGCGATGTAGTGGACTTAAGTCGCTGGCATTGAACTCTGGAGCAGAAGAGACGTGTTCTGTGAAGTGATGGATCCCACTTCATTTGCTAACTCCATATTATTGTCTATTAATCCCAATGTTTCTGTCCATACAGCCTATGGGGGAGATTTATCAAACATGGTGTAAAGTGAAACTGTCTCAGTTGCCCCTAGCAACCAATCAGATTCCACCTTTCATTTTGCAAAGAGTCTGTGAAAAATGAAAGGTGGAATCTGATTGGTTGCTAGGGCCAACTGAGCCAGTTTCACTTTACACCATGTTTGATAAATCTTCCCCTATATATAAGGCCGATGTTATGAATGCAAAGTGGTTCCAGGGTTACTACATTCTGTTTATAATGTCCCAAGTTTTCCTCTCTATTATAAATGATGCCATTGTTATGTCCCCGTGCATGTCCTGACCCCGGCCTCAAACACGCTGACAGGTGTGATGACAATAACCTGACACCTGCGATAACATCATCCAATGTCTATGTGCTGTGAATAGTTTGCTTGTTGCAGTGATTATACTGTGTTATTACTCATTGCAGGCAATAGGCTTGCCAGGTATTTACATAGGTGCTTGTCGCTTCATCTTGCGCAATCGCTTGTCTTGGCCTCAGAGAGCCCAAGCAAATAAAATACTGATAGCACAAAGAACACTGGAGCTAATAAACCGCAGGCTCCTACATGGGATCATCTGATCTTATATGGAAGCACAGGGAGAACACGGGACTAAACCACTGCCCGCAAATCCCTACCCAGTATTATTATTAAAGCTGAAGCTCCAACAATACGCACATTCAGGGAAACCAGTCAAGGGCTTTATCACTATCGTGGTGGTAAAAGTTGCACATCTGGCATACTTGGTTTGTACAAAGATGTGTTTATTCTCTTCCAAAAAAATAAAGGCAAGGCTTAGAGGGGGAAGTAGGGTAGACTGCCGAGATCTATACAGCTGTATTCATGGTAGCCACAGACACAGCACATGAACTAAGGGTCCATTTACACAGAAAGATTATCTTGACAGATTATCTGCCAAAGATTTGAAGCCAAAGCCAGAAACAGACTATAAACAGAGATCAGATCATAAGGGAAAGCCTGAGATTTTTCCTCTTTTCAAAGCCATTCCTGGCTTTGGCTTCAAATCTTTGGCAGATAATCTGGACCCTAAGAGGCAGGGGTCTGGAGGTGTGTTCTGTGCAAAACTGACTGTATCCTAAGGATAAGCTATCAATTTTGCATAAATATCTAATGTACGTTCCTCTTTAACCCCTTCGTGCTGCAGCTAGTTTTGGCCTTAATGACCAGGCTAATTTTTCAAAATCTGACCTGTCTCACTTTATGCTCTTATAGCTCAGTGATGCTTTAACGTATGCTAGCGATTCTGAGATTGTTTTTTCGTGACATATGGCACTTTATGTTAGTGGCAAAATTTGGTCACTACTTTGTGTGTTTTTTGTGAAAAACATCAAAATATCATGAAAAATTAAAAAAATTTGCATTTTATGAACTTTGAAATTCTCTGCTTCTAAAAAAAGAAAGTCGTAGCACATAAATTAGTTACTAAGTCACATTACCAATATGTCTTCTTTATTCTGGCATAATTTGGTAAACATATTTTACTTTTTTAGGGTGTTATGGGGTTTAGAAATTTATCAGCAAATTATCACATTTTCGTGAAACTGATTTTTTTAGGGACAAGTTCTTTTTTTAAATGGATTTAGAAGTCTGGTATCCTGAAAACCCCCATAAGTGACCCCATTTTGGAAACTACACACCTTAAAGAATTAATCTAGGGGTATAATGAGCATTTTAACCCTACAGGGGCTGGAGGAAAGTATTCACAATTAGGCAGTAAAAAAATTGAAAATTTAAATTTTCCAATAATATATACGTTTAGATTAAAGTTTCTCATTTTCAAAAGAAATATGAGACAAAAAGCACCACAAAATTTGTAATGCAGGTTCTCTTGAGTACAACGGTACCCCATATGTGGGCGTAAACCACTGTATGGGCACACAGCGGGGCTCAGAAGGAAGGGAGCGCCAATTAGCTTTTCCAATGCAAATTTTGCTGAAGAAGTTTCTGAGTGCCAGGTGCGTTTGCAGAGCCCCTGTAGTGTCAGCAGAGAGAAAAAACCCCATAAGTCACCCCATTTTGGAAAGTACACCCCTCAAAGAATTCATCTTGGTGTGTGGTGACCATTTTGACCCCACAGGTATTACAGGAAAGTATTCAAAAGAAGACAGTAAAAATGAAAAACTCGAATTTTTCCAATATTATGTTCTTTTAGTTTGAAATTTCTCAATTTCACGAGGAACAAGAGGAAAAAAGTACCACAAAATTTGTAACGCAGGTTCTCCTGAGTACAATGGTACCCCATATGTGGGCGTAAACCACTGTATGGGCACACAGGAGGGCTCAAAAGGGAAAGAGCGCCAATTAGCTTTTTCAATGCAGATTTTGCTGAAGAAGTTTCCGAGTGCCAGGTGCGTTTGCAGAGCCCCTGTAGTGTCCGCAGAGTAAAATCTCCCAATAAGTCACCCCATTTTGGAAAGTACACCCCTCATAGAATTTATTTTGGGGTGTGGTGAGCATTTTGACCCCACAGGTATTTGAGGAAAGTATTCAAAAGTAGACAGTAAAAATGAAAAACTCGAATTTTTCCAATAATATGTTCCTTTAGTTTGAAATTTCTCAATTTCACGAGGAACAGGAGAGAAATGTCACCCCAATATATGTAAAGCAGGTTCTCCTGAGTAGAACAGTACCCCATATGTGGGCATAAACCACTGCATGGGCACACAGCCGGGCTCAGAAGGGAAGGAGCGCCAATTAGCATTTTCAGTGCAGATTTTTCTGAAGAAGTTTCTGAGCGCCAGGTGCGTTTGCTGAGCCCCTGTAGTGTCAGCAGAATAGATTCCCCCCAAAAGTCACCACATTTTGGAAAGAGCACCCCTCAAAGAATTCATCTTGGGGTGTGGTGACCATTTTTACCCCACAGGTATTAGAGGAAAGTATTCAAAATTGGCCAGTAAAAATGAAAAACTCGAATTTTTCCAATAATATGTTGGTTTAGTTTGAAATTTCTCAATTTGACGAGGAACAGGAGAGAAAACGTACCCCAAAATCTGTAACGCAGGTTCTCCTGAGTAAAACGGTACATCATATGTGGGCATAAACCACTGTATGGGCACACAGCAGGGCTCAGAAGGGAAGGAGCGCCAATTTACAGGAGCAAAACCGCAGCTAGTAATGGTTATTAGAATAGCGCAGTTACTAAAATAAAATAAAAAAAATGAGATTACAGGTAATGTGGGGTGGTTACGGGCAACCAGGGGTGGTTATGGGCAACCTGAGGTGGTTACAGGTAATCTGGGGTGGTTACGGACAACGTGGGGTGGTTACGGGCAACGTGGGGTGGTTACGGGCAACGCGGGGTGGTTACGGGCAACGCGGGGTGGTTACGGGCAACGCGGGGTGGTCACGGGCAACCTGCTGTGGTTACGGCAACGTGGGCTGGTTACGGGCAACCTGCTGTGGTTACGGCAACGTGGGCTGGTTACAGGCAACGTGGGCTGGTTACAGGCAACGTGGGCTGGTTACAGGCAACGTGGGCTGGTTACAGGCAACGTGGGCTGGTTACAGGCAACGTGGGCTGGTTACGGGCAACGTGGGCTGGTTACGGGCAACGTGGGCTGGTTACGGGCAACCTGCTGTGCTTACAGACAATCTGGGATGGTTACGGGAAACGTGGGGTGGTTACGGGCAACCTGCAGTGCTTACAGACAATCTGGGGTGGATACGGGCAACGTGGGGTGGTTACGGGCAACCTGCAATGCTTACAGACAATCTGGGGTGGTTACGGGCAACGTGGGCTGGTTACGGGCAACCTGCAGTGCTTACAGACAATCTGGGGTGGATACGGGCAACTTGGGGTGGTTACGCGCAACCTGCAGTGCTTACAGACAATCTGGGGTGGATACGGCCAACGTGGGGTGGTTACGGATAAACTGAAGTTCTTATAGGCAATCTGGGGTGGGTACCTGTAATCTGACATGGGCACCGCAATCTGGAGGGGGTCATTGGCAATTTGGGGTGGTCAGAGGCGACGTGCGGTGGTCAGAGGCGACGTGCGGTGGTCAGAGGCGACGTGCGGTGGTCAGAGGCGACGTGCGGTGGTCAGAGGCGACGTGCGGTGGTCAGAGGCGACGTGCGGTGGTCAGAGGCATCGTGGCGTGGTCAGAGGCATCGTGGCGTGGTCAGAGGCATCGTGGCGTGGGCAGAGGCATCGTGGCGTGGGCAGAGGCATCGTGGCGTGGGCAGAGGCATCGTGGCGTGGGCAGAGGCATCGTGGCGTGGGCAGAGGCATCGTGGCGTGGGCAGAGGCATCGTGGCGTGGGCAGAGGCATCGTGGCGTGGGCAGAGGCATCGTGGCGTGGGCAGAGGCATCGTGGCGTGGGCAGAGGCATCGTGGCGTGGGCAAAGGCATCGTGGCGTGGGCAGAGGCATCGTGGCGTGGGCAGAGGCATCGTGGCGTGGGCAGAGGCATCGTGGCGTGGGCAGAGGCATCGTGGCGTGGGCAGAGGCATCGTGGCGTGGGCAGAGGCAACGCGCGGTGGTTACGTGCAATCTGGGGGGGTTACATGTAATTTGCCGTGATTACGGGGAACCTGGGGGGGTTATGTGCAACCTGGAAGGGTTACAGACAATCTGGGATTGTTACTGATAAACTGAAGTGCTTATAGGTAATCTGGGGTGGGTACATGTAATTTGGAGGGGGTCACTGGCAACGTGCGGTGGTTACGGGCAACGTGCGGTGGTTACGGGCAACGTGCGGTGGTTACGGGCAACGTGCGGTGGTTACGGGCAACGTGCGGTGGTTACGGGCAACGTGCGGTGGTTACGGGCAATCTGGGGAGGGGTTAGGGGTAATTTGGGAGTAAACTGCAATTATTACTATAATAAAAAGTGTGTGTTTTATTTTTTTGTATGTTTGTCACTTTTTGTACTTTACATATTCATTTTCACTGTATTACTATGATTACTGTGATATTTTCTATCACAGTAATCATAGTTCAGTGACAGAGACCAAATTGGTCTCTGTCACTTTAAATTTTCAGAGCTTGGCTGGTTGTGGAGCGCATGCGCACTTCATAACCAGCCAGGATGTCGAGGAGGAAGGAGCTCCGTGGGTTCCGGTGAGTATATGGGGAAGGGGGGGTGACTGGGGGACGGGGGTGACAGGGGGGGTGGGGGGCGACTTGGGGGGTGGGGGGGACATCACTTTTTATCCCCTGTCACCAATCATTCATGGTGACAGGGGCTAAAAAGTGCCGGGAGCACATGGTACAAGCGATCAGCGGTATATAGTATATACCGCTGATCGCTTGTACCGGGACCCCACAGGGGGGTCCCCGATGACTGCCCCATGCTCTCCGCTACCTCCGGTGGCGGAGAGCATGGGGCTTTCATTCATTTTAACTCTTTCATCGCTGTGAACCGACGTTAGTCGGTTCACAGCGATGGCGGCGGCCATCTTGGAAATGATGGCCGCCGGGGGAGGGGGGTTAGTTATCGGGGCACTAGGGGGGTCTGATCTGGGGTCTGATATACACTTATTTCATCTCCCCCCGCCGTAGATTCACGGCGGGGGGAGATGAAAGGCGGCGGCAGCACCGGTAATCCTCTTTACCGATGGCCGCCGCTATAACGTTAATAGCGGCGATCGTCGGTAAGGGGGGGGGCCGGGACGGACCCCACACACTGCCCCAACCCCTCAGCTACCTCCGGTAGCCGGGGGGACGGGGTGGGGGCCGTCCCGGCCCCGCAGCCTTATTCTCTGCCATCGCCGTAAAAAGCTGATGGCAGCAGAATAAGGCCCATTAGTGACCGCCGTAGAAAGCCGTATCGGCGGTCACTAAGGGGTTAAAGGGAATGTCTTACTAGAAAGTGAGGTTTTTATGTAAAACATGTTTTATTAAGAATCAGACCAGTCACAGGGTTTTAGGTGTTTATAGTAAGTGCATGGTTATATAGGGCTACATTTCAAATATACCATGCTTTTATAGAGCCCTCCAGTGTCAAGATTGCTGTCTTTTTATTGATATGTAAAAGAGCTCCAAAAAGCCAGGGGGTGTTCCCCATGGATGCAAAAGACCAGCTGTGTACATCCCACTGCTTGCCTGCAACGCTCCTGTGCTTGCTTCTCTCTGCCTCCAGGTGCTGCACAGACATCCATTAGGCCTTACTTTCAACTTCACCTTCTGAGATTAATTCCTGTATGAGCACTCTGCAAACCAAGCTCATCATTTTCTGAACTTCTCCCAGCAGCTTCAACGACTGATCTGCACTTAGGTTTTAATAGCTCAAATAAGCCCCAAAGATAGCTGAGAAAAGCACAGAGCACAGTGCATGCGCCCAGCATGGTTAGCAGACCAATCACACAATTTCATCTCATATCAGAGATAAAAGTGGAGTCTAAGGGTCCATTTACACAGAAAGATTATCTGACAGATTATCTGCCAAAGACTTGAAGCCAAAGCCAGGAATGGATTTGAAAAGAGGAGAAAGCTCAGGCTTTCCTTTATGACCTGATCTCTGTTTATAGTCTGTTTCTGGCTTTTGCTTCAAATCTTTGGCAGATAATCTGTCAGATAATCTTTCTGTGTAAATGGACCCTAATGGATTTCAATCAAGCAGCTGGAGACTGATAAAAGGGAGCACAGGGACATTGCAAATAAGTGCTGGGATTTACATAGCTGGGCTTTCACATCCAGGGGAAAACCCCTGAGCTTTTGGAGCTCATTTCCATATTAATTCAAAGACAAAGATGGCTCAATATGTAAAAGAACGGTATGCATGTAATCAAACTCAGGAGCCCTATACAACCATGTACAATACAATAGGATCTAAAGATAGTGCCTATGGCTTGCTGTAATGATTGTATAATTATAGCCTTGGGGCCCCCAGTGATCACACATTTATTACCTATCCTGATGATAGGTGATTAAGAGAAAACCCCTTTAAAGCAGTCAGGTTTAGTTCAGTGGCAGCAGTCAGCAGGGGACCCGGAGATGCTGCAGGGGGACACCAGGGGAGCATGGAAACATAAGAGTAAGATGTTTAGTATGTTTTATATAGGGTCAGTACTATATAAAACATTTAAGTGCCAGAGTACCCCTTTAACTACAAGTGTGCCTCCAACCCAAAATTCAGTTCCCATGGATTTTTGCCAATACTCGGATCTCCTGATGTCTCCTTTAGACATGAGCTGGGTCCCAGCACTCAGGAGGTGGTTGGAATTGTTCTCACTTTAAATCCCAATGACATGTATAGCTCTTCCTGATCAGATATAGAATGACAGCCAAATATCACCCAGTCATTTACTGAATAGCCATTATGTCACTGCCCAAGTTCCTAATCCCTCAACCCACAAGATCCATTATTATGTACGTAAAACCCATTTAAATGTTGTTATTATCTATACAAGATACAGCAGACACCGTGGTATTAAGAGTTTGTACATGAAGTTATAGGTATTACAGGGTTGGTGTCTCATCGGCTCCTATACCGTAGAATTCTCATCAATTCTTGAGGAAGTATTCCCATCTGGAGTGGTTATCCCCTATCCCCTACAGTAACCACAGGATGGGACATAACTAAGGGCCCTATTCCACCGGACGATTATCGTTTGCATAATAATGAATGGTCTGACGTACAGGGACCCCGACATCCCAGCTAAAAGAAGCCACGCATGCGCATCTCCACTACATTAATTCTCTATAGAAAACGCCAAATAGAGCCAAAAGCAGCCGTCGTCTCTCTTCGGTGATGCCATAAAAAAAGGGGGGGGGGGGCTGAGTGCATTTTTTGGGGAAAAACAGCACCACCCTTGACCTCTGGTTGCGAGGAGAGGTGCTGTTTTTGGAAGAAGGTAATCATGTTTCTCTAAGCCTGGACAACCCCTTTAAAGGGAACCTGGGACAGAACCCACACAACAGACCGGTCCCGCCGCGGAGAAGTCGCCACCTGCAGGTTGTTGGGTTCTGCCCTGGGTGCCAGGTTCCCTTTAAATCCTTTTTAAATTTCCCATTGAAATGAATGGGGCTTGGATTTAAGATGGACTTTGAAAATTAAGTGAAACTATGGCAGGAAACAACTTACTGTAAAGATCGGACTCGTCCAGAATCTCCGATTTGATGATTTCCTCTATGACGTCCTCCAGAGTGACCAGCCCCATCACTTCATAGAATGGGTCTCCTTCTCCTTCACTGTTCACCTTCTGCACAATGGCCAAGTGTGACTTTCCTAAGGGAATAAAAACAGAATGGTATATGTCATACAAGCAACAGACCTACGAGAATACCCTGTCTCACCACAGCCGCCGTGTAAACACGGACCACCCAAGTCCTACAAGTGACCGCAGACCATAGCCCACATCTACTCAGTGGATGGCACAAACCGCCACATACAGCTATGTAAAACATCTCGCAATATACAGTTACGAAAAATAAATACACAGATAATTACAATGACAATTGTGTAATATTCCCAGCTACCCATGAATACAATGGGTGCAGTGTATATGGGATAAGCCAGGCTATCAGTGCCAAGCAGGTAATTACACAATGAGGGGTAATCACCCGGCTGGCACATCTCCGCAGCGCCCTTCATCAGGATCCAGGGAGACGCGACTTTTGGACCTAGAAGGATAGGTAGGGGGTGGATGTGTGTGCACAAGGCCAATCTGCTGCATCAGACTAAACACGTCTTATTACTGCAGATCCCAGCAATCTGTTACTTCTTGCCTTTCTGTAAGTCTTGTATAATCTTCAGGGCTGACAGATGTTAGGATGAGTTATAGTGACCCAGAATAAGAATCACTGATTGTCATTTAAGGATGCGATGGCATATACCACTTCATTCCGTATGTCCACACTCATCGTACGGCTGTAAGCACCATAGAGGTGGCCCAAGCTTTAGACTCTTAAAAAAGGCTATTCCCATCCTAACTAAAATAGTTATACTTGTAGGGCGCGTTATGTTTGCAAATACATACAGTCATTTAGCAAACTTGTCTCCGTCTGATATGCTGCTCTTTCCCTTCCACTGATGACAGCTTGTTTTCTAGGTGGCCGACCACCACTCTGCTCTAAAAGCAAAAGGTCTGGCTGATATAGATAGAATATAAATATATTTATTACACATGCGCACATACTCTCCCAATCTCTCTACACATCTATATACACACCAACCAGACCACTGCTTTTACAGAAGAGTGGTGGCTGATAACCTAGACCAGCGTTTCCCAACCGGAGTGCCGCGGGATCCCGGTGGGAAATGTGCACTGTCTCGCGCAGCTTCTCGGGATGCACAGATCGCTTTAATGTTCCGCCTGCACAGTGAATGGGCTAAACATTAAAGCGAGCAGAATGCAGGACCAGGACCTGTCAGCGTCCTCCTCCTGCATTCCCTCCAGTAGGCTGCCGGCACTTCATAACAGCAGCCTATGGGACGCCGGGACGTGACCTCTCCGGCAGGCATGATGAAGTGACGTCATCACGCCTGCTGGAGTTCCCGTCCCTGCGGCTCGCAAGATGGAGCCAGAAGAGGGGCACCTCTGGGGGCATTATTAGTTCATGGGGGGCACCTCTGGGGGCATTATTAGTTCATGGGGGGCACCTCTGGGGGCATTATTAGTTCATGGGGGGCACCTCTGGGGGCATTATTAGTTCATGGGGGGCACCTCTGGGGGCATTATTAGTTCATGGGGGGCACCTCTGGGGGCAACCTCTGGGGGCATTATTAGCTCACGGGGGCACAGCAGGGGCATTATTACCTCATGGGGGCCACCTCTGGGGGCATTATTAGCTCATGGGGGCCACCTCTGGGGGCATTATTAGTTCATAGGGGGAACCTCTGGGGGCATTATTAGCTCATAGGGGAACCTCTGGGGGCATTATTAGTTCATGGGGGCCACCTCTGGTGGCATTATTAGTTCATGGGGGCACAGCGGGGGATCCTACATACAGGGGGCATCCCACATTCCTACTTGCTTTACTGCACATAACACCAAACAGCGCAGTTACTTTGGGAGCCTACAGGGGGGAGAAAGGAAAGGAAATGCTAGAAATGTGCGGAGCCTAAATTGTTTGTCTCGCAGGTTCTGAAAAGATGAAACGTATCTGGAAGGACTCATCATGGAGGTCTGGACTGGATGGAGAGGAAAAGGGAAAGTGACTCCTCAGATCAAAGGAGAAGTCACCTGTGAGTCACTGTATGACGGTTTTCTTATTTTGTAGAACATTATTTAGTAGGGGTGCCCCGAGGAAAAAAAATTTTCCAAGGGGTGCCCCGAGGTGGAAAAGGTTGGGAAGCACTGACCTATATTTTGCAGGGACAGTGGGCAGAGCAACATAATAAAAAATGGGGACACATTGAGACATCGGTAAGTGATTCTCTGGCCTGGTATGATTAGTATTCCTCTACAAAACAATACTTAAAGGGGTTGGCTATCTTCCAGCAGTACAGATGTGATTGCTCTCACTCAAAGCATATCATAGAACTGTATGAATCAGCAGCGCTGGACCCCCCTACCATCTAATATTCATCATCTACCCTGCTGACTGTTGTAATTTCCTAGAGAACAGTGGTAAAGGGGCCTGAGGGCCAAATCACCAACTAATATAAAGTCTTCTAAAACTTCAGAAAGTTTACTGTAACTGGGTGTACTCTTTAATAGAAAAATATGGGAAGAAAATAATCTCTATCTTTTCCAATAAATCACTAAATAAAGGCTATGAACACCTTTGCACCAATTTTCTTTTATTGTCCATTTGCTTCCTGAATGTTAAGTTGAGCAACGTCATGACTGAAACCTTCCCACTAGTTGCTGCTGTAGAGTCTGTGCAGCTCCTTCCCATAGCCGACTATGCTGCTGCTCTCATCTCTTCAGCCCTAGTGCACTCCTCTCTCCCTTCTTTCAGTGTTAGAGATAACAGAGGAGAGGAGTAAGAGGATGTAGTAAATAGAGGGAAAAGGACCCATGGGTTGCAGAGACAACATCAGAGAGGAGAGGCCTCACACATTCCACAGCAGCATGTCAGCATATTTGCATAGGGGAGCGGAGATCCCACTGAAGCTGTACTAGATGGTGGTAGTATAGAGAGCTAGTAAAGAGTAATATCCTAGGGGTGACACATCTCACATGCAACATGTAATAATCCCATGAAAACTACAATACCCATCATGCCTAGACAGCTAAACCTTTGGAATTGTAGTTAGGCAACACTTGTAGGGCTGAAGGTTCCCCATCCCTGATCTAGATACACATTGGGGGAAATTTAACAAACTGGTGTAAAGTCGCATTGTCTTAGTTGCCCCTAGCAACCAATCAGATTCCACTTTTCATACCTGACAGATTCTTTGAAAAATAAAAGGTGGAATCTGATTGGTTGCTAGGGGCAACTAAGACAATTCTAATTTACACCACTTTGATAAATCTACCCCCATTGTCTTCATTGCAGACTCCTACCCTTCTTGAACTCCTCCAGCACAGCGTCCAGCTTGGTGTCACTGAACACAAAGTGAACGGGGTGACTGTAGAACCGTGTGATGGTGCTCAGGGGGGTGCAGTCGTCCGGATCCACAAAGGCCAAATCCTTGACGTACAGGATGTCCACGATGTTGGATCGCTCGTTCTCGTACACGGGGATACGGGTGTAGCCGCTCTCCATAATACTGGACATGGTGTTAAAGTCTAAGATGGCATCGTTGCGCAGCATAAAGCAGTCCTCCACCTTGGTCATCACATCCTCCACCGTTTTGGTTCGCAGCTCTAGAGCCCCCTGGATGATGTTCATCTCTTCCCGGACCAGACCACTATAGGGTTCTGTAACCTGCAAACAGAGGGAAGACATTTGGATTAAACTTTATTGCTGTTATCTGTTATGCTCATCCTGAGCCACCTGATTCATTTATTAAAAGGTGTTATCCAGCTCTACAAAAACCATGGCCACGTTTCCCCCTCTCTTGTCTCCAGGTGTTGTTTGCAATAGGGCTCCATTTACTTCAATGGAACTGAGTTTGAAACCCCTCCCAATCTGGAGACAAGAGAGGGGGAAAAGTGACCATGTCTTTGTAGCACTGGATATCCCCATTTAACCAGCTATTAAGAGCAGGGAAGAGGATCTTCAGCCCTCCAGTTGTTGCGAAACTACAATTCCCATCATGCCTGGACAGCCAAAGCTAAAGCTTTGGCTGTCCAGACATGATGGGAATTGTAGTTTTGCAGCAGCTGAAGGGCCGCAGGTTCCCTATCCCTGACTTAGAGCATTGTGTGTGCTTGGGTGCACTTATATAGAAATGGCCCATACACCGGATGTTGGCATCACCTTACACGTTAATCCTTTACTACAATGAAGGGCAGATTCCTGCATAACTCCTATGCCAGGTGCATCACTTATGTCGCCCAGAGATGGCACATACCTCCAGTAATACCATCAGTCACATCCAGGGAAGCCGCTATGCAGGCAGGCATGTCCGCTATGTTCCGCCATACTACGCAGGGCTTATCAAAAAGTTTTTTATAGCAAGTTTTGCTTCTATCAGTCATCACAATACAAAGGGCAGAGCGATAACCACGCAAAGAGCAGATAACAGAGGATGGCGTCTCTACCTACGGGACGACCGCCGCCTAAGAGGAAGCCGCTGGGAGCTAAGAATATCCAAAACTAATAGGATGATGACTAAATTCCAATGGCCATGCCAAAGTTATTATGGGCTTATACTGGTGTATCATCATGTTAATCAGCAAGATGTGCCACAGTTAAAAGAGCTCAGTTCCACTTAAGCGAATGGAGATGAATTGTAATATCACACACAACCTGAAGACAGGGGTGGGGCTGTTTTTTGGAAGAAAGCAGCAATGCTTTGCTAAACCTGCATAACCCCTTTAGCCGACACTATGGAATATTGTTCCCTGATGAAACTCCATATTCCTGGTGCAGCTGAGAAAATAAAAGCTAGGCTCTGATTGGTTGTCAGGTCTGAGCATACAGAGGAGTCACTGTAGTCGCCCCTGAATCACCTCACAAACTGCTGACATCATCATGAGGTAAATTCATCTATTGGAGAAGGTCACTTTTCCTTTTATGAAATATTCTGTAACTACAAAGAAAACTGACGGGCGTGCCGCAAACCAGACTGATGATGTCATCAAATTTATAGGGATTTTTCAGAGCTTAAAAAAAAAAAAAAAAAATCCCTATATATTTCACTATACTATGTTAATATAATGTAAGTACCATATTAACACCAGCTGAAGGATGGAGCTTAAAAACTTCTAGCATTTCATAGAGAGAGAGACATATAAAGTTGTGGTGCCTGCCAATCTCTATAGACAGAGCTGGGAGAGAACACGCTTCTTCCAACTATGTTCACACATATAGGAAATCTACGGGCCTGTAAGAGTGGGGAGAAGAAGCGTTTGGCTGTCCTCTTCTCCCCTCTCAACCTAACAATCAATAAATCATGCCAAAGTAAGTCCAGTCATGATGGGAATTGTAGTTTTGCAACAGCTGGAGAGCCGAAGGTTCCCCATCCCTGGTCTAAATCCTGAAAAACTCCCAGAGGCCACCGCTCTACAGCATGTGATAAGTCACACAAGCGTGTTCACTTTACAATGCAGTGTGATATCGCCTCTAATGCGTCACAGCGTTTTATGTGTGTGCCATGTCACATGCAGATGGTTACCGCTAATGTACTATATGTATATACTGTAATCTCACAAACTAGACGGCACTTGTAGCCCCGGCCTTAGGGAGACCGCCAATACTGATACCCTCAGTTACCAAATATATATCCAGGAAAAGAGACATCACTAGGCTGTACTCTCCGCCATACAAGAGACCTATAGATGGTCCTCTGCACCAATCAGAAGTGAGGAATAAGCTCACACACACACAGCGAGCGCTCTCTCTCTCTATATCACAATCTGATATCTGAGGGAGCGGACAGACCCCCCCAGCTGAGGATACACAAGGGGCTGTCTCCCATCTGAGCCTATTGTTTACCTTTATAATATACGGCACCTTTCATAGGTATTGTTGTGCAAATTATCGTTATATTCTTCCAATTTAAACGATAATCGTTCAGTGTAAATGCAGGCAACGATCAAACGGTCAACGAGAAATCGTTCATTTAGTGTTCACTAATCAATCAGTGTAAGGGTCCATTTACACAGAAAGATTACCTGACAGATACCGTAACTAACGACTATCGTTCTGTGTAATATGGTGAACGATGGTGATCGCTCTATCTAATAGGAGCCTTATAGTCCAACATCCACATTCAGACCTGGCTAAGCAGTCACGTTTTCAGCAGAGATTGGGCACTGACGTTCACATGCCTGATCTGTTGGGAGGAGAGGTGAGCTCCCTATATCCCCCATAGTGGTGGGTTCTGATGACTTTTCTAGTTTGTATGGTCCCTAAACTCACCTCACAATAGAGACCCGGCTACACCCCACAACACTACTTATGGTGCGTTTACACAGACAGATTTTTTTAAGACAAAGCCAGGAATGGATTTAAAAAAAAAAAAAAAAAAAAGGAGGAGAAATCTCAGTCTTTCCTTTATGACCTGTTCTCTGTTTATAGTCTGTTCCTGGCTTTGGCTTCAAAGATCTGTCAGAAATCTGCCTGTGTAAACACACCATTAGGGTCCTATCGGACAAAGCAATTTTTCGTTTCCACTAACAAACAATTATATGAACAATCGTAATTACAAACGAATGAGGTTTACATACACCGAAAGGTTTGTGAATGATTAGCAAATGATTAACGATGATTTTATGGTCAGATGCAATCATTGATTCAGAAACAAATATTCGTTAGTGGTTTGATCGTTGGCGGCATATACACGAAACGATTTTATGCCTGATAATCTTTCCGTGTAATAGCACCCTAGGCTCGCATACAGCGAGAGCTCTCTGACCGCACCGCACACGCTCCAGATCATGATCTGACAGATCTTACACAGACAGATTTTTAAAGCCAAAGAATAACTATAAAACAGGTCATAAAGGAAAGACTAAGGCTGCATTCCCACGTTCCGTGATCCTGACGGATCACGGACGTGGAATGCATGTACCGGAACCCCCCGCGCCCGGACAGCATCTGTAATTAGATGGTGGGAGCGGGGGAGACTGTATTCATAAGCGCCGCACTGTAATGAATCAGTGCTTATGAATACAGTCTCCCCCGCTCCCACCATCTAATTACAGATGCTGTCCAGGCGCGGGGGGACTCCGGTACATGCATTCCACGTCCGTGATCTGTTAGGATCACGGAACGTGGGAATGCAGCCTAAGATTTCTCCTCTTCTCTCTCTGCGTAAGCGTTCCATAAGGGAGCAGACAGATCCCCAGCTGAGGATACACAAGGGGCTGTTTGCTGTCTGAGTCTGTTGTTTACCTGGGAGATAAGCGCCTTTCTAATAGTAACATCCACATTCGGCTTAGCAGTCATGTTTTCAGCAGAGAGTAAAGCCCCTATTACACGGGGCGACCGGAGGAGCAAATGAGCGCTGTCAGCGCCCGTTTGCTCCTCGTTCCCCGCTCGCTGCAGGTGCTACTACACGTGGAGGCAGCGAACGGGCAAGTGCCGGAGGGGCCACAGGGAGCTGCTTGAGTGATCGCTAGATTGTCCAGACAGCTCATAGAGGATAGTGGCGGTCTACTGCCGCTGCTCCTATTTCGCAGAGAGACGGCAGCAGATCGCTTCTATCACAGTCGCTTGGTTTTCAACATGTTGAAAGACAAATGACAGGAACGATCAGCCAATATCGTCCATGTCGGATGATTGTTGCCTTCTATTGCACGGGACGATTATCAGCCAACAATCGTTCTGTGTAATAGGGCCTTGAAGGTCCTTTTAAACAGAGAGAATTATATGACACATTTTTGAAGCCAAAGCCAGGAATGGGACTAAAAAAAGAGGAGAAATCTCAGTCTTTACTTTATAACCTGTTCATAGTCTGTTCCTGGCTTTGGCTTTAAAAATCTGCCAGATATCAGTGTGTGTAATAGGAAAGCTTTTAGGGCCTTATTACAAGGGACGATTTCAGGTCATTCACAAAAGAAAACAAAAAATTGCTTTGCCTAAAAGAAGCCTAAAGCTGCTAGCAAAGATTGGGCAGTGACGTTCACATGCCTGATCTGTTGGGAGGAGTAGAGGTCCCTATATCCTCCATAGTGATGACTCTGTATGGTTCCTAAATTCACTGACAATAGAAAGACCCGGCTCCCCCCCCCCCCCACCTAGCACTACCGTCCCTGTCCAACGTCCACTGGTGAAGCCTTATCACAGCCCCAGAGATTATTACACTCCAGCTGATAACACTCCTTTCAATTAACTTTATGCAGAATAAACACTTAGGGGAGATTTATCAAAGGGTGTAAAATTTACACTGGTGCAAACTGCTCACAGCAACCAATCACAGCTCAGTTCTCAGCTCTGGGAACATGATAGAGGAGCTGTGATTGGTTGCTGGTCCTAGTTTGCACCAGTCTAAATTTTACACCCCATGTCTCCAACCAGTATCCCTCCAGCCGCTGCGAAACTACAACTCTCAGCATGCCCTGAGAGCACCATACTATAAGCAGAAGGGTTAGCAGGGCATGCTGGGAGTTGTAGTCCCAACAACAGAGGCTGAAGTCCGCAAATGTAATGAGAAGTTCATCAGGGCATGCTGGGAGTTGTAGTTTCACAACTAAAGGCCCTATTACACAGGACGATTATCGTGTGAAAAATCGCTATATCATTCCAATTTAAACGATAATCGTTTAAGGGCTGCAGGGACATCATTACCGCTTACTTGCTAAACTGGTATACATTACCTATGCCGGGTTCAGGGCTCCTCCTGCTCTTCTCCTCCCCGGGTCCTGCGCGCTGCAGCTACAGAGCGGTCTGTCTTAGCCAACAGGCCACTCAGCCAATCACTGGCCGTGGCGGTCCCGGCCTGTGATTGGCGGAGCGGCCGCCAGCTAAGACAGACCGCTCTGTAGCTGCAGCGAGCGGGACCCTGGAAAAAGAGGAGCAGGAGGAGCCCTGAACCATGGATAGGTAATGTATTCTTTTGCAAATCGTTAGCCGCCGGCCGCGCACCGCTATTACACGTAGCGGTGCGCGGTCGGTGCCCAACAATTATAGGTCCGAACCTATATCAACGATCAACCGATGACAACCATCATCAGCCGATCGTTGTGTTTATTACACGGTGCGGGATGATTATCGTTCCGTGTAATAAAACCCTAAGGGCCCTATTCCACCGGACGATTATTGTTCAGATTATCGTTAAATCGTTCGAATCTAAACTATAATCGTTCGTTTGAATAGCAGTTAACGACCAAACGAGAAATCGTTGATCGTTTAATAAGACCTGGACCTATTTTTATCGTTGCTCGTTCGCAAATCGTTCGCATCGAATAAGAAGTCGTTCGGAGTAGCGACGAACGCAATAACGACGACAAGTCGACCGCAGGAACGATCATAAGTAACGAATATCTTTCCATGTAAATGGGCGAACGATTTCAGGTCTTTCATAATAACGGATCGTTTATCGTTAACGATTATGCAAACGATAATCGTCCGGTGGAATAGGGCCCTTACACTACATATATCGTTCAGGTATCGCTCGCTAAAATAAAAAAAAATTGTTTAGTGATTGTTAACAAGCGGTGGTTGGAGCGAGTTTATGAACAATAACCGGTCCGTGGAATAGGGCCTTAAGACTAGAGAACACCTAGGTCTGATATAAATCTGACTGCTAGCAAAGCATGCTGGGAGTTGTAATTCCACAACAGTATGGTGATTTCTAACTATTGTGAGACTATAAGTCCCAGCATGCCTTGACAGCCACTCGCTGAGAGTTGCATTACAACGGTCTCTCTAGCAGGCATAGGGAGCCTACAGCTGCTGCAAAACCACAACTCCCAGCATTCCCTAAGGGGTTAAAAACTATTGCAATAACAATTTTTCTTGCAAATTTTCTAACGATTTATTTGTCTAAACGCTGATTGTTATAAAAACCAAATCGGCGCTTCAGAATCGTTAAATGATCAACGGATCGTTGACTATAACCGCTTAGTGGAAACTGTGCAAACGAGCGAACGACAAAGGTGAAATCGTTATATTGTCATTCAAAATTGTTTTGCAGCGTGTCGAAAAAAATCGTTGGTCTTCGAAAGATGATTCGCTAATCGTTTCGTAAAATTAGAAATCTTTCAGTCGTTCGTAAAAAGATAAAAAAAAAAAAAAAGTTGGTGCGTCGTATGGTCATGATCACCCCGGCGAATGTTTTAAACGACCATATGACAACCGCAAAATAATCGTTATATATTGTTCATGCTATGTGTTATCGTTCGCTAAAAAAAAAATCGTTTAGTGATAGTTAACGAGCAAGTTTATGAACGATAACCGTTCCGTGGAATAGGGCCTTAAGACAGAGCACCTAGGTCCGATATAAAGCTGACGGCTAGCAAAGCATGCTGGGAGTTGTGGTTCCACAACAGTACGGTGATTTCTAACTATTATGAGACTACAAGTCCCAGCATGCCTTGACAGCCACTCGCTAATAAGGGCCCTACTCCACCGGACGATTATCGTTCAGATTATCGTTAAAACGATAACCTAACGATAATCTAAACGATAACCATTCGGTTGAAATGCAGTTAACGATTAACGACCGAACGAGAAATCGTTGATCGCTTTATAAGGGCCCTTTTCCACCGGACAATTATCGTTTGCATAATCGTTAACTATTAACGATCTCAAACGACCGCTATTGTGAAAGACCTGAAAACGTTCACTCATTTCCATGGAACGATAATCGTTACTTATGATCGTATTTACGCCCTTGCAGCATCATACATTACCTGTCCAGGCTTCTTCTCCGCGCTGTCTTCATCCCCAGTCCCGCGCGCTCTATCTTCAGAATGGCCGGTCAGCTGACAAGCCACACTCAGCCAATCACAGGCTGCGGCGGTCCCGGCCTGTGATTGGCTGAGCGCTCTGTCAGCTGACCGGCCATTCTGAAGATAGAGCGCGCGGGACTGGGGATGAAGACAGCGCGGAGAAGAAGCCTGGACAGGTAACGTATGATGCTGCTGCTGCTTGTCAAATCGTCGGTCACCCGCCGCGCACCGCTATTCAACCGTAGCGATGAGTGGTGGGGGAACGATGATTTTAGGTCTGGCCCTAAATGAACGATAAGCCGATGACACGATCATCGGCTGATCGTTCTCTCTATTTCACCGAACGATAATCGTCCGAATCGGGCCGATTATCGTTACTGTGAAATAGGGCCCTTATTCAATGCGAACGATTTGCGAACGAGCAACGATAAAAATAGGTGCAGGTCTTATGAAGCGATCAACGATTTCTCGTCCGGCCGTTAATTAACGATTATTGAATAGATTCGAAACAATTTAACGATAATCTGAACGATAATCGTCCGGTGGAATAGGGCCCTAAGAAGTCGTTTGCAGTAGATACGAACGCAATAGCGAAGAAAATACGATCATAAGTAACGATTATCGTTCCATGGAAATGAGTGAACGTTTTCAGGTCTTTCGCAATAGCGGTCGTTTGAGATCGGTAATCGTTAATAGTCTGGTGGAATAGGGCCCTAAGAGTTGCATTACAGCACAGTCTCTCTAGCAGGCATAGGGAGCCTACAGCTGCTGCAAAACTACAACTCCCAGCATGCCTGGGCAGCCGAAGGCTGCCCAGGCATGCTGGGAGTTGTAGTTTTGCAGCAACTTAGTTCGCTGTTGAGAGAGCAGAGCTGGAGAACTACAAGTCCCAGCAGCAGCCGGTGTCCTGATCTTACCTTGAGCATCTCGAGCAGCTTCTCCCGGTTGTACACGGTGCCGATCTCCTGGCCCAGGGCGCAGTCCAGCAGGCGGCTGACCGGGTAGGCCAGGGGGAAGGTGAGGACCATGAAGATGCGGGTGAGCCAGAGCGTGTTGGCGCCCACAGCCAGGCCGTGCCGGGAGCACAGGGCCTGGGGCACGATCTCGCCCAGCACCACGATGCCCATGGTGGAGGCGGCCACAGCCCAGAGGCCGGAGCCGATCAGCTCGTCCAGCAGGGCGGTCAGGGTGGTGTTGACCAGCACGTTCCCGAGCAGCAGCGAGCACAGCAGGTAGTTGCCCTGGCGGCGCACCGGCTCGATCTTGGCCGCGTACCTCCTCTCCCGCTCGGAGCCGCAGCGCTGCACCACCCGCAGCTCCATCGGGTCCAGAGCCATCAGCCCCAGGTTGAGGCCGCTGAAGATGCCGGACAGGGCGAGCAGCACGGCGATGATGATGGCCTGCAGCCACACGGGCAGGAACGGCTTGTGCTCCTCCAGCACCCGCAGCCGCCCGTCCGGTCCCGGGTGCAGAGTCCACGGCAAGCCGGGGCCCCGGCGGGTGCAGAGCAGGTAGAGCCGGGAGCTCTCGCTCTTCCGCAGCGGCAGCACCTCCAGGCGGAGCAGGGCCGCCGTGCCCTCGGCCTCGCCGCTCACATTGAAGCCGCCCCGCACCAGGTCCCGGGTGTCCTGCAGGCAGCTCTGGTTGTCCCGCGCTGACCCGGCAGACGTCTCGGTGAAGGCGATAAGGTGGTCGCTATCGGGCCGCAGCGAGAGTCCGTAGAAGCGGAGCTGGAGCCGGCTGCCCTCCGTCACCTCCAGCTCCCCGGCCGCTGACAGCTCCGAGTGACGGTCACAGCCCTCCAGCCTGAAGCCCACGATCAGCGGCAGCTCCTGGGCCGGGGAAGAGCCGTTCTGTAAGGCGAACAGCGCCGGCACGAAGGAGAACGTCAGCAAGCCGGCTATAGAGACAGCCAGGCCGGCCATAGCGCGAGTGACTCTCCGGGAAACACTGCCGGGTGTGCGACATTCTAACCACGCCCCGAGCTGGTATAAACCACACCCCGCTCTGGTAGTAGCCAATGAGGCGCGCCTTCATCTGCATATACCACACCCCTTATTAGTCTAAGCTCCCACCCACTAACCATCTTACGAGTCTGGTACTCCTAACCACGCCCCCTCAAGGCGTGGTCGAGTTGTTTACAGCTGGGACACGCCCCTTAGTGTTTGACAGCGCGGCCCCAGTGTAAGTGACTGAGCGGCCTGCAACCCTGCGCTGTCCTGCCGGGAGAGATAGGGGGGACGGAGGGACAGCACGGCTGCCCTACCCAGGGCCATTATTATTATTATTATTATGTAAATTTATTTATTTTTATTCTATTATTTATTATATTATTTTACCCCTTCGGGACCGGGCTAATTTTTGTTTTTGCGTTTTCATTTTTTCTCCTTGTGCTTAAAAGCCCATAGCACTTGCATTTTTCCACCTAGAGACCCACATGAGCCCTTATTTTTTGCGTCACTAATTGTACTTTGCAATGACAGGCTGATATTTTGCATAAAGTACACTGGAAAACCAGAAAAAAATTCAAAGTGTGGTAAAATTGAACAAAAAAACGCATTTCTTTTATTTGGGGTTATTTGTACGCAATTCACCCTGGGGTAAAACTGAAAAAATGTTCCTCAAGTCGTTACGATTACAACGATATGTAACATGTATAACTTATATTGTATCTGATGGCCTGTAAAAAATTCAAACCATTGTTAACAAATATACGTTCCTTAAAATCGCTCCATTCCCAGGCTTATAGCGCTTTTATCCTTTGGTCTATGGGGCTGTGTGAGGTGTCATTTTTGCGCCATGATCTGTACTTTCTATCAGTACCTTGTTTGCATATATGAGACTTTTTGATCACTTTTTATTACAATTTTTCTGGACTTGATGTGACAAAAAATGCGCAATTTTGCACTTTGGTGGGTTTTTGCACTTAAACCGTTTACCATGCGAGATCAGGAATGTGATAATTTAATAGTTTGGGCGATTACGCAGGGGGCGATATTAAATATGTTTATTTCTTTATTTAGTTTTATTTATAAAATGGGAAAAGGGTGATTCAGGGAGGGTTTTTTTTAATAATAAAAACACTTTTTTTTTTTACTTTACACTGTAACTTTGAGTCCCTCTGGGGGACTTTCAGTATTACTGCTCTGATCTCCCATAGAGATCACTGCAGTATACTTTATACACAATGATCAATTAGATCATTGCTGTATTAGTCTGGTCTGCAGCAGACCAGACACATCGATTGCCGAACCGGGATCAGCGTCAGTGCGACGGGGAGCCTTGGCTCAGTAAGAAGAAGGGATCTCGTCTCCGCGATCACATCGTGGGAGACACCAGGGATAGGTGGAAATCATATATTTAATTGCAGTTGTCAGTTTTGACAGCTGCATTTAAATGTATAATTAGCAGGCGTGGCGATCGGACCGTGCCTGCTAATAGCCGCGGTCCCAGGCTACACATAGCACCCAAGATCGCGGCGGTTCAGAGCAGGGTCGCAGCGTGTACATCTACTGAATGGGACTAGACATCAATAAAGTGAAGTTAGTTTGGCCCCTAGTTCAGGGGCCCTATTCACTTTAATGGACCCAGCATAGTCCACTAGTGACTAGATTTGGTTTAGTCCCCAAATGTAATCTTTTTTGTGTGGCTCCGCCATGGCATCAGTAAGGAAAACAAGATGTGAGTCTTGTGCGTCTGAGCATTTTTTTTTTTTATCAACATTTATGTTAATTTTGTCTTAGAGCCAGATAGAAGGGTTCTATTGGGAATGAATGCGGGGTCAGAGTGTATGGCGGACTTATAATATCTGGCAGTCGGCAGGGCCAGGGGGTAAACTGATTACAAGTACAGACTTACTTTCCCCCATGCCCGTGGTGAGTGGTGGGACCAGCTGCAGGACCTCCGTTGGAAGGCATTTTCCCCCGAGTTGTGATGACGACACGGCTAATGGACCGGCCGCTCAGCCAATCAGTAAGTGGAGAGGTGTCCCACCACAGTCACTGATTGGCTGAGCTGCCAGGTCCTAACGTGTCAGCTCCCGGTGCCTGTCGGAGGTCCCAAGGCCGGTCTCATCTCTCACCGCGGGCATGGGGAGAGGTAAGTTGGTACTTGTAATTAATTTCCCCCTGTCCCTGCCGGATTTTATAAATTCACTGGACTTCTCCTTAAAAGAGTTATCCAGCGCTACAAAAACATGGCCACCTTTCCCCTACTGTTGTCTCCAGATTGGGTGGGGTTTCAAACTCAGTTCAATTGAAGTAAATGGAGCTTAATTGCAAACCACACCTGAACTGGAGACAACAGTAGGGAAAAAGGTGGCCATGTTTTTGTAGCGCTGGATAACCTCTTTAATGGTGCATTAGGTGGTTATAGGTTAAAGGGGTTATCCAGCGCTTCAAAAACATGGCCACTTTTCCCCCTACTGTTGTCTCCAGTTCAGGTGCAGTTTGCAATTAAGCTCCATTTACTTCAATGGAACTGAGTTTCAAAACCCCACCCAAACTGGAGACAACAGAAGGGGGAAAGTGGCCATCTTTCTGTAGCGCTGGATAACCCCTTTAAAGGGGAATTTTTATCTGAACTTATATAGTTGTACTTGTGGGACACTAAAGGGAAACTATCAGCACAGGGCACTGAAAATGAAGGGAAGTCTCTTAGGGGAACTATCAGCATAGTGTTGTTAGTGGAGCATTGTCATTTGTAATATATATAGCGCAGCCTACCTAGGCTGGATAGACATGGATACACACACATATGCCCATACATAACATGGATGACCGTGGCTCCACAGTGCATTTCGCGTGACTGCATGATCATAATATTTGTTTTTTGGGGGTGCATCTGTGTGGAGCGTTTTGGCTATCTAATATATATGTTAGTGGAGCATTGTTGTTTGTAAAATTATTATGCATAATGCTGCCTACCTAGGCTGAATGGGTATGGATGTACATACTTGAGCCTGTACATAACTTGTCCGACTTGCGGTCATGTGATGACATTAACCAATCACCACTTCAGTAGCAGACTACCTTCTGCTTAACCCCTAATGTACTGCAGTGTGTAAGTACAAGACCCAAAGTTCAGAAGACAAGGAAATCTTTGCTCTACTGCTGGTGCACTGATAACCCCTGACCTCTGCACAGCAGGCATTAAGAACAGAGGGTTCAGGGGTTATCAGTGCAGGGAAGCAAAGTTTTTTTTTTTTGTCTTCTGCCTGTTATTTTTTTTTTGTGTGTTGGTGTTATGTACTGCAGTACATAAGGGGTTAAGCAGAAGGACACAGGTAGTTCTTATTTTCTTTCCGGGCCCCTCTCCTGCACGGGCCCCATATCAACCGCCTACCCTGCCTCTATGGTAGCTACGCCACTGCACACAGATACTTGGGTATCACGGCTTACATTTAGACCTGTAGAAAGATGGAGATTTGACTTTTGCCAGTGAGTGGCGCAGCCTCTGTTTTAAAGTCTACTATGGTTTTTACGCTGTTTGCAGCTTTTTAAGTGATTTTATTGTTTGTTTTTGGCTCTGCATTTTTATGTTAAACATTTGTACTGCCTGATCACCCTGCATTTGGATGTAATGTTTTTTTTTTTTTTTTTTTATTTAAATTCATTGTGGTGTGCCACCTTTATGACACATAGCTATTTTCTTCTCTTAGCCATGTCAGCAACACCTCTTATGGTTCCCAGAGGTACAATTTATCTTTTCTGTTAGGACTACTTGTTGGAGAAACCAGACAGGATTTTTCTAGAATTATATGTATGTATATATATATATATATATATATATATATATATATATATATATATATAATCTCAAGGGTTAATCAGGATAAGTTCCCTGTGGTGCAACCAAAGCCATTCAGCTCACACAGTCACAGCTCATGCTTCTTCTTCAATAATTCATGCACTTAGTCATACAATGGAAAATCTATTCCTTCCCAGGGAGCTGCCCACCTGGCACTGGGACTGGATTTTTATCATGGCAATAGGTGCTGCAAATTCTTTTAGTCAAGTCAATACAAAAAATATACAGTAGTATTCAGTCTGTCCATGAATAATGTTATATTTATTTTTAAAAAAAACAAAAAAAAACACAAAACTTAAAATTGCTTTGAGAATCATTCCCAATGTTTTTAGTCAAAATCAACTGCCCCACCCTCCCAAACTTGCTAAGATTGGGTTCACACGGTGCAATTATTTTTGTGTTTTATAACATCTTTAAGGTCAGTGGAAAAAGACAACACATGTTTTTATTGTGAATTTTCATAGTTTTGTGCAGGGGCGTAGCTAGGATTCATGGGGCCCCATAGCAAAAAACTGTAGAGGGCCCCATGAATCCACACTGACATATACATATATACCCACAGATACATACACACACTGACATATACATAGATACACAAAGATACATACACTGACATATACATATATACACAAAGATACATACACTGACATATACATATATACGCGAAAATACATACATTGACATATACATATATGCACACAGATACATACATACATACACACGCTGACATATACACATACACTGACATATACATATATACCTACAGATACATACACTGACACATACATATATACCCACAGATACATATATACATACACTCACTGACATATACATAACATATACATATTTAACCAGATACATACACACACAGACAAATACATATGTACCCACAGATACATACACTCACTGACACACACACACATAGACACAGCACTTACAGCTCCCAGACTTCCCCCTCCTCCTCCTGTAGTGAGGATCTTTGGGTCATGTGATAAGGTCCTTCATCCCTCTCCTGTGCGTGCAGGACATGGCACATCCTTCTGATGTGCAGCCCACTCACCCTGCACTACAGTGAGCGGGCTGAAGAGTACAGTGCCAGATCCCTCTTCCTCTCTGGTCCCCTGGGGGAGGGGGGATGCGGTGGTCCGCTCGCTGTCTGTGGCTTACCTACCATAAAGGCTGCAGAGCAGGCTTTCCCAGGCTCCCTTCCTGCAAGGGCCCCATAGCAGTTGCCTTCTCTGCCTTCATGGTAGCTACGCCACTGGTATTGTGATGTTTAAAGGGGTCTTGGTTAAAGGGGTTCACCAGCAACAGCAAAACTTTTCTTTTTGACTTAGGTGCTTTAAAAATATAAAAATAAACCATACTCGCCTGCACTGATCTCCCACAGTTGCCATTCTGATGGCTTCCAGTTTCTGTGACACGTTGTCCCTGCAGGAACTTCCCACACAATCGCTGTCCGCAGTGATGAGTTGGCTAAGCCAATGATTGATGGGATTTCCTGCAGGGACCTCATGTAAAAGGAAGCAGCTAAGAGCAGTGGGGACCAGGAACTGTCAGAACTGCAGGGGATCAGGGTGGGTGAGTTTATTTTTACAGTACCCAAGCCAAAACGAATAAAAAAATGGTTCTAATGTGGTTACAAAATGATTTATCACCATGGTCTAATTACGTCAGCCCGACTCACCAGCACCACAAGGGAACATAGCATTATAGAGGGGGTCCTGAGCAGAGATGAGCGAACCTGGAGCATGCTCGAGTCGATCCGAACCCGAACTTTCGGCATTTGATTAGCGGTGGCTGCTGAACTTGGATAAAGCCCTAAGGCTATGTGGAAAACATGGACATAGTCATTTGCTGTATCCATGTTTTCCAGACAACTTTAGAGCTTTATCCAAGTTCAGCAGCCCCAGCTAATCAAATACCGAACGTTCGGGTTCGGATGGACTCAAACCCGAATCCGGTTCACTCATCTCTAGTCCTGAGCAGTAGAGGAAACCCCAATGACGTCCAGATGCCCTAATGGGACATATGAAGGGAGGTGTCTTGATGAGACAACTCCTTTAGATTTACAGTACTGCTCAGTGTAAACCTTATTTACATTATATTAAGTAATCTTGTTAGTGATGAGAACCAGTCTGACCGCTGTATACTTATATGAACTTTTCTAATTACCAGATCATTGTTGTCACGAAGACGTCTAATCGGGCCTCATCTGCATTGCTTCATTATGAGCTGCAGACACAAGCCTGAGCTGACGTGATGACTTGTGTCTTGCTTCAGAATAGAAGTAGGTTGTCTCTCCTGGCACAAGCTCCTAACCGCACCCTGGTGATATCCTGTATTCCTGGTATGACTTCTGACCACTCCAGCTCTTTGACCTTTAGGAGATTAACTTTATAGTGTGTTATAGAGAGATAAGGCGGAGACCACCACACCTTCACAGACCAATGAATACACGACAGTACTTTTAATACCTTTTAACCAATGCATGCCAATGCATTTCACTTTCACTGCATTGATCATCCATTGCCGGTTAAAGGGAAACTATCAGCAGTTTGGAAGCATCTAACCTGCTGATACAGTATGTCACTATAGTGCACAGGGAGCAAAGGTATTTTCCTTAAATTCATCCTCGGTACCATTTTGGGGATATTTGCAGTTTATTTTTTATGCTAATGAGGCGTTTTGGTTGACTGGGCTGGAGGCGGGACTACCACCCCCAGTGTACTGATCCACTCCCAGCTGGCCCACCCCACCTAATGAATATCAGCAAAGCAGCACAGAGTGCCACCCCCATATTCATTGGTGGATTGGTGTACTGGGGGGCGGAAGTCCCGCCACCAGCCCAGTGCACCAAAACACCTCATTAGCATAGGGATTTAACTGCAAATATCCTTAAAAACGGCACTGAGGATAAAAGTAAGAAATTTACCTTCCTCCTCAGTGACATGTCAATTCTTTGGGCAGATGGCAGAATTCCCTGGCCAAAATCCCTGGCGTAAAGTGAAACTGACTCAGTTGCCCCTAGCAAACAATGGATTCCAACTTTCATTTTCCAAAGAGTCTGTGAGGAATGAGAGGTGGAATCTGATTGGTTGCTAGGGGCAACTGAGCCAGTTTCACTTTACACCATGTTTGATAAATCTCCCCCACTGAGTCTATGGGACTCTAAGCAGAGGTGCGTGGCGGAATCCACTTGTAGTCTCTAAGCGTATTCCGTAGTGGGAACATACCCAAACAATGCGATAGTCACCACCAATACTGGCAGAAAATAGGGTATTGAGCACAGGGCCGATTCTAGCTTTTTTTGCGGCCTGAGGCAAGAACTGACAAAGCGCGACCCCCCCCCCCTTCCCGGATGATATGGCCAAAAAATAAAATCTCAATTTTTTTTTTCATTTTGAGACAATTCTCGATTTAAATCTTGATTTTCAATTTTTATGTTAAATAAGCAGAAAAAATACACCAAAACACAGATGAAGCAGTACTAGCAGCTGTACTTAAATGAGCTGAAAAATTGCATTTCAGCATTATATCCCTGTTCCCCCACATTCCCCCTACAAGGTTATCATGCCCCCTGCCCTCCTCACATTCCCTGTAATATGACCATGCCCATAGTGCCCCTCACATTCCCTGTAATATCACCATGCGCATAGTGCCCCTCACATTCCCTGTAATATCACCATGCCCATAGTACCCCTCACATTCCCTGTAATATTACCATGTGCCCATAGTGCCCCTCACATTCCCTGTAATATCACCATGTGCATAGTGCCCCTCACATTCCCTGTAATATCACCATGTGCATAGTGCCCCTCACATTCCCTGTAATATCACCATGTGCCCATAGTGCCCCTCACATTCCCTGTAATATCACCATGTGCATAGTGCCCCTCACATTCCCTGTAATATCACCATGTGCCCATAGTGCCCCTCACATTCCCTGTAATATCACCATGTGCATAGTGCCCCTCACATTCCCTGTAATATCACCATGTGCATAGTGCCCCTCACATTCCCTGTAATATTACCATGTGCATAGTGCCCCCCACATTCCCTGTAATATCACCATGCCCATAGTGCCCCTCACATTTCCTGTAATATCACCATGTGCATAGTACCCCTCACATTCCCTGTAATATCACCATGTGCATAGTGCCCCTCACATTCCCTGTAATATCACCATGTGCATAGTGCCCCTCACATTCCCTGTAATATCACCATGCCCATAGTGCCCCTCACATTCCCTGTAATATCACCATGCCCATAGTGCCCCTCACATTCCCTGTAATATCACCATGCCCATAGTGCCCCTCACATTCCCTGTAATATCACCAAGTGCCCATAGTACCCCTCACATTCCCTGTAATATCACCATGCCCATAGTGCCCCTCACATTCCCTGTAATATTACCATGTGCATAGTGCCCCTCACATTCCCTGTAATATCACCATGCCCATAGTGCCCCTCACATTCCCTGTAATATCACCATGCCCATAGTGCCCCTCACATTCCCTGTAATATCACCATGCCCATAGTGTCCCTCACATTCCCTCTACAAGATTATAATGCCCCCTGCCCTCCCCACATTCCCTGTAATATCACCATGCCCATAGTGCCCCTCACATTCCCCATACAAGAACTCCAGCACTCCCAGGTCCCCCCATTCAACATGATGAATGCTTCAGCTGAGTATCCTATCCTGTAACCTGACAGCAGTCTAAACTGCAGGGACCTCAGAGCAATAGTCAGGGAGAGAAGATCCAGGACAGGTACAGTGCAGCATCGCAGTGTGTATAGGACAGCACTATAGATAACAGTGTGCGCAGTGTGTATGGGACAGCACTATAGATAACAGTGTGCGCAGTGTGTATGGGACAGCACTATAGATAACAGTGTGCGCAGTGTGTATGGGACAGCACTATAGATAACAGTGTGCGCCCTGCGGTGACCAGATTTTTTAACTGTTTGAGCCACTATGGGCCCCCTAAGAGCTTCAAAACAAACAACAATCTGCAACTGCTGACCTCTGACCTCAGGAGCCGGAGAAGAGCCATAAAACGGGCTGCTCTGTTAACTCTTTCAGTACTGCAGAATGTAGAGTATTACTGTGCATCACTTCCATTCTGCAATACAGAAAGAGTTAACAGCAGAGCAGAACATTACTTTTATGCCTCTTCTCCTGTTCTTGCACTGTGCTGAGGTCAGCTCGGAGGTCGGCAGTGCAGAGAAGACATAATATAGCGTCCCCGCTGCTGTTAACTTTTTCTTTTCTACGGTGTGTAAGTGATGCAGAGCAGGGCAGTTTCTAGGCTATTTTGGCAACAGGGCGAATCCTGATAAAAGCGCCCCCCCCCCCCCCCTTCCTGGACCTTACTCAGTTCAGCGCAGGGAAAGGAACGGGGGCTTTTATCAAGATTCGGGTCCCTAGGAAGAAGCAGTGTGTACACACTGCACTGTCGGTTCCGTGTGACAGGAGCCGACAGTGCTCTAACTGCTCAGCCCTGGCCTGATTTTTTTAAATTAAGGTCCTCTCCTTTTGGTCCCTGATGCCTCCTGCCGTACCCCCTCAGCCTGCGTGGCACAGATTGAGAAACCTTGCTGGTCTAGAGCAGGCCTGTGTTTAGAGTTCATGTTAGGCTCCTTGCATGCTGAGACATCTGTATCTGTGACAAATCCCATGTGTTTTCAGTCGAACTAAAACTCTGAGAACCCCCTACATTTATACAGCTCTCAGGGTATGCTGGGAGTTGTAGTTTCTTAGCGGACAACCCTTTAACAAATCACTGTGTACAGAGGCTCCCGGTAGCGGCAATCTGTGGGTGACAACCATCAGCCCTGAAGGTAGAGCAATAAATCTGTCTACACTGTACTACAACTCCCAGCATATCCTGAGGGCTGCAGACTGTCAACATATGCTGGGAGTTGTAGTGCCTGCAGCTGTTGTAGATGGATCCTAGGTGCATTATACACTGGATGCTTAGTGGCATATAAGAATACATAGATCTGTGGGGGCTCAGTGCAGGGAAGTGACCCCAGAACATCACTAATATGGTAGGGGGATAGATGTTTTTGTTCTATCCCCTATTAGTGATGTTCTGGGGTCACCTCCCTGCACTGAGCCCCCACAGATCTATGTATTCTTATATGCCACAAAGCATCCAGTGTATAGGACCCAGCTACAAGAGCTGCAGGCACTACAACTCCCAGCATATCCTGAGGGCTGCAGACTGTCAGCATTTGCTGGGAGTTGTAGTGCTTGTAGCTGTTGTAGTTGGGTCCTAGGTGCATTATACACTGGATGCTTTGTGGCATATAAGAATACATAGATCTGTGGGGGCTCAGTGTAGGGAAGTGACCCCAGAACATCACTAATATGATATAGGGGGAGATGTGTTTGTTCTGTCCCTTATTAGTGCCGTTCTGGGGTCACTTCCCTACACTGAGCCCCCACAGATCTATGTATTCTTATATGCCACAAAGCATCCAGTGTATAGGACCCAACTACAACAGCTGCAGGTACTACAATTCCCAGCATGTACTGACAGTCTGCAGCCCTTAGGATATGCTGGGAGTTGTAGTGCTGGCAGCTGTTGCTAGCTAGTTTGTTGGCAGCTAGTTTAAAAGTTTGCGCTAGTGTACTGTAGTGACCACAGGGCTGTGTCAGTACACTACCGCAAACAATACACTTACCCATTTAGACACCAATGGTACACAGACTCTGCAAACTACAGAAGTGATTACAGTGCAGTTACTAAAGACTCACAGGTGACGTCTTCTCACTCACTCTTTGCTTTCCTCTCCATCTGGCGCAGCCATCATGAAGACTTCTCCAACCACAACTCATTTGCAGAGGGGCAGCTGGGGGTGACTAAGGGAGCAACTGGGGTGACAGGGGACAGGGGGAGCAGCTGGGGGTGACAGCGGGAGGGGGAGAAGCTATGGATGCAGGGAAAGGGGGAGCAGCTGGGGGGCAGGGACAAGGGGAGAAGCTAGGGGAGCAGGGGAAACAGCTGGGGTGACTGGGGGAGCAGCTAGGGGGCAGGGACAGGGGGAGCAGCTAGGGTGACAAGGGGAGCAGATGGGGTGAAAGCGGGAGGGGGAGAAGCTATGGGTGCAGGGAAAGGGGGAGCAGCTAGGGGGCAGGGACAAGGGGAGTGGCTAGGGGGGCAGGGGAAGCAGCTGGGGTGACTGGGGGAGGGGGAGCAGCTAGGGTTAGAAGTGGAGCAGATGGGGTGACAGGGGAGGGGGAGAAGCTATGGGAGCAGCTAGGGGGGCAGTGGGAGCAGCTGGGGTGACAGGGGGAGGGCGAGAAGCTGGAGTGACAGGGACAGGGTGCGTATCTGGGGTGACAGGGGCAGGGCGAGAAGCTGGGGTGACAGGGACAGGGCGAGAAGCTGGGGTGACAGGGACAGGGTGCGCAGCTACGGTGAGAGGGGGAGAAGCTTGGGGGGGGAGCAAGGGGAGCAGCCAGAGGGCAGGGAGAGGAGAGGGAGCGGCCGGGGGGCAGGGAGAGCAGATGGGCAGGGGGAGCAGCTAAGTTGGTAGTGGGGGCCGCTGGGAAGGCAGGGGGGAAGATGGGGGCAGCTGGAGTGGCGTGGGGAAGATGGGGGCAGCTGGGGTGACAGGCAGGGGGGCAGCTAAGGTGGCAGGGGGAGAAGATGGGGGCAGCTGGGGTGACAGGCAGGGGGGGCAGCTAAGGTGGCAGGGGGAGAAGATGGGGGCAGCTGGGGTGACATGCAGGGGGGTTAGCTAAGGTGGCAGGGGGAGAAGATGGGGGCAGCTGGGGTGACATGCAGGGGGGGCAGCTAAGGTGGCAGGGGGAGAAGATGGGGCAGCTGGGGTGACATACAGGGGGGGCAGCTAAGGTGGCAGGGGGAGAAGATGGGGGCAGCTGGGGTGACAGGCAGGGGGGCAGCTAAGGTGGCAGGGGGAGAAGATGGGGGCAGCTGGGGTGACAGGTAGGGGGGCAGCTAAGGTGGCAGGGGGAGTATAGGGAGCAGGAGGGGGCAGTCTGCGAGCAGGGGGAGGGGGCAGGCTGAGCAACAGGGGGGCAGGAGGAGCAGTGGGGGGGGCAGGGGGAGCAGCCCGGGGCACCTTTCTGATGCTGTTACAAGGCGGGGGTGAGCTGTTTCTGGCACAGACAGCCTCTCTCAGACAACCTGGAAGCTCACAGCTGCAGCCCCGCGGTCCCAGCACAAATGACGTCATCGAGCAGGAGAGAGGTTCGGGGCTGCAGCTGTGAGCTTCCGGCTTGTCTGACAGAGGCTGTCTGTGCCGGAAGCTCACCTCGGCGGACCCATCGCACCCCCGCACCAGCACCACCACCCCCCGCCCCCCCCCCCCCCCCCTCCCGGGGGGCGCACGATAGCGGCGGGCGATGCGGTGGAGGAGGCCCTGCTGATTTAGTGAGTGCGGGGGGCCGGGCGCTGTCGGAGGCCGCCGGGCGCCCCCTAGCTGTTGGCGCCCCGTGCGGTGGCCCGGCCCGCCCGGCCCTAGAAACGGCCCTGATGCAGAGTATAATAACTCTGCATTATTGAAATAACACTATATCTATGTCTTATGTGATGTGAATACCTGTGAATACGAGGCTTCCAGTGCCTCCTCAGCGCTTCTCATGAGGCAACTGACAGGAAACACGGCCAGGCACTGAGCCGTAACTAGTTGTAATGATAAGGACACAGGACGCTGATGCCGCCCCCCTCAAGGGCTGTGTTATCTGCCGCCTGAGGCGAACACTTCACCTCGCCTCATGGCAGATACGGGCCTGATTGTGCAGGGGAGCATGCTGTAAAAGGGCAATTCTTCCTCCAAGTTGATAGTAGAGACACACAGCTAAGAGCCCTTTACAAAGGCAAAATCAATATATTTTTTTATTTTTAGTTTTACCAATTTTTTACTAATTTGTACGTGAGAGGAAAAAACAATCATTTATACCTGGTTATGATTTGTACAGAGCCCTAGAGCTGCCATCATCATGTCTCATCCAGAACAATTGATTGAGGCGGTGGCACGGCACAACGTGTTATATTTACAGGATAAGATGAAATGGTTTTGTGATGTGTGTAGAGGAGAGAAGATCCTATGTCTGGAAGCTAAAAACGGTTTTCTTACGCAATCAAAGCGGAAATTCCAAAGTCACATGCTAGTCTGCTCATGCTAGGGTGGGCAGGGTGAGAGGGTTACTATGGACAGAGTCTTTCAGTTCCTCTTGTTGCTGAAGAAGATGCCCTCTGTACACACTGGCACTGAGACGCCATACTCATCTGAACCAGAAATAAAGGGTCCCCAGGAGAGTTCCCTCATAGTAATAAGGTTGGGCATTGCCGTAGACCAGTGTTCCTCAACATGTGGCTCTATATCTGTTGTAAACTACAACTCCCATCATGCCCCGGAAGCCTGCAGGAAACCTAGTACTCACATTGCATTGGGGCTCACAAGATTTCATTGGAAGAGTTTGTCTCATAAGTGATCAGTGGATCGTCTGGGATAAAACTCCAGCAAACTGCACCAATGAATTGCTGTCTATATAATATGAGGATTGTTTAAATTTGATTTGCCTGGCTGTTTGTTCTACCTCATAGAGTCCCAAGCAGGGCATCCCCCTCTATGGCGTCCATATGCCCAAACAAGGAATATGGACAGGGTTGTTTTCTTGAAGCAACCCCTATAAATGTTTATTCTCATTATTAAAAGGAACTCATTTTTAAAGAAAAGAATTTATTAAAAGAAGAACAGTGAACAAACAGTGCAACACTCATATACCCAAACATTATAAAAGAAGAGTGAGACATCTAGTGGAGAAAACACAAATAACACCTTCCTCCCATTTGTGCAATACCTGACTCGAGAGACTTTCCCCATATGGTATAGAACTTAGTGGACCACCTGTACTGGGACAGAACACCAGCAACACTATGGAAAAAAAAAAGAAGAATATATATATATATATATATATATATATATATATATATATATATATATATGTGTAAATATATATATATATATATATATATATGTGTATATATATATATATATGTATATATATTTATACACACACACACACACACACACACACACACACATATATATAAGGCTTATTCACACGGTCTAGTCCCTTACTCATGCTGTGGTGTTGTTTTCCTCAGAGACACCATTCGTATCACGCTGAGTGCCCACATGACCTGATCTCTGACTTTTTGCATCTTAGAGCTTCTTATGGTGCGTTCACACAGAGATTTATCTGACAGATTTTTTAAGCCAACACCAGGAATGGATTTGACAAGAGGAGAACTCTCAGTCTTTCCTTTATGACCTGTTCCCTGTTTATAATCTGTTCCTGGCTTTGGCTTCAAAAATCTGTCTGTAAATCGCTCTGTGTAAATGTACCATTAGTGTACACCATAAGGGTAGCTTCACACACACCATATAGCAGCGGATTTTTTGCTGCGGATCCGGTGTGTGTGAAGGCAACCTAAGTCACAGTTGTCTGTGTATCACTATGAGACCAGGTCACCTGGGCAATGGACGAGCTCGTATAAATATTATGGAGTACTTCTTTAAGTTAAATTAAAATCAATTTTTTAAAAAAGTATTTTTACAATAAACTTTATTACAGACATTGAAACATAAAGTAATAGGCAGTTACTGATATTTTTATCGTAAAAACCTTTATCGTATTTATATCGTAAAAACCTGTACGATCTATTTTATTTACTACATCGTTCATGATCTATGTATATGAAAGAAAGCATGGCATCTGCATACGATGCTGTAAAAAGAAAAATTGTGCCTATCTTCTAAGGCACAGGTGTTAAACCCTCCAGCTGTTGCAAAACTACAATTCCCATCATGCCTGGACAGCCAAAGCTTTAGCTTTGGCTGTCCAGGCATGATGGGAATTGTAGTTTTGAAACAGCTGAAGGGTCGCAGGTTTGACACCTGTGTTCTAAGGGGCTCATCAATCTGAAACTACAATTCCCAGCATAAAAGTTGTCAGGGCATGCTGGGAGTTGTAGTTTTACCACAGGTTGGAGTATTAATGAGGACAGCGGTAATTATGTCTATGTGGTAACATGGGATTTCAGCATAAGTAATGAGCACTATTGTCTATACACACAGGAGCAGAGTGCTTTTTATTAACCCCCAAGAGACCGGCTGTCAGTAAATATTACTGCTCCTCGTAACCTAGGCAACCAGGCTCACGCTTAACCAACCAATCAGACTGCAGCATTTACAATGCACCGGCCATCTCTACTCCCATTGGTTATCGGATTTCCAATGGCAACAATCAGTGTTCTGGAAGCGTCAGGTCAACGTTCCTCCCTCCTGCGTTCTGATTGGTTGGTTTAGTGTCAGAGCGGAGAGTAGCAAGATGGCGGCGGTCGGCAAACGGAGTGTCGGCGCTTGTGGCTGGTCGGGGGTCTCGTGGACCGGTGTCATTCCGCTGCTGGCCGTGTGGCTGTGCGCCGCTGCCGCCGATCAGACCGAGGAGTATCTAAAGAGGGAGCACTCGCTGAGCAAACCCTATCAGGGTAAGTTACACTGCGAGACATGGGAGGACACAGGGAACAATACCGCTGGGGGCATCGGGGGATTGGCCGGGGCGGAAGTGCAACTGGGAGATGGAGGGGGAGCGAGGAAGGGGGAGAGCATGTGACTGAGGAAGAGAGGACTGTGCGGATCAACAGGGCGGTCACGTGGTTTACTGAGAAAATCAGGGGACAGGCTATAGCTGAGCAGCACAGAGGATGTCAGGGGACAGGCTATAGCTGAGCAGCACAGAGGATGTCAGGGGACAGACTATAGCTGAGCAGCACAGAGGATGTCAGGGGACAGACTATAGCTGAGCAGCACAGAGGATGTCAGGGGACAGACTATAGCTGAGCAGCACAGAGGATGTCAGAGGACAGACTATAGCTGAGCAGCACAGAGGATGTCAGGGGGCACAGACTATAGCTGAGCAGCACAGAGGATGTCAGGGGGCACAGACTATAGCTGAGCAGCACAGAGGATGTCAGGGGACACAGACTATAGCTGAGCAGCACAGAGGATGTCAGGGGTACAGACTATAGCTGAGCAGCACAGAGGATGTCAGGGGACAGACTATAGCTGAGCAGCACAGAGGATGTCAGGGGTACAGACTATAGCTGAGAAGCACAGAAGATGTCAGGGGGCACAGACTATAGCTGAGCAGCACAGAGGATGTCAGGGGTACAGACTATAGCTGAGCAGCACAGAGGATGTCAGGGGACACAGACTATAGCTGAGTAGCACAGAGGATGTCAGGGGGCACAGACTATAGCTGAGCAGCACAGAGGATGTCAGGGGGCACAGACTATAGCTGAGCAGCACAGAGGATGTCAGGGGGCACAGACTATAGCTGAGCAGCACAGAGGATGTCAGGGGGCACAGACTATAGCTGAGCAGCACAGAGGATGTCAGGGGGCACAGACTATAGCTGAGCAGCACAGAGGATGTCAGGGGACACAGACTATAGCTGAGCAGCACAGAGGATGTCAGGATACAGACTATAGCTGAGCAGCACAGAGGATGTCAGGATACAGACTATAGCTGAGCAGCACAGAGGATGTCAGGATACAGACTATAGCTGAGCAGCACAGAGGATGTCAGGATACAGACTATAGCTGAGCAGCACAGAGGATGTCAGGATACAGACTATAGCTGAGCAGCACAGAGGATGTCAGGATACAGACTATAGCTAGGCACAGAGGATGTCAGGGTACAGACTATAGCTGAGCAGCACAGAGGATGTCAGGGGGCAGACTATAGCTGAGCAGAATAGAGGAGATCAGGGGCATAAAGTAAGGCCTGACTTAAACATCTGTAGTGCCAAAGACCCACAACTACGGACAGGATTTGCACTTGCATATGCATTTGCACAGAACTATTCAATAATAAGTGCCGCAACTTTGGGCCACTCAGTACGGGTGTGTGTGTGTGTGGGGGGGGGGTCATAGAGATGTATGGGTCAGCATTTGTGGCCAGAATAAACAGCTGTGTGACATGGGCCTAACACAGAGCAGTGCAGAGAGTGTATATTGGGATGGATGGAGGATCATGTACCTAAATACAGAATGACATTATTAAGAATGTGGAACTATGAAGTTTTGTCTGTGGAAGCACATGAGAGATTATTTGCCACCAGATAGACATTTGGATGGTATTGGGGAATAAATAAGAGAAAAGTAAGAGATGATAAAATATATATATATATATACTTTTCAGGGTTGGGCTCTTCACCGTCCTCACTATGGGACTTGAATGGCAACGTGCTGGTTACTCCTCAGTATGTCCGCCTGACACCTGATTTACAGAGCAAACGGGGATCTGTGTGGAACCGTATGGTAAGTAGAGAGAGCATCTGCTTTACTGTGTATGGTCCATTGATTTTATGCTTTGGTAGTGTATATCAGTCTTATTTTTACTCTTTTTATTTTTTATTTTTTTTATTGTCTTCATGTTCCAGTACTTCCCAGATGGCTATTTAACAGGATATTCTTAAAGCGACTCTGTACCCACAATCTGACCCCCCCCCCCCCCCCCAAACCACTTGTACCTTCAGATAGCTAATTTTAATCCAAGATCTGTCCTGGGGTCCGTTTGGCAGGTGATGCAGTTATTGTCCAAAAAACAACTTTTAAACTTACAACCCCGTGCCCTACAGGAGTGTTTATGCCCTAACTAGAGATGAGCGAACTTTTCAAAAGTTCGGTCCGACCGGACTTTCGGATTTTTACGGAAAGTTCGGTCCGACCGAATTTCGGATTTCTTCGGATTTCATAGTTTAAAGCATCTATATGATACGAGGGTAGTGTATTTGGTTGAATTAAGGGCTCTACATGTCAGTAACATCGTTATCTTTTCGATATCTCAGTCAATTTTTTTTTTTTTAGACTTCAATATTGCCCATTACAGGGTCTATGCAGGAAACTCACCATTACAGGGTCTATGCAGGAAAAAGGTCACAAATGCAGTGAAGGAGCAGCAGTAGTCATTGGAGGTCAGTGGAGGTCCAGCAATAGTCATTTGAGGCCAGTACAGGAGCAGCAGCAGTCAACATGGAGGCTAGGCAGGAGCAGCAGTAGCCAACATGGAGGACAGGCAGGAGCAGCTGTAGCCAACATGGAGGCCAGGCAGGATCAGCAGTAGCCAACATGGAGGCCAGGCAGGATCAGCAGTAGCCAACATGGAGGCCAGGCAGGAGCACCTGCACCAGGAATTTTTGTTTCTCAGGTTAAGATGGATGTAATATACACACTATCAGAAGGGTCCAAGTATAGAAATTGGGTATATAGCACTTTTTTTAAGATACAATGCTATACACCTGAACCAGGTATTTTAGTCTCTCAGGATAAGACAGATGTGATATACACACTATCAGAAGTGTCCAAGTATAGAAATTGGGTATATAGCACTTTTTTTTTTAAGATACAATGCTAGTATAGAAAATGCTAGTATAGAAATTGGATATATATATATATATTATATAAATATAGCACTTTTTTAAGATACAATGCTATACACCTCAACCAGGTATTTTTGTCTCTCAGGATAAGACGGATGTGATATACACACTATCAGAAGTATAGGACTTGTATATCTGTACTGTACGTTTTGGTTCCGTGCACCCTTTGCTGTCCTATGCCTAATCTATCTATCGCCCTCTCTATATTTCTCTCTCAATCACTAGATGTTTCTCCTCTCTCTACTTTCCTAATCTTTCCTTTCCTTTCCCACAATATCTTTTCAGTAGTCTGTAGTACACAACAGCAGCTTGCTTCCTCTCTCTCTACACACTGCGTGGTGCGGTCATGTGACCGCTCCTCTTAAAGCAATTCCATCTTCACACAGGGGGTGGGCTAGTGCAAGATCCCTGCTGATTGCATATGTTCCGGGCATCATGGGAAAGCGCTTTTCCCGTCCGGAAAGCAAAAAAAAAAAACTGAGCGGATTTCCAAAAATCCGAATCCGATTGGACTCGGATTTTTGGGAAAATCCGAACCGGATCCCATACTGGGTGAACCGGTTCACACAGGTGAGGAGTAGTAGGCAATCTGCCTGGAGCATTCCTAATGATGAGGAGGGCGGGGAGGAGAGACGGAGAGGTTGTGCCAGCCTAATGCATACACAATCCAGGCCACTCCCGTAAGGCACGGGGCTGCCAGTTTAAAAGTACATTTTTAGCACAATAACTGCATTACCTGCCGAACGGACTGCAGGACAGATCTTGGATTAAAAGCTTTAAGTTGTTGCCCAGCCTCCTCTTACACGTTCACACTCAGCTTGGCCGAGTGTGCATTTGTTTTCAGTGCAGAAAAGCTGTTGCTGAATGGTGGCTCTAAACTGCCTGGTCCTTCTCTCTTCCCACTTCTGCATTCAGAGGAGTTGTGGAAGGCCCCCCATATACATCAGTCCACTGAATGCCCAAAGTACACCATCAGGTGAATGTTGGGCCTAAGGATACTTGAGCATTCCCAGTGAATACAATAAACATACCCTGCAGTGTAAATGTACTATTTAATAATGCTGGGAGATTTCAGCTCTGAAGCCTGGAGAATAGTGAATGTAGCTCAAGACTATAATTTAGGCTTTAACTTACATAGTAACATAGTAAATAAGGTTGAAAGAAGACAAGAGTCCATCAGGTTCAACCTAGGGAAATCCTACTGTGTTGATCCAGGGAAGGCAAAAACCCCTATGAGGCAGATGACAATTGCCCCATCACAGGGAGAAAACTCCCTCCCGACTCCAATGGCAACCAGAACAATCCCTGGATCAACGTATCACCGGAAATCTAATGCCCATAACTTGTAATATTATATTGTTCAAGAAAAGCATCTAGGCCTCCCTTAAACTTCTTTAATGAATCGGCCATGACAACATCATGTGGCAGAAAGTTCCACAGTCTTACCGCTCTTACAGTAAAGAACCTGCGTCGATGCTGATGATTAAATCTTCTTTCCTCTAGACGTAGAGGATGCCCCCTTGTCATGGTTACAGACCTAGGAGTAAAACGACCACTACAAAGACCTCTGTACTGTCCATTCATATATTTGTACATTTTGATCAGATCACCCCTAAGACGTCTTTTTTCTAGCGTAAATAACCCCAAGCTTGATAACCTGTCCTGGTACTGTAATCCACCCATTCCCTTAATGACCTTTGTCGCCCTCCTCTGCACCCGCTCTAGGTCAGCTGTGTCCTTCTTATATACCGGTGCCCAAAACTACACAGTATTCCATGTGTGGTCTGACCAGTGATTTATAAAGAGGCAAAACTATGTTCTCATATTTAGCATCTATACCTCTTTTGATGCATCCCATTATTTTATTAGCCTTGGCAGCTGCTGCCTGGCACTGATCATTTAAGTTGAGTTTACTGTCCACCAATACCCCCAGGTCCTTTTCGGAAGTAGTTTTACCCAGTGTTTTATTATTTAGCACATAACTGTACTTATTTCTACGGCCCAAGTGCATAACCTTACATTTATCCACATTAAACTTCATTTGCCATTTCACTGCCCAAGCCTCTAGCTTCTCCAAATCCCTCTGTAATATGATATTATCCTCCTCTGTGCTGATAACTCTACTTTAACTTGTGATCCATCTCCTTAAATGACAGACTATAATTACTTTTTCCAGCCCTGCTACCTACGAGATTGGGAACTACAGGTTCATTTTAAAGTACATGGACAGGGCAAGAAAAACCTAAATGGAGATGGCTTTGCCCTCTGGTTTACCAAGGATCGAATGCAAGAAGGTAAGAAGTACTTTATCTCTCTTGTTTTAAAGGGGTTTTCCCTTATCCTCAGGATAGGAAATATCTAATCATAGGGGGTCCAACTGCTCCAAGTCTCTTGTGACAAAAGGAGTACAACCAGTGCTCCATTTACTCTGTCCGGAAACCACCAAAGATAACCAAATGATGTACTCTGTGGTGTCTGGCAGCTCCCACAGAGAATTGAGCATTGGTGTTGATATGCAATTGCTGCTCTGTTCCTACAGGAGACTCCAGTCCCCATTCTGGGGGGTCCCAGCAGTTGGACCTCCCTTGATCATATTGTTATCCCCTATCCTATCCCCCTGGCTAACCCCTTTAATGTGAATCGGTCTGCTGCAGTTCACATTACAAATTGTTGACACTATTAGGTTACGCAGACAAATGGTACCTTATATATATCCGTCTGTGTTTCCAGAAGGGAAAATGGTTTTGTTCAGTGCAAAGAGACAGGTGTTCCAAAGCTCCTAAGCTGCTGTAAAGATAACACCTCCTCACTCTATATCCCCCACACTGCTTCTCATGGCTCATCTTACAGCTGGCTGTCAATCAAGGAGGGATAGTGATGGGAGGGGGAGCACATCCTGAGCTCGGGAAATCATCTGATACTTTTCACCAAATAATGAAAGCATTTTCTACATTCTAGAAGCACAGCCAGATATATGAAAGCTACCACGTGTCTCCTTGACCTAACAGCTAGCTAACAGTGTCAGCAGTGTGGAAAGATGATTCCCTTTAGGTAGTGTTTCTTGTTAATCTGATTTTTACCGATCTGATGTTCCAGGTTCTGTGTTTGGAAGTAAAGAACAATTTGTAGGTCTCGGAGTGTTTGTGGACACTTACCCGAATGAGGAGAAGCAGCATGAAGTAAGTGTGACCCTAAAATCCCTGAGATCCTCCATGTCGTGGTCTCATTGCTTCTTGCCTTGGGGAGGCTGTGGTGACATTGGCGAACGAATATTTCTGATTGTGGACATCGTGTTATGAGTGTTTTTACAAATGTATTTTTATTAATAGAGGCCCATGGCTAGATAGGGCTGGTCCTCCTGATTCTGCAGAGACTTTTTTTTTTTTTTAATTCAGTAGTCCTCTCCTTTAGGGAAATATAAACTTTCTTTTTAATTATGCAAATGAGGCCGTTTACTGGACCTTTTAAACAGGCTCAATAATCGTTTAGCAAGGGCTGCATGGACATAGTTAGCGATGTCCGTGCATCCTTTGTCTAAACAGTAGAGATGAGCGAAGTGCTTTGCTGTATCAACGCTCCGCCCATCACGCCGCCGGGCTTCCTGCACTGCTCTGCTCCCTGCCACATCACTCCGGGTGCCAGGGAAATGCTGGATCCATTCCTGGGAAACTGGGAGAAGTTTCTCAGAATTGAACCCTGCTTTTTCCCGCATCCTGGGAAGTGTGGAATGGAGCGGAGCAGTGTGGGAAGCCCGGCGGCGTGATCAGCAGAGCGCCGATCAAATGAAGCGCTTCGATGAGTGCTTCGGCTCATCTCTACTAAACAGTTATTGGTCTGTACTTATCAGCTGCTGTATGTCCTGCAGGAAGTGGTGTATTCTTTCCCCTTTTAAAGCTTTAATTATGGGATAGATTTATTTATAACTTGAAAAACATACAATGACATGGCATCCAGGGCTGTGGAGTCAGTAAGCCGCAGCTCCGACTCCTGAATTTTATCAGGACCCACTCCAACACCCGACTCCGACTCCTGCTTCTTCATAAATGGCTGGTCAGATACCAGGGGAGTTATTTATCACACTGGCTCAGCAGCTTCTCCCTAATGTCCTACATGATCCTGGGGCGACTTCTGAGGGAATAAGAAAAGATATAAAGCATCTTCTCCTGTGTGAGCAGTAGATGCAGCAAGTCTCCAGCCTCCATGTCCTCAACTACTCAAAACTAGACTAGATGGAGCAGGTGGTCTTTTCCTGCTGACAATCTTCTATGTTCTAAGTAAATATTCACCATACACACAGAAACGCTGCTTACCCCTTTCAGATCCCTGTAATATAAATGTCAGCCATAGTGATTTAGAGGGGTCACTGTGGGTGTGGGGGCACACCTAGCACGCACGCACACACACGCACACACACACACACACACACACACACACACAGCCTGCTGCAGCCATAGCACGCGCACACACATACACACACACACACACACACAGCCATAGAACACTGAAGAAAAACACCACATTGAGGACAGAGGTTACTGCTGCACTACTTATGTCTTCTCCTCCTCTATATTACACAGGATAGCTCCATATTACACTGCTGCTCATATACAGTCACCCAGCATCCAGGAAGAGAACAGCACAGATCTCCCCCCACACGCACAATGGACTCTTCCAGCTCAGAAACAAACTGCCAAATAGTGACCGACAACATCTCCCCGACCACCCTTATGGAATAGGGCCAGTGTCCTATTAGCATGTTGCTCATAATATATTTTGAAAATTCAGATCAAAACTCAATTTTAAATTGTCCTAAGATTTTTTTTAAAAAGCTGGAGTCGGAGTCGGTACGTTTTTTCTGACTCCAGCCAAAACTAGTTCCGACTCCGACTTCTCGACTCCGACTCCACAGCCCTGATGGCATCGCCTCCTCACGATTTCTCTGCAGAGAGCTGATCCAAACCACTGTCCACCAATGCAAGTAAGGCCATTTAAATGCCACTTTCAGTTTTGACAGCGGTATCTAAATAGTTAAATAGCTCACACCCCCTAGCTGCTGGGAGCTGCTGAGTATAGAGAGGGTTTGCGTCGTGAACCCACTCTATACCCCTTTACCCAGCACCATGATGTACCCATAAGGCATGGTGCCTGAAGGGCCTGAATATCTTAGTATAGAGCAGCTGTTTGATATGGCTGGTATACCTATTGGTGCAGAATGCATGTTAATTTAATGAGATACATAATAAGTGTGATAATGGACCACAAGTGTATGAATTATCCAGCAGAATAGCACTGTCCTGGTCCTGGCAGATAACTGAGAACAATACCAGCCTCTGCCCCTTCCTAGGATGTATAGTGGGTAATGTAGCCTGTACTGTCTCTGCTCCTCCATGTCTGTTACTAAGATGCAATGTTTGTGTATTGTTGCTTGTGCTTTCTCCTCTGCTTCTGGATGGCCGTCTCTGAAGAAGAGATACTCTGCAGGGAATCAGGTATATTAAGCGCCTCTATTATTACACTTGGCTTCCCTGGTCTGTGTTTGCTATATTAATGCTGTCTGTTTCCCTTGTGCTATGTGCATCACGTCACATGCTGTCCGCCATCATTCTTCTATATCCTGCCACCTGCTGCTTCCTGTGCCGCATCTTTCTCTAGCATTGTAACCAGATACATTGATCACCTGTGCACTAAAGAGAGGATAAATGATAGATCTGTGGGGGTCCGACTGCTGGAAACCCAGTCCCCTGTCAGGCAAACCGCAGAGGGAATGATTGAATATAGCCGTCCTATAGAGAGTGAATAGAGCAGTAGAGCACATCCTCTATACCAGGGGTAGAGAACCTTGGCTCTCCAGCTGTTTCAAGACTACAACTCCCATCATGACTGGACAGCCAAAGCTTTAGCCTTGGCTGTCCAGGCATGATGGGATTTGTAGTTTTCCAACAGCCGGAGAGCCAAGGTTCCCTACCCCTGTTCTATGGTCTCTCCATTTACACAAGGGACCCCCTTTTCTCTGGATTGGACCCAGTAAGATATACCCTTTAAAAAGCAGGCCCTGTACCTGTAAAAATCAATTCTAGGGTAACTTTGTATTGATAATATGTCCTACAGACATTAAAAAAAGTGCCAAGACCCCCAGTGAACACTAGAACAGAGGGGCTGTGGGGCTACATTCCGGTAGCAGTGTATCGCCAGTGTCTATAGGTCCCGATACACTTTCATTATCTTCTGGCTGTCAGTTATCTCTCTCACCCACCATCCCATACACAGGAACGTTCCGCACAGCTGAGCGTTCCTGTGTGCTTTATGGGGAGGGGTGAGTTGCAGTGAGAGTTCTTGCTGCGGCTTATCTCCCCCGAAACAAAGGGTTCGGCTGTGATTTTATAGAGCGAAGAGTTCAACAGTCTACTTTCTGGTGTGTGGGGACTTTGACTCCTCGTTAGCTCTCATAGGACTCACTTATGGGGCAGTGGTTGAGCAATGTAACATGTCATGGCCTCTTGTGATGACTACCTGACTACGTATTGGCAGCACAAGCCTGGAGAACCATCCCCGACCTTATAGCATGTGGGTCTACTTTCCATGCATGTATTTGCAGACAGCAGCAGATGACAGTAATTCTTGAGGATTTGGGTCCCATCCACAAGCCTCCTGTTGACATATAGCCATTACTGTATCCTCTCTACAGAGGACGTCTGGGTGCCAAGTAATGACGCATACAGGGAAATGATGGTGGGAAAAGCCTGTGAAAATGGGATATGAAGAGCAGCGCCCACCATCTGCAGGAACATTGGATTTCTACAGATCAGTTTCTTAAATCCATCATTTGAAGATCACTCGGCTTAGGCCAAGTAATATGTCAAGGATTTATTAACACAGCATATTGTCGCACTAAATCTCGACCACCAAGCACTGGAGGGTGCACTGGCTGATCTGATGACATGCTGGCCTATACATACACATGTAATTGTAGTGTTGGGAAATGAGTCTTGCAATAATCCCTCTTACACAGGCATTTCCCTTCTGTATGAATTAATTTCCAGTCTTAGAGCCTTGAGCCTGTCAGCTACGATGAGCTCTGCTTTCTAACATGGTCAGTGATTGGCTATAAGAACTATATGTTCTTCAGTGTTACTGGAGAATACAGCACAGGAACCTACCACTTCTAGTATATAAGGAGGGCCAGAGGGTCTTTACAAAGGAAAAAATCAGTTTAGATTGTGTGTATGGGCACAGGGGAAAAAAAAGAGTCCGGGACTGATCACACTTACCCCCCCACAGTCTCTAAAACTAGCAGAGGAATAGATGACTTGATCCATTTACCCCTCCCTCCGCCATTGGGATTAGCATGTATGTTAGGGCTAATGACTGTGCTCAGTATAGGTTGTCTTCTTTATATATAATGGAAATAACTATGCTCTGTATTTGGCAACCTTCTCTGCATATAATAGACATGACTATGCTCGGTATTTGGCAGCTTTCTCTCTATGTAATAGACATGACTATGCTCAGTATTATTCATCTCCTCTATATGTAATAGACATGACTATGCTCAGTATTAGGCTGCCTCCTCTATATGTAATAGACATGACTATGCTCAGTATTAGGCTGCCTCCTCTATATGTAATAGACATGACTATGCTCAGTATTATTCATCTCCTCTATATGTAATAGACATGACTATGCTCAGTATTAGGCTGCCTCCTCTGTATGTAATAGACATGACTATGCTCAGTATTAGGCTGCCTCCTCTATATGTAATAGACATGACTATGCTCAGTATTATTCATCTCCTCTATATGTAATAGACATGACTATGCTCAGTATTAGTCATCTCATCTATATGTAATAGACATGACTATGCTCAGTATTAGGCTGCCTCCTCTGTGTGTAATAGACATGACTATGCTCCGTATTAGGCTGCCTCCTCTGTATGTAATAGACATGACTATGCTCAGTATTAGGCTGCCTCCTCTGTGTGTAATTGGAATGACTATGCTCAGTATTAGGCTGCCTCCTCTGTATGTAATAGACATGACTATGCTCAGTATTAGGCTGCCTCCTCTGTATGTAATAGACATGACTATGCTCAGTATTAGTCATCTCCTCTGTATGTAATAGACATGACTATGCTCAGTATTAGTCATCTCCTCTATATGTAATAGACATGACTATGCTCAGTATTAGTCATCTCATCTATATGTAATAGACATGACTATGCTCAGTATTAGTCATCTCCTCTATATGTAATTGGAATGACTATGCTCAGTATTAGGCTGCCTCCTCTGTAAGTAATAGACATGACTATGCTCAGTATTAGGCTGCCTCCTCTGTATGTAATAGACATGACTATGCTCAGTATTAGTCATCTCCTCTGTATGTAATAGACATGACTATGCTCAGTATTAGTCATCTCCTCTATATGTAATAGACATGACTATGCTCAGTATTAGGCTGCCTCCTCTGTGTGTAATAGACATGACTATGCTCAGTATTAGGCTGCCTCCTCTGTATGTAATAGACATGACTATGCTCAGTATTAGTCATCTCCTCTATATGTAATAGACATGACTATGCTCAGTATTAGGCTGCCTCCTCTGTATGTAATAGACATGACTATGCTCAGTATTAGGCTGCCTCCTCTGTATGTAATAGACATGACTATGCTCAGTATTAGGCTGCCTCCTCTGTATGTAATAGACATGACTATGCTCAGTATTAGGCTGCCTCCTCTATATGTAATAGACCTGACTATGCTCAGTATTAGTCATCTCATCTATATGTAATAGACATGACTATGCTCAGTATTAGTCATCTCCTCTATATGTAATAGGAATGACTATGCTCAGTATTAGGCTGCCTCCTCTGTGTGTAATAGACATGACTATGCTCAGTATTAGGCTGCCTCCTCTGTATGTAATAGACATGACTATGCTCAGTATTAGTCATCTCCTCTATATGTAATAGACATGACTATGCTCAGTATTAGGCTGCCTCCTCTGTATGTAATAGACATGACTATGCTCAGTATTAGGCTGCCTCCTCTGTATGTAATAGACATGACTATGCTCAGTATTAGGCTGCCTCCTCTATATGTAATAGACCTGACTATGCTCAGTATTAGTCATCTCATCTATATGTAATAGACATGACTATGCTCAGTATTAGGCTGCCTCCTCTGTGTGTAATTGGAATGACTATGCTCAGTATTAGGCTGCCTCCTCTGTAAGTAATAGACATGACTATGCTCAGTATTAGGCTGCCTCCTCTGTATGTAATAGACATGACTATGCTCAGTATTAGTCATCTCCTCTATATGTAATAGACATGACTATGCTCAGTATTAGTCATCTCCTCTATATGTAATAGTAATGACTATGCTCAGTATTAGGCTGCCTCCTCTGTGTGTAATAGACACGACTATGCTCAGTATTAGGCTGCCTCCTCTGTATGTAATAGACATGACTATGCTCAGTATTAGGCTGCCTCCTCTGTATGTAATAGACATGACTATGCTCAGTATTAGTCATCTCCTCTATATGTAATAGACATGACTATGCTCAGTATTAGGCTGCCTCCTCTGTGTGTAATAGACATGACTATGCTCAGTATTAGGCTGCCTCCTCTATATGTAATAGACATGACTATGCTCAGTATTAGGCTGCCTCCTCTGTATGTAATAGACATGACTATGCTCAGTATTAGTCATCTCCTCTATATGTAATAGACATGACTATGCTCCGTATTAGGCTGCCTCCTCTGTATGTAATAGACATGACTATGCTCAGTATTAGGCTGCCTCCTCTGTATGTAATAGACATGACTATGCTCAGTATTAGGCTGCCTCCTCTGTATGTAATAGACATGACTATGCTCAGTATTAGGCTGCCTCCTCTGTATGTAATAGACATGACTATGCTCAGTATTAGGCTGCCTCCTCTGTATGTAATAGACATGACTATGCTCAGTATTAGGCTGCCTCCTCTGTATGTAATAGACATGACTATGCTCAGTATTAGGCTGCCTCCTCTGTATGTAATAGACATGACTATGCTCAGTATTAGTCATCTCCTCTATATGTAATAGACATGACTATGCTCAGTATTAGGCTGCCTCCTCTGTGTGTAATAGACATGACTATGCTCCGTATTAGGCTGCCTCCTCTGTATGTAATAGACATGACTATGCTCAGTATTAGGCTGCCTCCTCTGTATGTAATAGACATGACTATGCTCAGTATTAGGCTGCCTCCTCTGTATGTAATAGACATGACTATGCTCAGTATTAGGCTGCCTCCTCTGTATGTAATAGACATGACTATGCTCAGTATTAGTCATCTCCTCTGTATGTAATAGACATGACTATGCTCAGTATTAGGCTGCCTCCTCTGTATGTAATAGACATGACTATGCTCAGTATTAGGCTGCCTCCTCTGTATGTAATAGACATGACTATGCTCAGTATTAGGCTGCCTCCTCTGTATGTAATAGACATGACTATGCTCAGTATTAGTCATCTCCTCTATATGTAATAGACATGACTATGCTCAGTATTAGGCTGCCTCCTCTGTATGTAATAGACATGACTATGCTCAGTATTAGGCTGCCTCCTCTGTATGTAATAGACATGACTATGCTCAGTATTATTTATCTCCTCTATATGTAATAATACTGCTCAGTATTATGCTGACCCCACTTTATGCTTTATTTGTATGTGATGGCAATGACTGTGCTCTGTATTAGTCAGCATGCTGTATGTAATAGGAATGACTCTGCTCTGTACCTGATGGGAAGTAGGGTGATCAGTATTAGTACAGATGGATAGTATTGTATGAGCATGTATAATCCTCATCTTCCTCTTGTCCTTCCCTCTTTCACCAGCGTATATTTCCTTATGTGTCGGCAATGGTGAGCAATGGATCACTGTCGTATGATCACAGCCGGGATGGCCGCCCTACTGAGCTCGGGGGATGCACAGCTATGGTTAGAAATCTCAACCATGACACTTTCCTTGTCATACGTTATGTAAAGCGCAGACTGACGGTAAGAGTTTACCCTTTTAATTATATAAATGATGCTGAGCTGAGAAAACCCTGACTAGACTACATACTATTTTACTTGCCGTAATTCAGGATCTCCTGTGCACCTGGAATAATCATATTGAAAACTTTACAAACAGCTTCATTACTATAAGAATATTTGGCTTCATGTTATATAATACTCAGTTCTCTCCAAACCCTCACCTGTCTACTCTTCATCCGCTGCACTTTTAGGTCATGCTTGACATTGATGGTAAGCAGGAATGGAGAGATTGCCTGGATGTTCCTGGTGTGCGCTTGCCTCGTGGATATTACTTTGGAGCTTCAGCCGCTACTGGGGATCTTTCAGGTAGGATTAAATTGTTGTTGTTGTTTCAAACAACTTCCTATAATGTGATTTCTAATATGTTGGTAAATCACTTTATTCTTAAAAAAGGACCCATTACCCCAGAATAAAGATATAAAGTCTTGGCCACTAGGGGTCTCACTTCTCTGGAAATTGCTGTCCACTAACTATCAGAGTAATTTAGTCTCTAGCAGCAGAGACCAAGACAGAACACAGGAAGTGGGGGCGGGGCTTAGCTAGTACTATGTGCAGGAGATTACATACACAGTCCAGGCTGGCTTAGTCTGTCTGTCTCCTTTAAAGTGTCCATACTGTACCTGATAGGTAATTCAAGGTGATTCTCCCATCACCTATTCATTCATGGGCAGTTTTCTTTCCCCCGTGCGGGGCAGAGCCCGGCCGACCCCCTAGTGCAGACCCATATATATTCACCACTTCCGAGAAGTCCCGCTCCTGGACCCACTCCCGCCACAGAGATGAGTCCAACGCCCATAGAGAATGACGGCTTCAGTCATTCTCTATGGGCATCGGACTCCTCTCTGGGAGTGGGCACGCGGCTTCGGACAGAGATATCTCCGCGGCGGGAGCAGGTCCAGGAGCAGGGACTTCTCGGAAGCGGTGAGTATATGGGTCTGCACCAGGGGGTTGGCCAGGCTCTGTCCTGGCACGGGGGGTGACAGGTTCCCTTTAATAGCAGTAACCAGAGTCCAAAACCACCTTGTTAACACTCTGAAGAGTTATTGTAACAAACCATGATGGAGAGGGATTGGTTATAGAGTAGTCTACACACCATGGGATTACTGGTAGTCAGTGGTATGGAATAGGTGGGCTACCCTGTAGCCTATTGTATATGTTTATCACCCATATATATTATTGCCTGCAGACAACCATGACATCATCTCCCTGAAGGTGTACCAGATCAGCGTGGAGCGCTCGCCTGCAGAGGAAAAGATGGACAAGGAGGTTTTCATTCCGAGCGTAGACAACATGAAGCTGCCAGGATGTAGGTCCCCAGGTCTTCTATTCTCTTCTTCTCTACGGTATGTATGGATGTTCCATTCCAATAAACTTCTCATGTGTTGCTCTTTCTAGTGGAGGATCCAGCAGAGTCCATGAGTGGATTTGCCTTGTTCCTTATCATCTTCTTCTCGCTGGTCTGTTTGGTCTTCGCTGGTGTCATACTGCTCATTGTGTACAACAAGTGGCAGGAAAGGAGCCGGAAGCATTTCTACTAAGTCCATTGCCACTGTGTCAGCACTGCTGAGACTTGCAGACAACGTCCCTGGTGGAGAGTCATTCTGTGAATGGGTCGGAATAGGAATCCTTCCAGCTTATCACAAGAGATGTAGCAGACTCCGCTCTTGTCGGTGGTTTTAAACACTGGTTTGTTATTTTGTAAGCTGCTACTGAAGACGTATCTATCTGTAACAGATCCATGGCGTTTTCTTATTTATGTCTGCCTGTCACCTACACACAGTGGGGGCAGTCATGGGCGTCCTGTCTATCAGTTTACTATTGCCTTATAATGTGATGATGACAGTACTTCACAATGATACATGATTGCTGGTTATGCCCATATCCTAGCTGCCTCTGCTGTGTGTAGGTGATAGGAATCATTGAAGATAAAGCAGAATGTATATTGCCTTCACAATCTTATTGTTTTTAGAACACGTCCCCTCTGATCACACAGAATTCCTATATATAATACATATGTATGATATTTTAAGGTCACACCTTATCAATCTTACGGAAAGCAAATCGGACCTCTGTGGTAACACATATGAACTCCTTTCAGGATATTACACTCCTAGGATCGGTCGGCTCTCCTGATGTGTACATGCTCGCCTGTAAGGTTACAAACCCACTTGGTGGGTCTGCAGCGAGTCTCCATGCTGCGTTTTTGCAGCGAGACTCGCTGCAGATCCCGGCCCTATACTTTTAATGGCAGACAAACACGCAGCAGGGATGTACATCCCTGCTGCGAGTTTGTCTGCAGCCCACCCCATTAACCCCCCGGCCGCCGGAGCTGATACTTCACCTGATCCCGGCTCCGGCGGTTCCCGATGTCTTCAGCAAGCCGGAGCGGGGACCAGGTGAAGTATATGCTCCAGCCAGCCCCCCACAGCCCCGGCCGCCCGATCGCCCCCCCGCAGCCCCGGCCGCCCAATCGCCGCCGAAGAAAAACTGATTGTGTGCATCAGTTCTGATAATTTTTCCATTGACTTCCATTATTGAAAAAAAGGATACAAAATGAGGTCGACGATGTTTTTGTGTATGCTAAAAAAAACTGATCCGTTTTTTTTTTACATAATGGAAGTCAATGGAAAAATTGATCAAAACGGATGCACACAGTTGCATCCGTTTTTTTCATCAGTTTTTTTTTTTTGCAAAAAAGGGATGAAAAAAAAACGGATTGCAAAAACGTAGTGTGAACCCAGCCTAAGCAGTAATTCTGGAAGGCCAGTTTTTATATCTGTGCATAGAGCAGATTCTCTGTTTTTCTTCTAGAAATGTATGAATAAGCTAACAGCTGGGTATTACCATTCGCTATGTCTGTGTACCTGCACAGTCTGTTAGTATCCAAAGTGTCTGGACCTCCAAAGGAAAAGACCCAGATCTTAATGTTTTTATGCGTTTCCAGGAGGAAAAACAGAGGAACAGCACTATACACCATTTTTAGAAAAATGCATGCAGAATTATTTCACAGGGAATACAAGTAACATATCAGTAGAGCTGACAGAGCCTCCTGTTTTTAGTGGGGAAAAAATAAAATTTGATTTTTTTTTTTTTAAAGGGGAATTAACTTCTCTATATGTGTGTATCATAAGGTGAGCACACGCAGCGCCGTACACTGATCTCACCTGAGAGCTGTACACATGACCACACTGTGAACTCTTATGACTCCTTCTTAGGTCATTGCATTATTACTACTAGTACTGGCAATACTTTATCATAGTAAAAAGCATGTGCTCACATTGTCATACACTATGATGGACGTGTGTAAAACCCCTTTGAAGAGATTATGTTCCAAAAAAATCAGCCCCTTCAATGTAGCTGTTGTAATTGTTATTTTGGGTTGGGTCAGATTGTCGGTTTTATCAGGTAGGGATTCTTGGCTTGGTTTCACACAAGCATATTGCAGGCCCGTTTTTGTGTCTGTATTAGGGATTCCAGTCCTGGCCTGACCACGTTTCTGATGACCCTAGTTAACATCTGTCTGTTTGGGTCATCAGATTCATGGTCAGGCCTGGGACTTGCGTCCTTAATACAGATGCATGAATGAGCATGTAATACACTTGTGTGGAACTGGCTGCAAGATGCCCATGACTTGTATAATTGATACACCAGTAGGTCATTTACCCATTGTTTTTAGCCATATACTGCATATAACTGCAGCTTTTTGAGTCCTGAGAACCACATGAGGCTGTACAGACCAATGAAATATGACAAGCATAGACACAGACATATCGATGCTGCCTTCAGACCTGAGATTTATTATTTATAGCATATTATAAGTAGACATTTGCTTGTTTTTTTTTGCCCTAGGAACCAATCAGATTCCAGCTTTTATTTTTGCTGATGCTCTTTGGAAAATGAAATCAGTGACGTGATGGGTTGCTTTAAATGCTAAATCTTTTCTTATGCGTGTATGCATCTGGGTTGCTGCCTATAATTTTCCTCTACTTGTGAAGAACAAGCTGTATGATCTACCTGTCCCTTAAAAGGGTTTTCCTGGACCAAAACTGTGGCGGCCTATCCTTATCCTTAGAGATGGGGCCGCACTGCATTACTTGGGTGAATGTCACCTAAGGACAAGCCACCATGAAGCTTGATGGGAGTCCTGGAGGCTGTATGCCCATCATCAGTCATGCATTGGCCTTCCATGATTTTGGCCTGGAAAACCCTATTCATTTCTACCTCTTACTGTGAATAGCTTTGCTGAAAGCACATAAACTATAAACTTCTAGCGATGCTGGGCCTTGTGTATTAAACCTCAGAGGAAAAGAGCCCTAGTAACCAGCAGAAACCAGTCTACACAGCATGTATTCTGAACTGCTCTCCTGCAACTTGGCTCTTCTCCTATGAGCTCACACAAGTATGGAAGGTTTTGACCACTTATATGCTGCCTAAGCGTTTCCCTTTAGAAATGTGAGCACCTCTCCGCATGCATATGCTTTCACCTATGGGGTAATTTTTAGTGTTGAGTGAACCTGTCAAAATGTTTGGGTGTGGCAACGCTATCCAAAAACCTTCTGCGTTTGATTCCCCGCAGGTGCAGAAGTTGGGTGCTGCCCTAGAGCTGTCAGGACTCCCTAGGGTGGCATCCAACTTCTGCAGCAACTGGAAATCAAACACCAACCCCAATGCTGCTGAACCCGAACATTTCAACACTAGTAATTATACCTTACATATTAGTATAGTATTAGTATTTGTTTATCCACAAAACTCTTTGTTAATTCACGTCTACACCCTATTAGACATCTATTATTTGTCTGTTACAGAAATTAGCCTAACAGCAGAAAGGTTTTAAAACACCCATAAAAAAATCCCCCCTCCGATGCTTCAGTGGTCCCCACCAGTCTTTATTTAGCTACAGCGATAATGATCTCATCTCTCTTCACGCAGCTGCTGCAGCCAATCGCTGGGCTTAGTCACCTCTGAGGTCACTTATTGGTTGCAGCAGTCATGTGGATACATGTGATGTCATCGCTATGTACATGTATAGCTGAAAGCACATTGGTGCTGGAGTGGTGGGAGCTTTTACCAAGTGCGTTATAGGGGGTTTGCTCTTTATTTGATTAACACCAAACTTCTGGATAAACACTTTAAAAAGCTATTATGGCCGCAAAGTTATTCATGTATGAATTTCCCAATATTCTTTCTGAAACTTTGTTGCCCCTTTTAAGGGCTTCTCCAGTGCTTTTTTTTTTATTGATCGTTTATTCATAGTGTGAGTCCCAGAATCCCCATGGTTCAGCTGATAGAAGGCACTGCTGTGTTCCTACCTGGCCCAGCTCCGTCCACTGAGTAGTGGCTTCTCCTGGCATTGTAGTTGCCCCATTCACTGCAATACCAAGTCCACCTGCTACCATGTGCCTGGTGGGAGAAAGCTGCAACACTGGCACAAGCACATTGGTCTCTTCAGTGAGCCGGAGCCCCACTGAATGGATAGTGATGGCCTATCCTAAGGATACAAAAACTTGGGGAACCCCTTTATTAAATAGTATAAGGATCTATTCAGACTTAGGCTCCGTGTAGGTCTGAGGTTGCGGATGCAAACTACACTTGCTGTGTCTGAATGGACCCCAATCTACCTCTTCTATTTTTTTTTCTAACTTGTCCACTATTCAGTAAGGCTAGGTTCACACTGCGTTTTCAGCATCCGTTTAACGGATCCGTTTTTTTTAACGTCCAGAAAAATAGGGTCAGCAACGTTTTTTGGTCCGCCAAAAAAAACGGATCCGTTTTTTTTTATAATGGAAGTCAATGGAAAAACGGATGCATACAAATGAATCCGTTTTTTGCAATCCGTTTTTCATGCGTTTTTTGAAAAAAACGGATGCGTTAAACGGATGCTGAAAACGCAGTGTGAACCTAGCCTAACAGACACGATAATATTGAGATTTCTTTACAGCTGAAAGCTATAACCTGTGGTTCGACACCTGTTGGGAATCCACAGCTCACAGCATGCTGGGAGTTGTAGTCTACCAAGAGCTATAGAGCCATGGGTAATTGTGCGTTGGAGGATAATGCACCTAAACACCAGCTTTTACTTAGGGAGGTGAAGAGGATCTCCTCAGCGAGAAGCTGTGTGCATGTAGTCATCGCAATGGAAAGTAGGTGTATTTGCATGTAATCCAGAGCTGTTTGCTGCTTTTACTGTGTACGCTGGAAACACTGAAATAACCTATTGGCTGGTGAGAATAATGTGTTCCTTCTCTTTTATGGGTCTGTTACCTTTATGATAAAGCAGTCTGATAACGAAATATGAGCGCAACCTGAGCATGCTGGAGTCACATCGTTCGGCATTTGCAAACCAGTGGCTGAAGAAGTTGGATGCAGCTATAGGCTGTATCCATGTTTTCCCAGACTCCCTTGGGTAATAAAATGCCGAACGATCGGACTCGAGCATGTTCCCGTTGCACCCATCTCTACTAGATTCTCATATAATATGTGTGCCTGACTTACAGCTATTGTCCACAAGGTCAGAGCTGAGGTTGTGGCCGGGATCCTTTTTGGAATTTTTCTTAGGTTTTTGTATTGTGGCACTCCTCAGTTACTTCTCGCGGAAATATTTCTGAATAAATGGACATCTTGGGATGAGCACGTATCTTGTCCAGACATTGCACCGTACACAGGCTGGCATTGTCTTGTTAATGTATTCATATATTCCTAGGAAGAATAATAGAAGAAAGCATAATACAAATATCTATTGAAGGGGGATATCCACGATATATAAAAGCACAGCTACCTTCTTGCAAAAACAGCACCACCCCATACTCAGGTTGTGTGTGGTATTACAATTCACCTCCATTCACTTCAATGGAACTAAGCTACAAAACCTACACCCAAACTAAGGACAGGAGAGGTGCTGTTTCTGGAGAGAAGCCATTTAAAACAGACGTGTCAGGTCCTCCGTCCCTCTGCTGTACTCACGGTTTTTCCATGTTCTGTTTGGTCAGATCCTTACTTACTGTTACATATCATGTATACTATATTACAAGACACAGAATAATCCAGAGTGGTCAGCCTGCCCCCTACCAGCTATCCATTACTATTATCTACTTGCACTACACGCAACCCTGGGTCATGTTACCTCTACCATAGCTGGAGGGCATCTGCTTGCCATGTCTATGTAAAAGTGTGCCCACTTCTGGCTCAGGGAGAGATTTTATTTGGTTGTAGCACTGATTTTTTTTTTTTTTTTGTTACTGTGAATGTTCAATGCTGCCTTCATCTTGTTTCTGCTTGTATAATTTAATAAACTGTTCCCAAAACCACATTTGCGTGATTCAGTGCTCTAAACACAGTTGTCGGAGGCAAAGAACCTTGGTATCACAAGTGGCCATTTGTAGGGATGAGCAAATTTATAGTAGGAACGGCGGTTAGCTTGTCAGCCAGCTGCTTTTGAACTCTGCAGCTCCACTCCAGGTACCTGGAAAAGCTGGATGCTATCCTTGGAGAAGTTTCTCAGGACTGTACCCAGCTTTTCCAGGCACCTGGAGTCTGGCCTGTAAACCATGGTGATTTGTAGTAGGACCACATACCAGAGGAATAGCTGGCTGGATATATCCAGTGTGCAGAAAACATCCAACCTCTTCTGCCTGGAAAATGTATAAGACCATAGGCTGTATCCATGTTTTCCAGGACTCCCTAGGGCTGAACTCAAATGCAGAACGATCAGACTTGAGCGTGCTCGAGTTGCGCTTATCTCTAGCTAATCTATACATGTACAGCTTCAGATTATTTTGCCGAGTTGAATGTGGCTTGCAAAGTAAAATAACTGGGAAAATCTGCCATAGAGGTCTCCTTGTCTTTATGGTTATATTGTGTTTTCATGTAACTGGGCCAAAATGTGGCTAGCGGAAAATGAAGCCAATACTGAACATAGTAACCACTTTCCATGAGACTACAACATGAACAAGAGGCATAAATAACTCTAAATATATTGTTCTTGGGGAAGATCATGATGACAAGCGCTTCAGCTGCACTCGGGCATTCTGGGCCTGCTTTGCAAATACAGTGGTACCTTGGTTTAAGAGTAACTTGGTTTAAGAGCTCACAGTTTTTCAAAATTGTTACTCTGTTTAAGAGCATTGCTTTGGTTTAAAGGGGAACTCCAGGTAGAGGTTAAAAAATATGAAACTTCTGCAGAAGCATAACACATTACTTACCTGTCTATCCCAGCTTTGAGACTACCAAAATCCATTTGTTTGGGGGGGGGGGTATTCTGTTTTGTGTTTCTGTCCTTCCTGGTTTACCATTTCCCAGAATGCAATGCTTTCCCTCAGCTGATCATCAGTCCCCACCCATTACAATTAGTAAAATTAGTGCTGCACCTGCTTCTGGCTGGTCTGAGATGGTGAATCAGTCAGGGGATTGGTGGATCCTGCCAAGCCGCCTGTCTGCATCATCAATACACAATGTGAGAGAGGCATGGGAGATCTGTCTCCTAGGGGGGGGGCTTCACTTCACTTTTTTTCCACTTCCTGGATTTCTATCAGCTAACAGTGTGACAGAACCATACATATACAGTAATACATTGTATAGACACATCTATATAACTTTAAAGGGAACTAATCACAGCAAAAATCCACCTAAAAATAAGGAAACGTGCTGGCACATCACCCAGCACGTTTCCCAAACATCCCCCTGTACCCTCCGTGCCCCCCTCCATTAGTCAGTAATCTTACTTATAAGAACTCCCACGCTGTATGTAAATTTCCGCAAAGTAGTCAAGGTGGGCGGAATCAAGTCACCGGTCCTGGGCGTCTGGAATCGCTGTAATCACGGCCAGAGGGGTGTGATTGAAAGGTCTGCGTTCAATCCACGTAACGTGGCACTTGCGTTCCACATCAGCGGCGCCGTACTGCACATGCGCGGACTCCGGAAGATGTCAGCGCTGCGTGCGGATGACGTTGGCGAGCCACCGACGTGGAACACAAGCGCCGCCTCACGTGAATGGAACGCAGACCTTTCAATCACGCCCCTCTGGGCGTGATTACAGCGATTCCAGACGCCCAGGACCGGTGACTGATTCTGCCCACCGTGACTACTTGCCGGAAATTTACATACAGCGCGGGAGTTCTTCTAAGTAAGATTACTGACTGATGGAGGGAGGCACCGAGGGTACAGGGGGATGTGTTGGGAAACGTGCTGGGTGATGTGCCAGCACATTTCTTTATCTTTAGGTGGATTTTCGCCGTGATTGTTCCCTTTAAATGTACTTTTAATAGAAAACATGTTTTTCTTATCCGGAGTTCCCCTTTAAGAGCTCCCTGTACTGGGTGGGAATGCGAATGGAGACAGGGGCATGGTCTGCATAGCGGGGTCTACAGCCCTGTACTCTGACCCAGGAAGTCTCAGTCACCTTCCAAATCATTGCAGATCCACTTCAGGCTGGGGCTTACATCAGGGGACAGGACTGTGGAGGTAATCTCTCCATAGCTGTAACCCCTCTCTCTCCGGACAGAGAGCGCTGCATGTTTGTGCCCACATCTGCCCTGCTCATTCCTTCATTCTCCCTGCAGTCTCTGTCCGCCCTTGTGTTTCCTATCCTCTCCATAACTGTACAGTAACTTATAATATCACATATTCTGCTGTTTCTAAATGTTTGTTTCATCTGTTTTACATGTTATTCAGAATAATAAATCATTATTTTTGGGGTGTGGAACCAATTGTCTGCATATCAGTGATTTCTTATGGGAAAACTTGCTTTGGTTTAAGAGTGGATTTGGATTACAAGCATGGCCCCGGAACGAATTATGCTCGTAATACAAGGCACCACTGTATAGCAGTCTTATTAGAACATAATTATGCCACAAACATCTCCTCCTACATTGCTATAGACTTAAAGGGGCACTCCGATGTCAGGTAAGAAAACAAAACATGCTGCAGAATCAATAGCATTGCTTACCTTTCTAGCTGTTCTACAACCAACAAAATACATTAGTTTTGTGGGGCTGAACTATGTCAAAAATCACTACTTCCTGGATGGACAGCCCTCCAAACAGTTTCCTGCTCAGAGCTGCTGCAGAACGGTTTTTTAGACAGCCATTGAGTCAGTGAGTCTGCAGCAGCTGCTGTATTCATCTCTCTGTTTGTTCCTCTTCCTGTGGCATTGTTCAGCACGCTGCATGCTGTATATGCACCTCATTCTTTCCTAAATGTCCCAATTAAGATAAAAATTTATATCAGAACTAGGGGAAGGAGAATGAAAACATAATAGGTATGGAAAGGATTGTTAGTCTCAGAGGGGGGATGATTCAACATGTATTTTACCTGACTGGAATACCCCTTTTAGGATGCTTTGAGGCTTCCATATAGAGTTCACACTGCAATTTACAAAGGATCTTATTTTTACGGAGCTGAAAAAAATTCTGTGTTCTTTAGTACATACACACAAGGATCCTGGGGTGTTCTCACAAGCTCCAGCAGAATTGGAGATCAACTGAAAATATATCTGAGAGAGTGTCAAACTCAATTTGAACTGCTGAGACAACACCACACTGAAAATGTAAGGACTATACAATTTCCTGTCAGAGAGTCAAGCAAAGACACAATGCAATGTATTCAGTACAATCTGTGATGACACTATTAGTAGGTTGTAGCTTGGGGTAATTTAACAAAATACAGTTTTCTGATCCTGGAATACCCCTTTAAATATGACAACAGGCACAGCTAGTAACCCCCCCCCCCCCCTTAAAAAAAAAAAAACAAGGCTCCAATGTTGAACTAAGCTGGTTTATTTCTCAGTATTCCCTTCTGTTACATCTGTCTGTCATGTGAATACGAGATTACTTTAGGCGTCCTGATGTCTATAACAAAATGTGTCTAACGTTGTACAAAAAATAATAATAACAAGGAAACAAAAACTTGGATTCTTCATGAAATCCGCTGACAAACATACAAAACAAAGTGCAAAAGCTCCTTAAGAAGATGCCATCAGTGCAAGGATAGTGCCAGGAAATAGAGGGTTGTCAGGGTTGGCGAGGCCTCTGCTCCCCCAGAGTAACAGCCCTTGGAAGTAAATGTCTTTGTGATACAGCCCCTTATCATCCTATATGCCCACTACAGTCTACAGACCAGAGACAGATTACTTATTCCCTGGCAGATGACGTCTCGGTCTCCACACTGACATATTCTCTTGGACACAAGTCAGTCTCTTCTTCTTTCTCACAGGGGCAGGCCACCTTCTCATCACACAGTACAATCCCAGAGTCCCCAGTGACATGACGTCTTCTCTCTAAGGCACTTGAGCTCCTCTGGTCTACATTGTCATGTTGCTGATGTTCTTCTGCAGATCCCTCTGCTGCCTCGGGGGAAGGGTCCTCTCGGTGAGACCACGCCATGGGACTGACTGGAGCATCAAGACCAGTGGCAATCTCATCCAAAATCTCACAATAAGGTGGTGGAGGTGTAGGAGGGTCTTGCGTCACTTCATCGTAGGTAGGCAGCTTGCAGGTAGGCCATGGCTCTGTAAATGAAGGTACAAAGGGCTGAGATGAGAATGCAGAGTCTATGCACAGTACTGAGATGAACCTAGTTATACTTAAAGGGGATACTCTGGCCAAAGCTCGCTTGCTGTGCACCTCTGACCACCAGAAGTGTTGACCTCTTGTGAAAATGCTCAAACTTATGCATCCAGTAGTATCGTGTCACCTGTGAGGGTCACAGGGGGAGGCGAGACTAATGGCTCAGTCCTGTTGGCTGTACACCTGCTTATCGCGAGAATACAACATACAAGCGCTGTCTGTGAAGAGGAGGGTGGCACAGAAGAGACGCCTACTGCAAGATGCCCAAGCTGACGTCACGCCACAATATGGCGGCTCTGGTCACAAGAGGTCAACACTTTTGGAAGTCAGAGCTGCACAGTAAAAGAGCTTTGGCCGGAGTACCCCTTTGAAGAAGTATTTTCATCAAACATTTACAGAATAGCAACAGCAGGGATTGGGAACCTGCAAGCCCTACCAAGGTTACAAAACTACAATTCCCATCATGCCTAAACAGTCGAAGTAAAAGCTTTGGCTGTCCAGCCATGAAGGAAATTGTAGTTTTGCATCAGCCGGAGGACCAAAGGTTCCCCATTCTTTACCTACAGCATATGCCACAAATGTGGCATCGGTGTCGTATTACATCTGCAATAGTATATCTGCCCCGCAATGTGTTTGAATGGGTTATTTTCATATTGGTGGGGCCTGTTCGACTTCTGGTCACCTGATCTCCTGTCTTCTTCCCACTTCTGAGACAAGCGATTGAAGCAGGACCTACCCACTTACTGCTGAGGTCAGTGACTGACTAAGCATGCAGGCCCTGTTCCAGGGGCTCGTCTTGGTAGCAGAAACAAGATAGGGGATTGGGGAATTGAAAGGAGCTGCAGGAGACAAAGGGTAGCTAAGTATAGGTTTTAGGGTTTTTTCCCCCCTAGCCTCCAGGATTATGGGAATTTTTTGAAGGAAAATAGCCAGTTATGTCCGGATCAGGCCTATGTCATATATGCAATGTGATATATAAATGGATACCTAAGGCAGTGGCAGCACATGCTGAAGGAGCGACCCCCTGGTAGGCCATGAGGCTGATCTCACGTTGTCTCAGCTCCTGTTGATGTCTCAGTTTAACCCTACGGTGACGATAAGCACAGCAGCACCCGGCCAGAATAATAAGAGTCCACGCCAACCAGAACCCTGAGCAGGAAAGAGGGACAATTACATGTATGTAGCATCAAAGGCAAAGCCTTCATTTAGTATACATATATACTTTATAACAATTATATTTATTTATATAGCACCAATATAGTCTGCAGCACGTTACGATACACAGGGAGCATGTGCAGACAAAGTCAGACATTACGGAGGAGCAAAGTAATCAGCAATTCATACAAGAGGACTGAAGGAATGAAGCTCACAATCCTACAATTTTTTTAACAGCATTTAGTGACATGCTTTATGGCAAGCCTCATTAATATAGCCACAATAAACATCTCCAGACCCTATTTTTTGTGGGCACACTTGTAAGCTTGCTCTATGACCTCTGTGACCTGTGCACAGACCATTCCACAGGGAGCAGAGGCTGAGTTGCTACTGTCTTTGCTATCTATCTGGTGTCACCTTACCCTGTAATTCTGTACAGATGACTACCCAGCAGCCTCCTCCTTATTATCACAGACAGAACAGGAAGTCTCACCTTAGTTTTAAGCCTAGTGACCAATATGAAAACTCCAAGATTTCAGGATTATTTTAGAATATAGATAGTAACATGCAACTTTTGAAAAAAAAAAAAAAAATTCTGGGGAAAAAAAATCTGTTAACATAAAATTTTTATTTAGGGTACGTTCACACATACCGGATCCGCAGTGTGATTTCTGCTGCTAATCCACAGCAGATTTCATCTAAATAACTGAACACAGCATCAAATCTGCACCATCAAATCTGCTGCAGATCCTGTACGTGTGAACACACCCTTAAAGAGACTCTGTCAGTGCGTTTATGGTGTCCTTTGTCAGGGTAGCATAAACTAGTGACAGGGAAGCTGAACAGAATGATGATCCAGAGATATCCTCCTGAATAACATGGATAATAAGTAGTCCTCTTCATTATGTACATGAGCTCAGTAGTCCTGGATATTCATGAGAAGCAGAAAACTCCGCCCACCAGCTGCTGATTGGCATTTATCTATCTGTGCTGTGTATAGGCAGTCACTTGTCAATCAGCAGCTGGAGGGCGGGGGAGGGTTGTGGCAAGTATCCTATTCTCCTGCATATTAGGAGAACAGAATGATGTAAGTAATACACTGACCTGTTCAGAATTTATATCACTAGTTTATGCGGCCCTCATTTAAGGTAGCATAAACCTAGTGACAGGTTCCCTTTAAACAATAGGTCATTTCCTGATGACACATTCCCCATAAAACTGTGGATATCGGGGACTAGTGTGATTCTCTGGGGTAATACATTTCAGAGATCTAGTGCAGCCCGAGAGGCGGCTTATCTTCTCACAGAACACTGACATAGGAGTCTATGCAAATCCAACAGGTTTATCATCTGCTTATTGTGCAACATCAGCTTACTTCTACATGTACTGACTTTTCTCTACCAATATATAAGAAAATGAAGTCTTCCCGTCCTGCTTTTTTAACATTGTCCAACCTCCCTCAAACCCTTATGGTGCCCATACACATTATAGTGAACCTAAACCCGTTGGTGGTCTATGGCAGCCTCCAAACTCTCCACCAACAAATGATATTGGTGGAGAGAAGGGTTGGGCATGCTGAATTTCTGCTGCCTGGCCTTTTTGTTCTAGGAGGGATAAGCTGGTGCCAGATCCATAGTTTACCTGCAGATTTCCCCTCCACATAGAGAACCATGAAATACATTGATCTCATCTACTTTTTTTACGTGTTGTCCCAATAAGTGATAAAACATTGCACCTAATGACAGAATCCCCCCTCTATGACCCATACAAAATCCTGTATATTGAGGCGTAATAGTAATCCAGACTTACACCACAGCTCATAGTAGTACGTGCAGCATTCAGTGTCCCCGCAGCAGTATCCAATCTCACATCTGTAAGGCTTCCTATCTTCTCCAAGGCAGAACTCCCGGCCCTGCAACAAGATCATACAGAGAAGCTGTCAATGCAGAAAGGAGGATACAGGCACATATACAGAAATGGCTGTGACGCTGGTCTATTCCACCTGCATGTCGGCTTTAGCTGAAGGTGTATGGTAATTGACTGGAGGCGGAGGTGATGGCCTCTGCACACAGGGCAGCTTCATTCTCCTCTTACATAAACACATGATATCACACCAGGCCCCTTTAATTATAAGAAGGATTTAGTCCCATCCCAAACCAAGGAGCGTAGAAACATGCTCCTGCCTGTCTACTAGATGTGTATCGGCATTTCTTACACAGGTCAAGAAGTTCTTGTGAGCGTTGCTGTAATACATATAGGACTGGCTGTATGACTGTAGTCAGGTAAACGTCCAAAGAGCGGCAGCAATAGCTGATGAAATAAGAGGCGGTTGTATCTTTACCCTATACGAGTCATGACTAGTGCTGGCCATACAGGTCAGATGTCGGAGGAATACTCGGCTGAGTGTGCATGTGTTATAAATGAGGGGAGGAGGATAAGCTGCTGCCAGTCACCTCTCATCTTTCCTGATAAGCGATAGGGCATGTCGAAATCCAATAACCTGATTCTTCTCTATCCTGGTAAAAAGTTGGGAAGCCATCACACATAGATTAGAAATGAGTTGCAAAATGTTGCAAAACTACAATTCCCATTATTCCTGGCCATCTTTCGGGCATGATGGGAATTGTAGTTCAACATATTATACAAAATAGTGAGAGAAAAAATTGGTGTTTAATACACTTGTACCTGTGTACCTCCAGACCGTAGTCCTCTGTACTAGTTCCTTGAAGATCCTGCGCAGGACACCAGGTGGACGGGTGAATGTAGCAGCATGTGAGCTAATATGTCTCAGTACCTTGGAATAGAACTCTCTTGCATGGACTTATGGCCAGAGTTTGTGGATTTCTTTCTCTGAGGATCCAGTAGTACAGAGGACTACAGTCTGGAGGTACACAGGTACAGGTGTATTAAACACCAATTTTTTCTCTCACTATTTTGTATAATATGTTGGACTGAGAAGGATATGGTGGACGTTCTTTAGTGAGAATTACCGTTTGGAGATATACAGGGCAGTTAGCTGCTTTATGTAGGGAATTGTAGTTCAGCAACAGCGGGTTGGCGGGTTCGGCCAATATTCATCTACAGTGGTCCATCAAGTTACAATATTACTTGGTCCAGGGCAACTATTGTTTGTTAACCCCTTAAGGTCAAAGCCTATTTTCGTTTTTGCGCTTTTGCTTATTCCATTTTAAGTTTAAAAGTCCATAGCGCTTGCATTTTTCACCTAGAGACGTATATGAGCGCTTATTTTTTGCGAAACCAATTGTACTTTGCAATGACAGGCATTATTTTTCCATAACATATGCTGCGAAACCGGAAAAAAATCATTTGCACTGTCAAATTGAAAAGAAAACGAATTTGTTTTGATTTCGGGGAGTTTTGCATTTACGCCGTTCGTCCTATGGTAAAACTGACTTGTTATGCATGTTCCTCAAGTCGTTACGATTACTATGATATATAACATGTATAACTTATATTGTATCGGATGGCCTGTAAAAAATTCAAACCATTGTTAACAAATATACGTTCCTTAAAATCGCTCCATTCCCAGGCTTATAGCGCTTTTATCCTTTGGTCTATGGGGCTGTGTGAGGTGTCAGTTTTTGCGCCATGATGTGTTCTTTCTATTGGTACCTTGATTGCGCATATACGACTTTTTGATCGTTTTTTATTACATTTTTTCTGGATTTGATGCGACCAAAAATGCGCAATTTTGCACTTTGGAATTTTTTTGCGCTGACGCCGTTTACCGTGCGAGATCAGGAATGTGATTAATTAATAGTTCGGGCGATTGCGCGCGGCGATACTAAATATGTTTATTTATTTATTTATATTTATAAAATGGGAAAAGGGGGGTGATTTGGACTTTTATTAGGGGAGGGGATTTTTTTATTAATAAAAACACTTTTTTACTTTTTTTTTACTGTAACTAGAAGCCCCCCTGGGGGACTTATATATACACAGCACTGATCTCTCATAGAGATCAATGCTGTGTATATACACAGCAAAGATCAATTAGATCGGTCATAGATTACTATGGCCTGCTGCAGGCCATAGCAATCTATTGCCGAGCCGGGATCAGCGTCATTCCGACGCAGAGGCCCGGCACGGGCAGAAGAACGGATCTCCCCCCCGCGATCGCATCGCGGGGGGGAGATCCGTCCCACTAGACACCAGGGACGTGCGGCGCAGTGCCTCTAAGTGCAGCTGTCAGGTTTGACAGCTGCATTTGAGGCTTAATTAGCCGGCGCGGCAACGGGACCCACGCCGGCTAATAGAGGCACTGCCCGGCTGCACGTGTCAGCCGGGATCAGCGCCGTTCAGAGCGGGGTCCCGGCGGGACCCCGCTCTGAACACCCCGAGCGGCACCATGACGTATCAGATACGTCATGGGTCGCTAAGGGGTTAAAGAGGTTGTCCCCTATCCACACGAAAGTAGGGGGTCAGGTCGCTCACCGATCTCTGTATTAGGCCCCGCCAGCTCTGTTATGAATAGATCAGCGGGTCCGGTATGCAACCCGCAGCTCTATTCATTCCTATGGAGTGAGATAAACAGCAGAGTACTCGAGTTTTACCAGTAAAATGGCCACTTTTATCGGTTAATCATGTAGTTATTCTCAGGGCTGTGGAGGTGGAGTCGGAGCTAGTTTTAGCTGGAGTCGGCGTTTGATTTGGAAAAAAATGTACCGACTCCAGCTTTAAAAAAAAAAATCTTTAAAAAATGTAGAATTGAATTTTGATATGAATTTTACAAGTCTTGCTCATGAATATATATGTTATGAGCAACATTCTAAAAGGACACTGGCCCTATTACATAAGGGCGGTCATGGAAAAAATGTCGGTCACTATTTGGCAGTTTGTTTCTGAGCTGGAAGAGACCATTGTGTGGGGGGAGATCTGTGCTGTTCTCTTCCTGGATGCTGGATGACTGTATATGAGCAGCAGTGTAAGATGAAGATATCCTGTGTAATATAGAGGAGGAGGAGGAGAAGACATAAGTAGTGTAGCAGTAACCTCTGTGTGGTGTTTTCTCTCTGGGAGAAGATTGTGTGTTTTTCTTCAGTGTTCCATGGCTGCAGCTGTATGTGAGTGTCTGTGAGTGTGTGCGCGCACTATAGCTGCAGTAGGCTGTGTGTGTGCTATGACTATAGCAGGCTGTGTGTGTGTGCTGTGGCGGCAGCAGGCTGTGTGTATGTGTGCTATGGCTGCAGCAGGCTGTGTGTGTGCACACTATTGCTGCAGCAGGCTGTGTGTGTGTATGCTATGGCTACAGCAGGCTGTGTGTGTGTGCTATGGCTGCAGCAGGCTGTCTGTGTGTGTGCTATGGCTGCAGCAGGCTGTCTGTGTGTGTGCTATGGCTGCAGAAGGCTGTCTGTGTGTGTGCTATGGCTGCAACAGGCTGTCTGTGTGTGTCTTCTATATCACTATGTGTGACCCCTTGTATATCACTATGGCTGACCTCTATATCACAGGGATCTGGCATTGTTAACAGTGTTTCTTTAAGTATGGTTAATATTTAGTTAGAAACATAGAATGTTGTCTGCAGGAAAAGATCACCTGCTCCATCTAGTCTAGTTGTGAGTAGTTCAGGACATGGAGGCTGGAGACTGGCTGCATCCACTGCACACAGGAGAAGCTGCTTTATATCTTTCCTTATTCACTCAGAAGTCGCCCCAGGATCATGTAGGACATTAGGGAGAAGCTGCTGAGCCAGTGTGATAAATAATTCCCCTGGTATATGACTGGCCATTTATGAAGGAGCAGGAGTCAGTCGGGAGTCGGTCCTGATAAAATTCAGGAGTTCGAGTCCGAGCTGCGGCTTACTGACTCCACAGCCCTGGTTATTCTGCAGATTCTGAGTCTGTAACATTGTATGCCGAGTCTGGTCTCAGGTCACGATGCTGCAGCAAAGGCCGTACATGGTTTCCAGCTACTTGCTGTAAAACCGTAGCGATTGGCTGTAAACCCTGAGCACCTACCATGGCTTGACTCCATCATACCAACGTACATTATTAGGACTTTTTATGATTTAGGTCTAGTAACTAAAAGGACAAACCCTCAAAGTCTATAAGGAGAACTGCGTCCTACAAGATTGACCCACTATAGGTCGAAGCACGTTATAATAGACTTCTATGGACATTTTCCATTAACACCTGTAAACATTACTGATATTATTTCATTCAACGCTGCATTTTGCAGTGGCCGTCAAAAGGACTCGGTGGCATCCATCATACATAGGCAACCAGGTACAGTATACTGCTCTATGGAATAATGCAGCGGATCACCCTGCTCCATAAAACAAACCCTGACAAGACTTTGTTGTCATAAAGCAGGGGCGTCTAACATCAGACCTTCATCTGCAGTCTGGATACAGCTGAATATTATAGTGAGGCATAGAGCCCATGGACTACAGCTCAGCTTTTGTATCCAAACCTGCTTTAGGATGGAAAAACCCCTAGTAGTGCCCCTAGACAATCTGCAATGGTGACCAGGGCTAGATGATGCTTCTTCTGCTGGTGTGTAGCCTAGAGAACATACAGGGAGTACACCAGGGGTACACTGGGGGTGGCTACTGGTACCAGTACTGGGGTAGGTTTTCTGTGACCATTGGAAGGTATGTAAGCTCTCTGTGACTTGGGAACAAATCTGCCAATACAGAGGTAGTAGGGGGACTGATAAGGAGAGGGGAGGGCTGCTGTGTCTGACATGTAAGGCCTAGGCAGTAATATAACATTGTGTAGCTCATTCCTTAAAGGGGTATGCTCCTCAAACATAACTTATGATATGTTGCTGCCCATGGTGAGACTAACAATTCCTTCCATATTTGGTATTATCTATTCAATCTCCTTCCCCCAGTTCTGAGCTGCTTTCTGCTGAAAACACAAAAATCTGCGTGTGCGCTTTTCTCCCCCCCCCCCTTTCTGAGATGGCTGATGTAATAATGTAGCTTCTTTGTAATGCTGGGAGGGTTAATCAGAGTGAATTCATCAGCAACTTGACCTCTCAGAAGGGAGGGGGAGATGGAGAGAAAAGCTCACACACAGATTTTTGTGTCTTCAGCAGAAAGCAGCAGCTGAAAACTGGGGGAAGGAGACCAATTAGATAATAACAAGTATGGAATGAATTGATATCTCACCATGGGCAGCAATATACGAAAAGTTATGTCTGAGTGGAATACCCCTTTAACCTGGCAAAGCTTTGCTCATCTTCTATAAATAAAAGAACATTAGACGTCACCTCACATGACCCGTATAAAGCTGCATTTACTGGCAGTTTTTTCCTGACACTGCAGACCTATCCCTGGCCCTGACAACACAATGTAATTACAGTTCTGCTCTATAGAAGTGCTCCCCATCCTTTGGCTTTACAGCTGTAGCTAATACTAGGACTCTCATCCTGCCCCTTGTCTCATCATGATGGGAGATGCAGTTTTGTAACAGCTAAAGGGCCAACAGATTGGGAACACTGCGCTATTGCAGGGACAAGGAACCTGCAGCCCTCCAGCTGTTATAAAACTACAACTCCCATCATTATGCCTAGACAGCCAATGCTTTAGCAGTCCAGGCATGATGGGAATTAAAGGTGAAGTCTGGTGTTTTCTAAAAGTGGACAGCCTCAAGGGGAGAAATTGATTTAAAGTAACAACTTACCTCTCCCCGTGCCCGCCGTTAGCTCTGCGGCCACGGGACCCACACTGGGCTGTGGGATCTCCAAGGTGTCCATGTCACGACCAGGCTGATGATTGGCCGCTCAGCCAGTCAGTGACTGGAGCAGGATGCCACTCCGATCACTGATTGGCTGAGCGGCCAGTCCATCAGCCAGGACAGGCATTTTACCCCGAGTCGTGACGTCATCCCAACTCAGGGGAAAATGTCTTCCATCTGGGGTCCTGCGGCTGCTTCAGCCCCTCACCACGGGCACATGGAGAGGTAAGTTGCTATTCAAAATCAATTTCCCCCCCTCCAGCTTTTAAAAAACACCGGACTTCTCCTTTAAGTGAAAGTCTATAGGTGATAGTGGAACCGCAGATGGGGAAGAATAGACATTTAGAGTCTCCTAGGCAGGTGGGATATCCATGGATGTCAGTGTCCATGGAGGTCGGTTACCATAGAAACCGACCAGTCCTGCTACCTGTCCTAATCTATGGCAGGAGGCGCAGTGTTTTTCGTAAGAGGACACTATACGTGCTGCGGCCATGGGGTGACATTGTGCTGCATACAATCACATGGTCTTGCTGCATGATATATAATAACCCCCTATAGGTGCAGTATGTATATTCAGATAACCAGGACACAGTATATACCAGTATATATAATATATACATACAGCAGGGCTCTCACATGTACACTAGACCCAGGAGATACAGTAATGACAGCAGCCGGCACGTCCCCTATACACGTCTATAGCCAGGCTACAGGCGCACACCAGCGCTCCCCTCCAGCTACACACAGAGCACACAGTGTCACATACAGTCAGCCGGAGCACACAGGAGTAGTACACACATAGACTGATCCTCTCACTGCCAGCTCTTCCCTTCTCATCTTTCTCCAGCCGCAGCTACTTCCTGTTCCTTCTCGCTCAGCGCTATGATTGGCCAGCCCCAGGACTTCCTGCTCGGTGATTGGTCGCATTTATCAGGTCCCGCCTACAAGCCTTATATCTTTCTTCGTGTGCAGCTGCGAGGCTGGACCGCTAGATGTCGCCCTGTGGATAGAGGCGGCAGGTAAAGGTTGTGACTTCCATTGTTCTTCAAGGTAGTGAGTGTATGGAGCGGCCCTGTAATATTTAGGCGTTGTATAATGGTCTTCCCTATAATATTAACACACAATATAGCGTTATAGGTTTTCAACAACAACTGTACTAATAGCATGGCCCAGCTTTATCATAGGCTTTAGGAAGAGGTCATTTTCTCATGACACATCGGGGGGAGGGACATATTACATCCGGCAGAAATCAGCAAAAAGTTGCAATTTCTTTCCTGGTTTGCGCAAATATTTCAATGTTTTTCCATTAGCTCAGTAAACACTTGTCGAATGGGCGGGGCTTAGTGCAGAGAGGACCCCTGAATTTAACCCCTTAACAACTGCGGGTGTAAATGTACGCCCCCTGAAGCCCATGCGTACATTTACGCCCGCGGTTTCCCCGATCGATACACACACAGCGATCAGGGAAACCACGGTCGTAAATATATAATGTATAGCAGGCCATCATAGCTTGTCGGTGGTTAACCCCCCCCCTTTCCGGGTCATCGCCAACCGCCATTAGTGTCCTGGATGGGGGTGGCCACAGTGCCACCCTCACGATTGCCGTGATTGGCCAGCCATTACCGGCCGACCCATCAAGGTGATTAAAGTTTTCCTGGCTAGGTGTTTATAGTGTAGGTGCACAATACTCACCTGATCCGGGCGTCCCGCTGATCAGCAACTCCTCCTTTTTGGTGTATGGGTTCCCCCCCTCCTTTTTTTTTCTTTCTACATCCTACCGCCACTGTCTGCTGATAAGTGCGCCATTTATCAGCAACTACTTTCTTGGCGTAGGGATATTTTTTCTTACTGTAAAAAAAAAAACGTAAAAAACACTACACCACACTACATGGAATAAAGTTTTACACTACACCGTTACACATTTACATACCCCATATACTAATCTCCATATAAAGATGGCCCCCAGGGTGTTTTCGGCGCCGGACGCATACGTTATTATTGCCTCCGACACCGTAACAGCCAGTGAGGATAAATGGGGGGATCCTTTTTTCCTTCATTCATCCTCATCATCCTCATCCAGTGACATGTCTGGGGGTAGCGTAGCGTATGCTGGCCCCCAGACATGTCTTTTCAGCCAGTACCGTCCCAATAAGAGACTCTGTGAGAGTACCTCAGGGTACACTTACAGATTTAGGGTATGTGCACACTGCGGAATGGCGAAGGATAACCCTTTGTGCACCCCTTGATGACAGGCACATTTGTGCCGTGAAAGTGAAAAAATTAAATTTTTCACTTTCACGTCACATTGTTCCACATTTGTGCCCGTCACCAGTGGGGTCCATATCCCCGCTGCCCCCCTTGTTAGATTCCTTGAGGGGTGTAGTTTCCAGAATGGGGTCACTTGTGGGGGGTTTCCAGTGTCTTGGCAGCACGAGGGCTCTGTAAATGCGACATGGCCCTTGAAATCCATTCCAGTGAAATCCAGCTTGCAAAGGCCAATTGGCGCTCCTTCCCTTTGGAGGCTCGTCCTGCGCCCCCTTGGCACTTTATGTCCACATGTGGGGTATTTCCGTACTCAGAAGAAACTGCGATACATGTTTTGTGTTTTTTTTTTTTCTTTCATCCCCTTGTAAAAATGAAAAATTGAAGGCTAGAACAACGTTTTAGTGTAAAAAATTTCATTTTTCATGCCATATTGTTCTGAAAATCTGTGAAGCACCTGTGGGGTCCAGATGCTCACCGCACCCCTTGTTACATTCCTTGAGGGGTGTAGTTTTCTAAATGGTGTCCCTTTAGGGGTGTTTTTTAGGTTTTGGCACCCCAGAGCCTCTGCCAACCTGAAGTGGTACAGTCAGAAATGACCAAATATAACAGAGGCGTTGAAATTCACTTGGCGCTCCCTTGTATCTGAGGATTGTGGTTGCGTCAAATAGCGCAATAGGGCCACATATGGGGTATATCTATAAACTGCAGAAACGGGGCAATCAATATTGGGGTGCATTTCTCTGGTAATAGGTTTATAATTATGAAAAATATTGGATTACAATAAAATCTCTGCACAGAAAATAAAAATTTTAAAATTTCTTACACACTTAGCTTTTATTTCTGTGACTCCCCTAAAGGGTTAAAAAACTTTCTGGATCTGCTTTTGCAGAGTTTGGGGGTGCAGTTTCTGAAATGGGGTGCTTCGTGGGGCTTTCTAACATACAGGCCCCTCAAATACACTTAAGGCTGGGTTCACACTACGTATATTTCAGTCAGTATTGTGGTCCTCATATTGCAACCAAAACCAGGAGTGGATTAAAAACACAGAAAGGATCTGATCACACAATGCTGAAATTGAGTGGATGGCCGCCATATAATGGCAAATATTTGCTGGTATTTTAAAACAACGGCTGTTATATTGAAATAATGGCCGTTATTTACTGTTATATGGCGGCCATCCACTCAATTTCACCGTTGTGTGAACAGATCCTTTCTGTGTTTTTAATCCACTCCTGGTTTTGGTTGCAATATGAGGACCACAATACTGACTGAAATATACGTAGTGTGAACCCAGCTTAACCTGAACAGGTCCCTAAAAATATCTGATTTTGAAATTTTATAGAAAATCTGGAAATTTGCTGCTAACGTTTTAAGCTTTCTATTGTCTAAAAAAAATGAAATATAGTTTAATAAATGCTTCCAACATAAAGTACACATATTGCTAATGCTATTTAACCTCTTAAGGACATATGACGTACTCGTACGTCATATGTCCTCATTAGCACTTCAAAGCGGGCCGCGCGGCGTGTAGCCCGGGACCGCCGCTATTAGCGGGCACGGTCTGATCGCCGTGCCCGCTAATTAGTTAATCGGAGGCAGCTGTCAAAGTTAACAGCTGCCTCCGATTACCGGAGGCAACCTTTCCCTGGTGTCTAGTGGGGGAGATCGCTCCTCCGGGACGTTGTCCCGGAGGAGCGATCTCCGTTACTGATGCCGGCCGGGGACTCGTCCAAGATGGCGCCGTCCCCGGCTTGGCACTCGTTTACTTCCGGCTGCAGTACCCGAAAGCAAACGAGTGCCGATCTCATTGATCTCTGCAGCATATCTATGCTGCAGAGATCTCAATGAGAGATCAGATCACTTATACTAGAAGTCCCCTAGGGGGGGCTTCTAGTATATGTGTAAAAAAAAAAAGCCCCCTCCCCCAATAAAAGTCTGAATCCCCCCTTTTCCCAGGTTTTAACCCTTAGACGACCCTGGACGTAGGGTTACGTCATGGAAGTCTGTCCCCAGACGACCCATGACGTAACCTTACGTCCTGGGTGTTTCTCCCGCTATGAAGCGTGCTCCGGAGCGGAGCGCGCTTCATAGCAGGTGGGGGCCGGCTGCAAACAGCAGCCGGGACCTCACCGGTAATGACACGCTGCAGCGATCGCGCTGCCGCGTGTCATTAACCCCTTAAACGCCGCGATCGCGGCGCGACCGCGGCGTTTAAGTGTAAGTGACAGGGGGAGTCCCCTGTCACTTACCGATCGGGACCCCCGCAGTGTGACTGCGGGGGTCCCGATCGTTGAAACGGACTGCCGGAGGTCTCTCACCTGCCTCCGTGCGGTCCGATCGGCGCTCTGGTCACTGAGCCTGCACAGTCAGGCTCAATGAGCAGATCGCCGATAACACTGATCAATGCTATGCCTATGGCATAGCAATGATCAGTGTAAAAATCAAAGTAGTGAATGTAGAAGTCCCCCAAAGGGACTTCAAATGTGTAAAAAAAAAAAGTTCAAATCACTATTACACTACCCCAAAGCCCCTCCCCCAATAAAAGTCTAAATCACCCCCCTTTCCCATTATATAAATAAAACATATAAAAATAAATAAATAGATAAACATATAATATACCGTAGCGTGCGTAATTGTCCGATCTATTAAAATATAACAAGCGTCATTGTGATCGGTTAGCGGCGTACACGAAAAGAGGGGAAAAAGTGCGCAGATTACTGATTTTATGTTACATTATATATTAAAAAAATCAATAAAAAGTGATCAAAACGTCCGATCTTCACAAATATGGTATTAATAAAAACTAGAGATCATGGCGGAAAAAATGACACCCCATACAGCCCCGTAGGTGAAAAAATAAAACCGTTATAAGCGTCACAATAGGCCCATTTTATTAATATTTAATTGCCAAAAAAAAGGATTTCATTAAAAAATACATATATAAGATTAGAGAATCTGTGTAACCTGCATATGGTTGTGTTCGGACTGACCTATAGAATAATAGTGTCATGTCGCTGTTACCATATAGTGCATTACGTAGACACAGGAACCCCCCAAACGTTACCATATTGCATTCTTATTTACGATTTCACCTATTTATATCTTCATAAATAATATATTTGGAATTCCATCATACATGTTATGGTAAAATTAATGACGCCATTACACAGTACAACTATTCCTGTAAAAAACAAGCACTTACATGGCTTGTAGATAGAAAACTGACAGTGCTAGAGCTCTTAGAAGGGGAGGAGGGAAAAACGGAAACACTAAGATCAAAATTTGCGCGGTCCACTGGGTCATTTTGGGCCTGGTCCTCAAAGGGTTAAATAAAAGTAAACAAATAAATAAACAAACATGTTTGCTATCGCCGCGTGCGTAATCGCCCGAACCATTAATTATTCACAAGGTATAGGCAGTCCAGCTCACCACACCTGCATACAATTCCTCCTCCTCAGGTGCACGGAGGTGTGAGCCTCACCGGTTTAAAGCAGCATAAGGAAGATTCCAGCACCATAAAAGTATTTAAACTTTTATGGTGCTGGAATCTTCCTTATGCTGCATTAATTATTCACATTCCTGATCTCGCATGGTAAACGGCGTCAGCGCAAAAAATCCCAAAGTGCAAAATTGCGCATTTTTGGTTGCATCAAATCCAGAAAAAATGTAATAAAAAGTGATCAAAAAGTCATATATGCGCAATCAAGGTACCGATAGAAAGAACACATCATGGCGCAAAAAATTACACCTCGCACAGCCCCATAGACCAAAGGATAAAAGCGCTATAAGCCTGGGAATAGAGCGGTTTTAAGGAACGTATATTTGTTAACAATGGTTTGAATTTTTTATAGGCCATCAGATACAATATAAGTTATACATGTTATATATCGTTTTAATCGTAACGACTTGAGGAACATATATAACAAGTCAGTTTTACCCCAGGGCGAATGGCGTAAAAACACAGTTCCCCCAAATAAAAGAAATGCGTTTTTTTTTTCAATTTCACCACACTTTGAATTTTTTTCTGGTTTCGTAGTGTACTTAATGCAAAAATTCAGCCTGTCATTGCAAAGTACAATTAGTGACGCAAAAAATAAGGGCTCATGTGGGTTTCTAGGTGGAAAAATGCAAGTGCTATGGCCTTTTAAACACAAGGAGGAAAAACCGAAAACGCAAAAAACGAAAATGGGCCCCGTTAATATATAATTTATGTGGCATCACCATTTTCTGTAAAAGCAGAAAAGTTTCAAAGTTGGAAAATTGCAATTTTTCACAATTTTGTTTTTTTTTTCCATAAAGATTCGTTATAAGTATCGACTTCAATTTAGCAGAAATGTAAAGTACAATATGTCACGAGAATCTCAGAATCAGCCGGATAGATAAAAGCCTGGCCCTTAAGGGGTTAAAGGTGATGTGACGACCCTCATGTGTATAAAGGCCCTATTCCACGGGTCGTTTAGAGGAGCAATATCGTTCGTATTCGGCCGATAACGGCCGCTACGAACGATATTCGTCCCGTGGAATAGAGTGCAACGATCAGCCGACATCGTTCATGTCGGCTGATTGTTGCAGTCGCTTATTTTTCAACATGTTGAAAAACAAGCGACTGATATAGTAGCGATCTGCTGCCGTCGCTCCGTTGAATAGGACCGTCGGCAGCAGATGCTGCTATATCCTATGGGCTGCCCGGACGATCAGCGATCCCCCGGGCAGCCCCCCCAGCAGCTCCCCGCCGCCCCTCCCGCACTCACCCGCTCGCTGACGCCGCGCTGAATAGCGGCGGCAGCAGCGAGCGGGGAACGAGGAGCAAACGAGCACTAATAGCGCTCGTTTGCTCCTACAAACGACTCGTGGAATAGAGGCATAAGTCCCAGAGTTGTGCGGCAGCTGCTGGAGAGGATGCTGCTAGGGCTGTCCTCAGAGCCAAGCAAAACGCTCACAGCTTGTGTAGCAGCCATGCAACCAGGTCTCCCCCAAGCACTGAAAAAGGCAGCTGGACAGACCATTACAGGTTGCAGAGCTAAATTCGGCACCCCTCCTGTGGCAACATCTCCCCCAGCCTGCCCCTGCTCAGGGAAGCCATACAACATTGGCTTTCCTTCTGGAAGTGAACTGCCTGCCTCTCCCCAGGCTCTAAATCACTCTGAGTGTCCCACACTCATCCACACCGCTCCCAGGTCCTTGGGCTCCGAAGTAGCTCAGACCTCCTGGACCCTGGCCAGATTCTGCAGTCTCCTGTCCATGCACCACAGCTCCTCCTGTCTTGACTTTGCTATCATTTGCACAGCTTTTCCCTGTTCCTCCTTTCTGCTGCGCTCCACCTCCGGCCAGGGCCGTCTTAACAGCATTATGGGCCCCTGGGCAGAGGTGCGAATTGGGCCCCCCCCAACCACCGCCATCAAATCCCCCACATCTTTGCATATAGTGCGCCCCATAGTAGCCAATTCCCCCATAGTAGCCAGTACCCCCCATAGTAGCCAGTGCCCCCCATAGTAGCCAGTACCCCCCATAGTAGCCAGTGCCCCCCATAGTAGCCAGTGCCCCCATAGTAGCCAGTGCCCCCCATAGTAGCCAGTACCCCTATAGTAGCTAGTGCCCCCCATAGTAGCCAGTACCCTTATAGTACCCAGTGCCCCCCATAGTAGCCAGTACCCCTATAGTAGCCAGTGCCCCCCATAGTAGCCAGTGCCCCCCATAGTAGCCAGTACCCCTAAAGTAGCCAGTGCCCCCCATAGTAGCCAGTGCCCCCATAGTAGCCAGTACCCCTATAGTAGCCAGTGCCCCCCATAGTAGCCAGCACCCCCCATAGTAGCCAGCACCCCTATAGTAGCCAGCACCCCTATAGTAGCCAGCGCCCCCCATAGTAGCCAGCGCCCCCCATAGTAGCCAGTGCCCCCATAGTAGCCAGTGCCCCCCATAGTAGCCAGTACCCCTATAGTAGCCAGTGCCCCCCATAGTAGCCAGTACCCCTATAGTAGCCAGTGCCCCCATAGTAGCCAGTGCCCCCCATAGTAGCCAGTACCCCTATAGTAGCCAGTGCCCCCCATAGTAGCCAGTGCCCCCCATAGTAGCCAGTGCTCCCCATAGTAGCCAGTGCCCCCCATAGTAGCCAGTGCCCCCCATAGTAGCCAGTGATCCCCATAGTAGCCAGAGCTCCCCATAGTAGCCAGTGCCCCCATAGTAGCCAATGCCCCCCATAGTAGCCAGTACCCCTATAGTAGCCAGTGCCCCCCATAGTAGCCAGTGCCCCCATAGTAGCCAGTGCCCCCCATAGTAGCCAGTACCCCTATAGTAGCCAGTGCCCCCCATAGTAGCCAGTACCCCTATAGTAGCCAGTGCCCCCATAGTAGCCAGTGCCCCCCATAGTAGCCAGTACCCCTATAGTAGCCAGTGCCCCCCATAGTAGCCAGTGCCCCCATAGTAGCCAGTGCCCCCCATAGTAGCCAGTACCCCTATAGTAGCCAGTACCCCTATAGTAGCCAGTGCCCCCCATAGTAGCCAGTGCCCCCCATAGTAGCCAGTGCCCCCCATAGTAGCCAGTGATCCCCATAGTAGCCAGTGCCCCCCATAGTAGCCAGTGCCCCCCAAAACAACAAACCAGTTACTCACCCGTCCGCCGGCCCCAGCAGCTGATGTCTCCCGTCAGTGCGCTCCCTTCATCCTCCGGGCACAGGCGGCGGGGTACAGAGAGACTGCCTGTGCCGGAAGTGTCCGGCTGCACGACACATCCAGGACACAGGCAGCGTCTCTGTACTCCGCTGCCTGTGCCCGGAAGATGACGGGAGCGCACTGACGGGAGACATCAGCTGCTGGGGCCGGCGGACGGGTGAGTTCCTGGACTGCCGGCCCCTTCTATCGCCGCTTAGCTGAGCCGATCAGAAGCCCAGGAAAGTGCTGCTCATTGCACTTTCCTGGGCTTCTGATCGGCTCAGCTGAGAAGCGATAGAAGGGGCGGGCGGAGGGGGTCGCTCAGGGCCGCTCACTGTGCATATGCTTAGTGAGCGGCAATACAGGGGGCGGGCGGGACTGCTTCCTTGCGGTGCTCAGCACTGCTTGGAAGCCGTCTTCGCTTTATAGGACGCACTTAGTTTTATAAGTGCGTCTTATAAAGCAAAAAATACAGGTGTGTCCCAGAGGGCAGGGGCCCCCTAGGACGCAAGAGCCCCCGGGCAGCCGCCTACCCTGCCCAATGGGTAAGACGGCCCTGCCTCCGGCGGCCCTCCGCACTGCTCCTCCTGCACTCTCCCGTGGGCAGCCACTGCTTCTCTCCACCATCTGGAGAAGCTCCTCCTGCCTACAGCAGCTCCCTGGGCCCTTCTCCTGGCTGCTGGCGCTGGAGTGTAGCACAGTCCGGGAGGGAGAAGTTTTCTAAGGGTATATTCACACGGACGTCCTGCTCTCCTGCTCTCCCGCCCGGCCAATCAGTGGCTGCGGCTGGGCAACACACTGATTGGCCGGACAGGAGAGCAGGACGCCGGACCCGTGCAGCAAGGACAGGTAAAGTATGCTTACAGCGGGGGAGCAGAAGGGGTTAAGGGCGGTATAATTACATACTCGCTGCGGTCGTTTAGACCGCAGCAAGTATGTAGTGTATGGGAACTGCCAGGACCTGCCAGGCTCGCAGCGAGAATCTTGCTGCGAGCCCGTCCGTGTGAATATACCCTTAGACTGGATCCAGCTTTTCCAGGCACACGGAGCGGCATGGCAGCTTGTTGATAAGCCGATTGACGAGCCAACAAAGCAATTTGCTTTATTATTACTGTAAATTCGCTCATCTCTAGTCAGGAGGCATACACCTCTCGATAAATCTAGTGTGGCAGTATATAGGCAGGGATTACTTAACCCTTTAAGCACAGCGGGCGTACATTTACACCCCCGCAGCTTGGGCCTTAAAGCGAACCTGTCACTGGGGATGTGGACACAGAGCCCACCCGAACCGGTCCCGGCATGAAGATATCAGCGCCCAAAGCCGTGCGCGCCGCTGAGATGAGTCTGACGCCCATAGAGAATGACGGCTCCAAACATTCTCTATGGGCACCGGACCCCCCTCAGCGGCGCGCGCGCACGGCTTTGGGCGCTGAGATCTTCATCCCAGGACCGGCTCGGGTGGGCTCTGTGTCCACATCCCCGCTGACAGGTTCCCTTTAAGGTAGGAGGGCATAAATGTACGCCTGCCTGGGTCGTTACATGGTCGTTTAAAACGTTCGCCGGGGTGATCATGACCATACGACACGCCTACTTTTTTTAAAACTTTTTTACGAACGACTGAAAGATTTCTAATTTTACAAACCGATTAGCTAATCGATTTTCTTTCGACATGCTGAAAAACTATTTTGAATGACAATATAACGATTTCGCCTTTGTCGTTCGCTCGTTTACACCAATTCCACGAAGCGATTATCGTTAACGAGCGCTCGTTGGAGCGAGTTTATAAACAACTGTATTGTTTCTTTGGCTGATGGTTGTTTTTATTACACGGAGCAATAACCTGCCCAATAGGCCCGATGGGGCACATAATCACTCCATGTAATGAAGCCCTCAGCAAGCTGCCCACACACTAGGCTCTGCCTCATCACTCCAAGTGACTGGTAGTAATAGTGATGGCCATGTCTGTCCTAATAAATCCAAATGTAGACAAACCCCCTCGTTTTACAAGCAGAATGTACTATCCCATACATATGAGGTAACGCGCACTATGTCAGTCACGGCTCTGCATTGTAATGCACTGCTCCAATGAATGCGCGCTGTAAAGCTCACTACGTTAGCTCCGCCCTTCACATTTCCCGCCTTTTCTCCTCCTCCACCAGTGTGACGTCAAACGCACGTTACTGCTCAGAGGACGTCGGCACGCTCTAACGACGTACCGGGGCCTGAGCCATCGGCAGACCGAGAAGCGACTCTGGGAGGAGTAGGCGGAGCCAACGTGAACATGACGTCGTGAAATAAATAATCCGGAAGGTGAGGCCAGTTTATATACTCGTTCTATTTGCGTCCGGTCTTATTCGTCGTCTGGCTAGTGGTATACCCAGCTGGGCTAATATGGCGACAGTGCATACAAGTGTGTAACGATTATCTGGCACAATGCAGCAGTAGTGTGAGCACCGCCCTATGCTATGTCCGGTTACCCCCGGTATAACTGGTATTGCAGCAGTCACTGTCTAGCTGTAACGTTACATCCCTGACAATACATCCAACCAGGAGCTGCAGCAGTATTAACACAGTCCTTGTATATAAGGCTCTGTAGTAACACAGCCCCTGTATATAGAGCTCTGTAGTGACACTGCCCCTGTATATAGAGCTCTGTAGTAACACAGCCCCTGTATATAGAGCTCTGTAGTGACACTGCCCCTGTATATAGAGCTCTGTAGTGACACTGCCCCTGTATATAGAGCTCTGTAGTAACACAGCCCCTGTATATAGAGCTCTGTAGTGACACAGCCCCTGTGTATAGAGCTCTGTAGTGACACAGCCCCTGTATATAGGGCTCTGTAGTGACACAGCCCCTGTATATAGAGCTCTGTAGTGACACAGCCCCTGTATATAGAGCTCTGTAGTGACACAGCCCCTGTATATAGGGCTCTGTAGTGACACAGCCCCTGTGTATAGAGCTCTGTAGTGACACAGCCCCTGTGTATAGAGCTCTGTAGTAACACAGCCCCTGTATATAGAGCTCTGTAGTGACACTGCCCCTGTATATAGAGCTCTGTAGTAACACAGCCCCTGTATATAGAGCTCTGTAGTGACACAGCCCCTGTATATAGAGCTCTGTAGTGACACTGCCCCTGTATATAGAGCTCTGTAGTAACACAGCCCCTGTATATAGAGCTCTGTAGTGACACTGCCCCTGTATATAGATATATGTAGTGACACAGCCCCTGTATATAGGGCTCTGTAGTGACACAGCCCCTGTGTATAGAGCTCTGTAGTGACACAGCCCCTGTGTATAGAGCTCTGTAGTGACACAGCCACTGTATATAGAGCTCTGTAGTGACACAGCCCCTGTATATAAAGCTCTGTAGTAACACAGCCCCTGTATATAGAGCTCTGTAGTGACACTGCCCCTGTATATAGAGCTCTGTAGTGACACAGCCCCCGTATATAGGGCTCTGTAGTGACACAGCCCCTGTATATAAATATATGTAGTGACACAGCCCCTGTATATAGAGCTCTGTAGTGACACAGCCCCTGTATATAGGGCTCTGTAGTGACACAGCCCCTGTATATAGGGCTCTGTAGTGACACAGCCCCTGTATATAGAGCTCTGTAGTGACACAGCCCCCGTATATAGATATATGTAGTGACACAGCCCCTGTATATAGAGCTCTGTAGTGACACAGCCCCTGTATATAAATATATGTAGTGACACAGCCCCTGTATATAGAGCTCTGTAGTGACACAGCCCCCGTATATAGAGCTCTGTAGTGACACAGCCCCCGTATATAGGGCTCTGTAGTAACACAGCCCCTGTATATAGAGCTCTGTAGTGACACTGCCCCTGTATATAGAGCTCTGTAGTAACACAGCCCCTGTATATAGATATCTGTAGTGACACAGCCCCTGTATATAAGGCTCTGTAGTAACACTGCCCCTGTATATAGGGCTCTGTAGTAACACAGCCCCTGTATATAGAGCTCTGTAGTGACACAGCCCCTGTATATAAGGCTCTGTAGTGACACAGCCCCTGTATATAGGGCTCTGTAGTGACACAGCCCCTGTATATAGATCTATCTAGTGACACAGCCCCTGTATATAGGGCTCTGTAGTGACACAGCCCCTGTATATAGGGCTCTGTAGTGACACAGCCCCTGTATATAGGGCTCTGTAGTGACACAGCCCCTGTATATAGGGCTCTGTAGTGACACAGCCCCTGTATATAAGGTTCTGTAGTGACACAGCCCCTGTATATAAGGCTCTGTAGTGACACAGCCCCTGTATATAAGGCTCTGTAGTGACACAGCCCCTGTATATAAGACTCTGTAGTGACACAGCCCCTGTATATAAGTCTCTGCTCACATTAGCGTATATCACTGCATACTGGTGGTAGCTGAAGGTGCAAATAGACGAGTTGTATACAGCAGTGTGAACAAAGCCTCAGGTGCTGTGTCAGTAGGACGATCCCCATCTATATGTGTATTCTATAAAATCTCTAGTCGGGATCCCCTGTGTAAGCGCCCAGCGGGACTCTGTATCCTAGTGAATGATGGTGCGGTGGGGTCTTGACAGTGGGAGAGCTACGATACTGAACTAACACAACTGTGTCACTTGCGCTGGGTATTACTATGGCTTCATCACTACATCATAATGCATCATGGGTAGGGAACCTTGGCTCTTCAGCTGTTGCAGAACTACAAGCTTTGGCTGTTCAGGCATGATGGGAGTTGTAGTTTTGCAACAGCTGGAGAGCCAAGGTTCCCTACCCCTGTTGTAGTGAGTCTAAGGGCCCTATTCCTCCGGACGATAATCGTTAGCGATAACCGATCCAAACGACCGCTATTACTATAGACCTGAAATCGTTCGCCCATTTACATGGAAAGATAATCGTTACTTATGATCGTTCTTGCGGTCGTCTTGTCGTCGCTATTGCGGTCGTCACTACTGCGAACGACCGAACGGCATCTTAATCAATGCGAACGAGCAATGATAAAAATAGGTCCAGGTCTTATTAAACGATCAACGATTTCTCGTCCGGTCGTTAAGCGTTAACTGCTTTTCAAACGAACAATTATTTACAAGATTTAAACGATTTAACGATAATCTGAACAATAATCGTCCCGTGGAATAGGGCCCTATGGCCTCATGCACCCGCCTGTAGTGGAGTCAGTAATTGTGGATTGCTCAATGTACATCAGTAGTGCTTCACAATTCATGGACCGTGTGAATAATAATAATTTTAATTTATATATCGCCAACAGATTCCGCAGCCCTTTACAATTCTGGGGGTACATACATAGACATAAATCATTACAAAGATATTCATATGTAAATAAAGTCTGTATACTGGCACTCCACCCTTAATCTTCGTACCGTGGTCGTGCTCGTGGATTAAACAATATCCAATGTAGAAAGATCTCAGCACTCACGTCTTGCTGCAATAACGTATTTATTTATGTGAACATAGGACGCTGCTCGCGTTCCAGCCTGGCGGTCTTTCTCAACAGATGCTGCGCGCTGCATACTATGTTCACATAAACAAATACGTTATTGCAACAAGACGTGAGTGCCGAGATCTTTCTATATTAGAGATCTCCATATGATTATCCATACATGAGCTTAGACTATTAGGAGGGGGTGCGAGACAAAAAGGCAGAGGGGAAAAGTGCTTCATTGTTACTATGGTTCTGCCATCTTCATAGATAAGGTAGTGCAGGTAAGGGGGGTGAACTTGCAAGCTTGCTTGAAAAGATGTGTTTTAAGCTTTGACCAGAATACCCTTTTAACTACGAGGAGGTTGACTATGATAACCATGGGCATCACTGGGGGTTAACTATAATAGTAGGGGCATCAGGTGGCCGAATACACTTTGCCTTGCGGTGAGTGCGGCCAACCCACACCACACCACTGCTGCGCACAGTAAAAAATTGAGTTCATTGGCCTTTATATGATTAACTACGCAGCCAGGGGCATCACTGGGGGTTAACATCAGCTACAAGGGCTACCACTGGGGTGAACTACAATTGTAGGGGCATAAGGGGGCGCATTACTTTGCCTAACCCCTGCTACACCACGGCCGCGTACAGTATAACATTGAGTGCGGCGGCCGTGTAGTGTATGGCCTGCAAATGATTTTATAAATGCCCCAATGGCCCTCGCCATGAAAAGGTTCCCCACCCCTGGAATAAACCCACAAACCTGACATCAGTATGTTTATCTTTATGGGAAGGATGGTGGAGAAAGGTTTCAGCCCAACGAGTGATCTTATGTGTGTGACCATTTTAGCACTTTGTTCCATACTGTATATGTACAGATGATACTTGTCATTGACATACTGTAGTTCACTGATTCTGGGTGTCAGTTATTGCTGATGCTTTATTGTCAGGAAATTTATATCGGACTTTGTGTGTATTACATATATTTATCTGGTTAGACTAATTTCTTTTGTTTATTCTTTGTATTGAAACAGGGTATAGCATTGTGCCTTCTCCGGACCCTGGGTCTGTGGAACAGTAAAGATGACACATAGAGCAAGTGAACGAGACTTACAATCCTCAGCGAGAAGAATGGGTACCTCACTCCTTTTTCAGTTGTCTGTACACGAGCGAGAGTTGGACTTAGTATTTCTTGACCACAGCTATGCAAAACCTTGGAGTGCCCACCCGGATGCCAGCAATGCCCGTCCCACTCGTACTCTTTTTATTACTCCAAGAAGACAGCAAGAAAGTGCAGTGTAAGTTTGATGTTCATGTATTATTACTGTGATTTGTGAAATGCCTTGTATACAGACAAATAAACAGTGGATTTTTTCACACATTAAAGAAGCAGTTCACAAAATTTTTTTTATTGCCCATCCCCTACCCCTGGCATGTATACTCACAGCAGGTGATCAGTGTCTCACGGCGTGGCTTCGTTCCGATCCAGCGCCACTGTTGAAATCCAGCGCACGCTCATTTCATCCGCTGCTGTGATTTCATCCCTCTTCTGTCTCCTGTGATTGAACGCCAGAAGTCATGCACTCCCATAGAGAATTCATTGTAAAGCGACTTCCGGCGTTCTATTATAGGAGACAGAAGAGGGGTCACAGCAGCGGATAACTTGAATGGCGCCACGGGACATCTATCAGCTGCGGTGAGTATACGTGCCAGCGCCTAGCAAGGGGGTCCAATAAAAAAAAATTTGTGAACTGCTTCTTTAAGAATATATATCAGGATATAATATATAGAGCCCAGCTTCAGCTAAGATTGTCCTTTTGGCATACAGTATGGTAGTATCCGTTGGTGTTTCTTTGTATTAAAGGGGTTTTCCGATTTAACCTTACTTGTCCCCTCTCCAAAGGATAGGAGACATGTATGAGATTGTGGTGGGTCCGACCTCCTTGTCCCCTGGGGATCTCTAGTTGGGCCCCTGGGAATTGTCTGCTCGGCCAATCACTGATTTGCTTAGTGGGCACCTTCTCGTGCTCACTCCAGGAAGTGCTACAGAGCAGGACTAGGCTTCGTAAAAATTATGGTGGGGAGAAAGCACGGGAGATGAGTATAGTTTTTGTTTGTTTAATATCCATTTAATGCATCTTTCTAAAATGTAAACAAATCTGCTCAGTAGCAGAATTGTCCTTACCCTTTTTTCAGCTAATACAGAAAACACATTTTAAAGTTCTTTGTTTTAATTTTGAATTCATTTCCAGTGAAGCAGATGTCCCCATTGATGTGGAGACCGTCTCTCCGACACCCTTGCCGTTATATGACAACCAAAAGGCAAGAAGTGTTATGAGTGAGTGCGAACGTCATGTGATTTTTGTGCGCACAGACACTGAAGCTCCTCCACCCCCGGATGATTGGGAAGATCATGTTAACAGGTTAGATTTTATGGTGTTTTTTAAATGTTTATTAAATATACCCAGTTAAAAAAGAGTTTCTTAAATATACCCAGATATTATACCTCATTCCTTACCAAAGGCTACAACTCTTTAGGCCCAGCTGCTTACTTTGCGTAGAGCATAATTTTAATGAAAACATGCAACGGAAACCACGACCCTATGCAGTATAATTGGACGTGTGTAGGATGTTAGGTTTGTGTAATGTCCCTGCAGGTTTTTCATTAAATGCTGAAATACTCCTTAAGGCTATGTTCACACTTAGTATGAGATCGGCCATTCCGTGACCCGGCCGAGTCATGGAACGGCCGTCTCAGGAAAGATCACCCCGACCCGTACTGCAGTACCGGCAGGATGATCTTTAGCGCTGCTTAGTTCTGATGCGGGCTCATCCGTGCTCGCCCGCATCAGAGCTCCCCACAGCACAAAATAAAGTGTGTGGCCGGAGCTGCTGTGAACTGACATTGTGTGAACTGACACTGAATAGCGGCCGCAGAAAGCTGACATTAGGGATCCCGGCCAGAGTGTATACTATGTGTATACACTCCGTCTGGGATTCCCTTGGCCTGCAGCACAACGTAAGTTCCATACCAATCACGGCCGTTACAACTTACGTTGTGTGAACATGGCCTGAAAGCTCAAAATAAAATTTAGAATTTGAACTCATTTCTTGTTCTTCTTTCCTTTAGAACTGGCTGGACTACTGCTCAGAATAAACTTTTTAATAAGATTTTGAAAGCTCTTCAGTCTGATCGTCTTGCTCGACTGGCTAATGATGGTGTAAGTATAATTTAGCAATATTCAGTCACATCCTTAGATGATATTACATTGTAGACTATTGTAAGAGAAGAAAATAATCATTGTGTATTATAAACCTTCCAGGCAGTCAATGAGCCAGTACTGAGAAGGATTGCAGTGGATAAGTGTGCACGTCGTGTACGGCAAGCTTTAGCGTCAGTAAGTTGGGATACCAAGTTGGTTCAGTGGCTACATACTACCCTTGTGGATACTCTCAGCTTGCCCTTGCTTGCTGCGTATCTTGACGCATTGCAGACACTGAAAGGAAAGGTAAATGGTCTATTTGCTGTATAGAGTTTTGTACATATTTTCTGTGGTCAGGGTCCGTTTACACAGTCTTTCATGTGTTTTTTAAATATGTGTCATTGGGGGAGAAAAAAAAAAGGTGACGTCCTATTTTGAACTGGAAATGGTATGAGGCTTAGATGTGGGTTAGGCCCATTGAATAAGACTAGTTCACAGCCTGATCTGCAGAAATCACTGCATAGAATGAGGGTCACAGGTAAGTTCCAGTTCCCTTATCTATGCCCATCCTAGGCTGTGATTTACTGCTGCAAATTGTTTCGGATGAGGTGGTGTTTCCATTCTGTCACACATGAAGTGGAGGTGCCTGGCGCTGGCTCGCTCTTGTGTACATTCCACTGCAGAAATCTGATGGTTTACCTCCGAATTCTTCCAAACACTTCATGTGAATGTACCATAATATTTTTTTATATATTTTGTTGAGTTACCCTCTGTATTCCCTGCAGATTCCCGCTCTTATTGACCGCATGCTTTTAGCATCCACCGTCAGAGCAGGAGGCGCTAGCGCAGAGGCATTATCTTTGCTGTTAAAGAGACCATGGGACCCAGCAGTTGGAGTCTTGTCTCACAACAAACCTGTAAGTTACCTTGAAGTGTTAGTGCTCCTTAGATATTGCTGGATCTTTTACGCAATTGATATGGGGTTTTTTTTTGTCTTCTTTCTGAATAGAGCAAGCTTCCAGGTTCCCCTCTAATCCTTATTGCTCCATCAGGACCCACAAATTCTATATTCCCTACTTCACGACGACACCGATTCTGGCAGTCCCAACTCTCTTGCTTGGCCAAGGTTTGTTTATATCCTGTTTTTAGAATATGTTCACTCATAGCAAGGATATGTATACATCAGGTTTTATTATTCACTTTATTCATTGAACACAGCATAAAATCTGTAATCTTATCCTCACTATTAAATCTAAAGCATTGGGTGCAGATTCCATGCAGGGAAACATGATGATTACACTGTTTTATTTTTATTTTTTGGCTCCTTTTTTTGCATACTGTTAGGCTACAGTTTCTTTTTTATATTATTTAACTGTGAAAATTATGATTTATTTGTTTATTGAATCGCCATAAGCCTGCTGTGTTATGAACTTTCCCCTGTTGCTTTCCCCTGCCCGCTTTCTCCCAGTACATAGATAGAGAGAAACCCACTAACCTATTCGGCAGGCCAAACTTGGAAAAACACCTCCTGTACTGGCTCAGTTTTAAAAGTTAATTTTGAGCAGAATACCTCTTTAACAAACAGGCTATTCTTAAATTTCCATACTCCCCTTGTGTTGTTCTACGTCATCCTTGGGTCCCGATGACACCTTCACTTCTGGGACAGACTTGTTTCGGCAGTGACAGCCCGCTCAGCCAATTACTGACAGAGACAGGACAGCGCTGCGTCCAGTGATTGGCTGATGGCGCTATCACTGCAGCCATTAGTCTGTGGAGGAAGGATCGTTCAGCGGGGGCTAGAAGATGGCCACTTTCTTCCTGAGACAGCAACACTCTTGTCTCCAGTTCAGGTGTTGTTTACAAGTAAGCTCCATTCACTTCAATAGGTCTGAGTTGCAAAACCCCGCCCAAACTGGAGACAAGAGTGATGCTGTCTCTGGAAGAAAGTGGCCATGTCCTTTAATTCTCAGTGAAGTACCCCTTTAAAGTGAACCCTTGAGCAGAGGTCTCTTGTGTTTTCTGCAAGGATCAGTGCAAGGAGATACAACTCATTTGGAAGGTTGCGGTTGCTTAGGCAGATGTCTGGCACCAAGCAAGTTTTTTACATAAATCCTGTTCATCAGAAAAGTGCATGTGCATGGATTCGGGCAGTGTAAATCTCCTAACAGACTCCAGTCCCGAAAAAGAAGCGATGGGCAATAACAGTGCACGGAGTGCAGCTTTATGGGGGTGCAGGGCACTCTAAGGGCAGTGGTAGTAATGGGGGTGCTACTCTCTAGAACATAGCAGTTCAAACAATAGCATACGAAAAAAGAAGTATGAGAGTGCACTCAGCCGATAAAACTTGTCCTTTATTGTATTATTTCATAAAATCCATGGAACCGGTGGTAGCTTGAACGCCGACACCTTCCACAAACGTGCCAGCTGTTTCCTCTGACGTCACCCCACCACCTGTGTCTGCAGCTAAATAGCTACCTGATGACGCGGGTGCAGGGGGTGTAACACTTTAAAAAAAATATATACAATGTTCAAATTCTGTACAAAGTATCAATCCAGTGCTATCAAAGAAACATAGACATTGTCTATATTTCTTTGATAGCTCTGGATTGATACTTTGTACAGAATTTGAATTCAAATATTGTATGTGGGTTTTTTTTTTTTTTTTTTAAAGTGTTACGTCCCCTGCACCGGCATCATCAGGTAGCTATTTAGCTGCAGACACAGGTGGTGGGGTGACGTCAGAGGAAACAGCTGTCACGTTTGTGGAAGGTGTCGGCGTTCAAGCTACCACCGGTTGCATGGATTTTATGAAATAATACAATAAAGGACAAGTTTTATCGGGTGAGTGCACTCTCATACTTCTTCTTTCTTTTCCTAACAGACTCCTTTTAAAGGGGTTATCCAGCGCTACAAAAACATGGCCACTTTCCCCCTACTGTTGTCTCCAGATTGGGTGGGGTTTTGAAACTCCGTTTCATTGAAGTAAATGGAGCTTAATTGCAAACCGCACCTGAACTGGAGACAACAGTAGGGGGAAAAGTGACCGTGTTTTTGTAGCGCTGGTTAACCTCTTTAAGTCTCCCTTCTTATTGCCTATTATCTTTCATTATAGTATAAAAGCTTATCAATGCCATGTGACAGCCAATGTAATTACTTTCAATACCTTTTAGGTTATTCCCGTCGGCTCCCAACTGGTAAACAGCGGTGCTGGACTGACCTCTTTACAGTGCCTAGAAAACATGGTTGCTGGATTGCGAGGAAAAGTTATTGAGGTACATTATAGAAGTTCCTAAATTAGATCATCTACCTTTCTGTCAAAATAATGTAAATGAAGTTGGATATTGATCATATTTTTTTATTTATGTCTGCATACAGATCCACAACCATTTTCCTCACAAGCCCGTCATATTAATTGGGTGGAATACTGGAGCTTTAGTTGCCTGCCACGTGAGTAGTATATTCTTTATACGTTTAAAAGAGTTTTACTGCTTTAGACACTAATCCTTTCTCCACAGGAGAAATATGAAATAGTGTCTGAATACAGGTGGTCTGACTGCTGGGACCCCCTGCGATCTCCACACTGGGGCTCTGAATGGAGAGGGTGTAGACTCAACTCCTGGTCCATTCATTGTATATAGGAGTGCCTACTGGTGTGTTTATGTACAGATTTATGGATGCAATTGGTGAAAACAAAACCAGGAATGGATTTGAAAAGATGAGAAATCTCAGCCTTTCCGTGACCTGTTCTCTATTTATAGTCTACTGCTGGCTTTGGCTTTAATAATTGCAATGGGAAATCTGTGTAAACACATCCTTAGGCTGCATTCACACTACGTATATTTCAGTCAGTATATGTATATTTCAGTCAGTATATTTCAGTCAGTATTGCAACCAAAACCAGGAGTGAATTAAAAACACAGAAAGGATCTGTTCACACAATGTTGAAATTGAGTGGATGGCCGCCATTTAATGGCAAATATTTGCTGTTATTTTATGGCTGTTATATTGAAATAATGGCAGTTATTTACTGTTATATGGCGGCCATCCACTCAATTTCACCATTGTGTGAACAGATCCTTTCTGTGTTTTTAATCCACTCCTGGTTTTGGTTGCAATACTGACTGAAATATACTGACTGAAATATACGTAGTGTGAACGCAGCCTTAGATTGTTCTCTACTGTTTTGATCGATCCAGATCTGAGTACAAGCTGGAAGAACCCTGCGCTAAGCATGGTCCTCTCCTGGCTCTGTGTCACGTGATCAGTTGGGCTCATAATGTAAGGGTATGGAGCCAGACCGATTTTGCTGACACAGAGCAGGAAGCAGCATGCGCTCCAGCACAGTCCTCTCCGCGCTCATTCTGACGATCGGTATGCGTCTGAACACTCAAGCCTGGATTGATAAAAAATGTTGACACTTCTCTAAAAGTTTCTGTAATGACAGTGCCATTTTAATGTGGTATCATTTAGCTGATGTAGAGTCTTTGTAATTTGTTCACATAGCTGGTTGTTCTGTTTCTTCTGACATAGATCGAATGTCAACACTCAGTACTGTTAATAGCTGTGTTGGCACTCTCTGTTCTCCTCATTACTTTTCTTGGTGTTAGCAATACCAGCATAGCAAATGATAGTTGTAGGTATGGAGGAAGCATCCATGTCTTTAAAGTCGCTGTCATTATAAATAACTTTTGGCATGTTGTGATGTCAAAAGTTATTGATTGCATCAGGTCTTACTGCTGAGACATGCTGTGATATAAAGATACAGCTGGGGAGACAGTGCTGCAGCAGTGTGATCCACTCACTGTGACACTTTAGCCTCATAGAATATAGTGGGGCTAAAGTCTTGGAATTAGCGAGCAGCCGCCGTGCTCTCTCCCTGCCTGTATCTTGCGGTTGCAGCAGGTCTTAAAAGTTAGACCCGCTGCGATCAATGACTTTTGACTTGCCTGATGACATGTTAAAAGTTATTTATAATGACAGGTACTCTTTAAAAATGGATCGCATGTGTGCTTAATTGTAGCAGAATTTAGATGGGGGGAGAGCACAGGTGGCAGTACGGTAAGCAGGGTAAGAAAGCACAAAGGCTGTGTAGAGAGTAAGCGAGGTATGGGAGAGGAAGGAGCAGGAAATCACACACACTTCTTCACACTAGTGCAATATGGACACATTTTTGGTTCATATTATGGTTGCAAGTCCTGGTGGTGTAAGTCTGGCCTGGCTGTCATTTCAGATCATGAGACCTATGGTGGTGCTGACATTCACAAAAATGCTTGTGTATTCTGTATTATGTGTGAAGTCAGGTTGTCAGCAAAGTACAGGATTGCCGCTGTGCTAGTACATGAGATTTTACATGCAGCATTTATTATCAGGAGGCATACTGCAAATGATAGAAGACTGCAAATGAAATTAGTTTTAAACTCAATGGGGGGGGATTTACAAAGTGTACGCCACAGGCGTATGCCAGGAAGAAGGTGCAGATTCGCCCCTTCTCCCTGGCGTACATCTCCCGTACACCCTGCTCGCCCGACGGGCGGGCTGGCGAAGCTTGCGGGGGCGTGATAAGGCGGGGAGGAGGGGTTTATCATGATTTACGCCTGCTCGCAGGAGCAAATCATGACGCAAATCTACACCTGCAGATTCAGGTGCCTGGCCGTCCGGATTCACTAAGAGGAGTACGCCTCTTTGTGAATCCTGCCTGGGAAAAGGGGGCGGGGCCTAAAATAAGACCAGCGTACTTCGTAAATCCCCCCCCCCCCAATGTAGACATATGTTTTTATGCTCTCCATCTTGTGTCTATTTAGAAATTGCTACCTTTATTTTAAATTTACATAATGTCATACATCAAATGCATCCCTTTCCCACAGTGCTTTCTATACTGACATTACAAATACTATTCTGCTCTGTTCAGGTTTCACTCATGGAATATGTGACAGCAGTAGTATGTTTGGGGTTCCCTCTGCTTACTATTGATGGACCCAGGGGGGTAAGTATCGATCTAATTCTTGCTGTGTACCATAAATTATTTGGTTATATTCATACTGTCTCACTATTCTTCCACTGGGCTGGTGACCTATAACACACAGGACCACACCCTGTAGGAAAATTATAAGCGGCCTTTAGTGTAGGTTAAAAATAAGAAGAACTTTTCTTTATACATTCTATGCTTTGATCATTTAAAGATATAGGAACAAAGCCTGAGGCTGGACTATTGTGAGATTCTGATGACAAAACATCATCCGTGCTAGTCACTTGCAGGATTGTAATGGAGCTTTTTAGTGGATCAAAGCCATAACTACATATTACCTAGCTGAAGCGGTGTCCAGAATTAACATACATAAACATAGCTTGTTTTTTTTTTTCGGAAACAGGAGCACTCTCATTTTGACAGTGTTCAGTGTTGCAGCTCAGCCTTAAGAGCTTTTTAGACAGGCCGATTAACGTCAAGGAGTGTTGCTAGAAATGATCCTGCAGGCGACAATCAGCCCATGTAAAAGAGACAAAGATCAGCCGAGGACGGGGAAAAGGCTGGATCCTCGGCTGGTCGCATCTTTTCAGGAGGCTTTAAAATATATCGTTATAGGCCGCACATCTTCCTGTGTAAACAGGAGTTGTCCGGCCAATAGCAAAGGGAAACTGACAGCACAGATGTCAGTTTGCAGATCACGTATGCAGTGCCCAGCCTGTAGTTACTGGAGCTGCAGAAGGGGAACTCACAGTGCCAGATCACATGGCAGCACTAATGGTAAGTATGCTTGTGTGGTCTGCAAACTGACAGCATGGATAGAGATTTTAGGGACCTAAAAAAAAAAAGTAATAAGTTTGATTTGGATTTATGTTCTTTCAATATGGTCATTTACAAAACTAGATTGTCTTTTTATAATATATGCTTAAATACCCATCTTTACCTTTGCAGGATGTTGATGACCCTCTGCTTGACATGAAGACGCCAGTCCTTTTTGTGATTGGCCAGAACTCCCTTCAGTGTCACCCAGAGACAATGGAGGACTTTCGAGAGAAGCTCCGAGCAGATAACAGTTTAGTTATAGTTGGAGGGGCTGACGATAATCTTCGGTAAGAGAATGGAAAAGCAATAAGGTTGTAAAGAGCAAAAACGTAAAACAGCCCGCTAAGGATTAATTTAATAAAGTGGTAATTTTTTTCTTTCCATTAAATTTAAGAGATGTTTTTTCCAAGTCTACAAAAATATACAAAGATACTTATAATTGATTATAAGATTCCTGCCAACTGATCAGAAGTAGCTATTTATTACTGTTATCATCTTGACCAGCCTTGTGCTGCACCATTGTTTTGATGCTGCCAGGCTTTGCTGTGGTTGTGACTACCTTGTAAAGAATTACAGCTCTTTTGATTTTTCTCCCCTCTTATAGCCATTCCCTAAATATACTGTCTGCTTTTGTACGTATTCCCCCTTTAACAATATTATTTTGAACAGGATAAGCAAAATTAAGAAGAAAACTGAAAGCCTGACTCAAAGCATGGTGGACCGATGCATTCAGGTAAAATAGATTTCAGTCCTAGTCTTATACACAGCTGAACTATCAACTACTCTATCCCTGTTTAGCATGGATAGCTGCAGGATAAATTACTGGAAGAAAGTCACTTTTGCATAGATAAGAATATACGTCTATGATATTCTTTGTGTCAAACTTTCACAGCAGAGTTAGTTTTTTTTAAACTATTGAAAATCCGGTAACTTCTCTTCTATAAAACAGAAAAAATGATTGGATCTTATGATTATATTGCACTCGTTTTTTGTTGTTTTTTTTTTGTAGAAATCAATAGTCCAGGCGATTTTAAGAAACTTTGTAATTGGGTTTATTAGGCAAATATGCCATTGTCTGCATTCAAAAAGTCTTTCCACAGGTAACCCCCCCCCCCCCCCACACACACACACACACTCCTCTCTCTCATTCACTGCTCATTATCAGGAAATCTCAACTCTTTTACATCAGTTGAGTCCTGTCTAACCTATAGTGAGGGGAGGAGGGAGGGGAAGATTAGTCTCCAGCATAGAGCAGAGAACAAAGGATTACACATCGGGAGCTGTGTGAAAGCCGGTTTTCAGAGGTCAGAGAGGTCAGTGTTGACATCAGAGGAGATAGCCCGGTGATGTAGCTGTTAATTAACTCTGTGTTGTCCTTTTTTGGTGCCTCATCTCCCTCCATGCCTCCCCTCTCCGTAGAGAACCATGAAGACAGGGGGAGAGCTTCAAACTGTCTTTTCATTATAAAAATGCATTTTTCTGCTAATAAACTCAATTACAAAGTTTCCTAATATCGCCTTGCTATCTTTCCTAGACACAGTCACTGCATGCCCCAGCCTTTACCAGGGCATCTTAAAGCCAAATCATACATTAAAGTGGTAAAGTGGATTTTCCGGGACTTTTTAATTAATGACTTATCCTAAGGATCAGTCATCAACATCTGATCCATGAAGTCGGAAAGTCCAGCACATGGAGAGATGTAGTTCTAAAACCATCAATACATAAATGTCTAGACATAGATACTTCCCTTTCATTCTATACTTACGGCAGCAATTTGTGGTTCCAGTGGAAGATTATCTACGAAGGGGGATAAGCTGATCACATTGTTTGTGTTTACCTCCTTGAGTCAATGTATTACACAGCCACATCTCCTGTGTACATAGTCATCAGAAGCAGAAACAAACAGCTCCGTACATTATGCACTGGCCATGCCTGGTTACTGCAGCCCAGTGGGCTAACTTGTAGCTGTTCGGTGTGGGTGGCAGGTGTCAGACCCCCCCGATTAGATGATAATTGCCTATTCTGAGGATAAGGACATCAATTAAAAGTTCACAGAAAACCCCTGTCATGGATCGCATAATTTATTTATTACTTTTTAATCTAGGATGAGATTGCTGACTTTCTTACGGGGGTCTTAACCCGAGCAGATGGCCATTCTGGCTCAGATCCACGTGATCTTGATGCAGAAAAGAAAAAAAAGCCCAGAGAGTTCCTGAGGAGAGACTTGTCACTTGATTTATCCGAAAGGAACAGCAGACCGGCCTCCCCTGCCGCACGTTTTCCTGCTTCCCCTTCTGGCTCTGAGGTGAGAATTGTATAAATGGTGGAAAGCTCATACAGTAAACCGTAAAAACACCATTGTAAACTTCAGATTATTTGTACCAGATCCTAAGTTTAAGCTTTTAAGATAGGAAAGGAAATAAAAATGGCATCTCTCTGAGTTTTTATTGTTTAATAAGTTATTGCAAAGTCAATGTATTGGTCTTTTCTGTTCAGTTTATTCGTCAATATCTTTTATTTACTGTTTAGATGAAGATTCAATATTATTATTTACACACGTTGTACAATTCCGGATGTACTTGTACATGTTCAACATAGCACTTGTAATACATTTACTATGGAAGAGTTTAAAAAAAGTTCCCCAATGTAAGAATGGAAATGACATCCCATATCTGAGCAAGTGGCACCATAGAAAAAGGATGATGAAAGATTTGTATCTCCTGTAGTATGCACCCACTTTTAGTTTTCGGCTTACGAATGCCAAAACAACATGGTGACCATAGTATTGCTATGTGAAATGGTCTTAATTTATTAAAGGGAACCTGTCACCCCCCGTGCCGTGGTGACAGGCTCCTGACCCCCCGCTACAGCCCCCTATACTCACCTGATCCCGCCGGGTCCCGCTTCTGGATGAGCGTTGGACTCATCTCTCAGCGCGCGTGCTGGGCTGCAGCGGCTGATATCTCTGTGACCCGACCGGATCCAGAAGCGGGATCAGGTGAGTATAGGGGGCTGTAGCGGGGGGTCAGGAGCCTGTCACCCCGGCACGGGGGGGTTACAGGTTCCCTTTAAGGATTAGAAGAGCACAACTACTTTCTTGCAAAAAAAAAAAAGAAAAAAAGCGCCACCACTGTCTTCAGGTTGTGTGTGTTATTACAGTTCGGCTCTATTCACTTAAATGTGACTGAGCTGCAAAACCAACACCCAAACTGAGGACAAAAATGGGTCAATTTCTGGTAAAAGTGGATAACCCCTTTAATTTATTTAATACAGTTGTTCATTACAGAACCCTGAAAATTTTTGGTTTCCTTTTCAGGTTGTTTAAAGGGAACCAATCGGCACAATTGTGTTGATATGGTTCACAGTTGCACAGTATAGATGTACTGTGCAGCTCCCCGAGGATACCAGCCGCATCTGCAGCAGTTGCTTTACATTGCGGGAAAAAGGAATTTCATTCTCTCCGCCTGTCAACCATCCCCACAGAGTGTGCTGACAGAATGAGAGCCGTGACTAGTCATGGTCGCTCCCCACCCAGATGACTAGCGCGCTGGAATAAAACTCCTTTTTCCCCCATGTAAAGTTCCCGCTGCAGATGCGGCTGGTAGCCTCGGGGATCTGCACAGCAGATCTATACTGTGCAGCTGGGATCCATATCGGCACAGTCGTGCTGGTTGGTTTCCTTTATACCTCCAAGTAAGTTGGCTTTGAATCGTAACTACGTTTGAAGGTTATGTTCACCTTCAACAGTATTTTTATTAACTGATATAATGCATCTAGAATGAATACATTCTAGGGGGTGATGGCCTGTACTTTTTTGTGTGTAAATGATAAATGTTCTTTTTATTTCTTTTCTCTTTGTAAAGGATTTGTCCAGCAGTCCAGCCTCGAGCCCCAAAACTAAGTTAACAGCAATCTCCTCATCTCATAAACCAGGACAAACAACGGTGCCTTTAAAGACTCAAATACAAAGACCAGGAGCCACTGTAAACCCTAAGCAAGGTGAGCTAGTGTAAATGTGTCTACTAGGCCACTAGGCTTAAAACTAAGCTGAGTATTCCCGCTTTGTACAGATCATTTCCCAGCAGTGCCCTCCTTATCATCACAGACATGAGTAGAGTGACAGGTGACACCAATATATAGATAAGGGGTATGCAGAATAGTTCCTGCTTACCACCGAGCCTCCCCTATGGAGGAAGCCCACAGTGCATGCTCACAGATGTGTCCTATACAAAGAACAGGGTTTCATTATCTGGATCTAATCCAGTAAAAACAAGTCTAGGCATAACATTCTCTTGAAGTTTTCGTAGGCATCCAGGTTTCCTAGCTTTTCACTTTTTGTAACTGCTGGCTTAAAGGGGTTATCCAGTGTTTGAAAAACATGGTCACTTTCTTCCAGAGACTGCACCATTCTCATCTCCGGTTCAGGTGTGGTTTGCAAAAACAAAACTCCATTTTCCATGGAACTGTATTGCAAAACCTGCACCCAAACTTGGAAGCAAAGAGAGGTGCTGTCTATGGAAGGAAGTGGCTTTCGAAAACTGGATAATGCCTTTAAGAGAACTAGTAAGCTGAATCTTTCAGTTAACATTTTTATCTTCCTGTTGTATTTCAGCACAGTTCGCTGCTTTCCTGAAACAGAACATGCTGGTGAGAAAATCTCTCCCAACAGGCTCTCCCTCATGTGTATTTGGTGAGTACAACTAACTAGATTCTTCATTGCTCTTAAGAAAAAGGTCATCCTTATTTAATTTATAGAAAGCTATGCGTGTATAAGAGTTGCAGATATCATCAAGGAGTTCTTAGAGTCATGTGGATTGGAACTCCTCTGTATAGAGCTTGTCTAGGATTGGCACCCCCGCCGACCAGCTGTTGAGCAAAGCCTCTGTAATGTCACCTATAAAGTGAATGTTGCTGGAAGCCCTGCATCTGCTGTGTAGATGGGCTCTGTAACATGCTGCTGGTAGATTGCCTTGCATTTGCAATGTGACAGGTTCCCTTTAAAGAAGGTGTTCAGAATCATGTTATAATTTCCACTAATCCCAACTTTCCCATGTTCAGTCCCTGTGTCTACAGACGCTTCAGAAGAGAAAGATGATGTTAGAGGACAGCTAAAGAGGCCTCCTAGTCCTGGAAGTAACACTGGAGTGAAGCCCTCCAAGCGGGCCAAAATCAAAGTGACCATTGTCTCCCATGGAGATACTTCAGGCGGAGGGAACACCAGTTCACAGGAAGGTTTGTAATTTTGACACACGCAATATGTAGTGTGGACGTGCTTCTTCCTTAACCCTTGTCTGGCTGCCAGCCACCTGTTTCCTAGTAGATTGACTTAAAGGAAATTTAGATTTCTTATCTGAATTACTAACTGTTTTTCCGTTCAAAGTAATGACCCCATAGAGAAAGCAAGCATTGTTCCAGAAGATCCACACTGCAGTTTTATTATCATAGCACTTCTGCTTCGTTTTATTAAGTTTCCTTTTGAGAAACCCCCACAATAACTTGTAACAGCTTAATATAAATTTTGTATAATACAGCACCATAGTGGTTGTCCAGCATAAACTATTATTCTATGCTGCTGACGGGGCTGTGGGGGACATAACTGTGCCACATACTTACCTGTCCCGCTCCTCCACAGCTGTTAGATCCTGGGCCTGTAGCTTTCCGCCTCTGTACTCGCTTTCACAACATCCACTGATGTGCCATTCCCACAAGAAATGGCTACCCAACATACATAGTATAGTGCTATCTATGCTACTTGTCAATGAAAATTGTTCTTTTAAGTCCTCAGGTAACAGTAAAATGTATGTAGTTACAAATAGGAACTTATGTTGTGTGAATTTTAGAGCTTTAGACTCTCTTCACACAAATTTTGTCACCTGTCATACGCAGTAACATATACTGGGGTCTGTATGGTCGTAGTGTCTGTTGTTTTTAAGAAAAGAGTACATACTGTGCTATTCATTCCATCAAGTATGACAGAAACTAGTAATGGAGCCTCAGACTGGAGTGTGACCAAAGCCTTAGATATGTAAGCAGGTCTATTTTATCTTATGTTTATTTTACATATATGTCTAACATTTGATCACTATACTTTGATACAGTTTCAAAGCCTTCACCCGCAGCCCTGATTGGCCAATCTCCAGTGGGTACCAAAGAGATGACCAGCCTTCTAACAGCACCTAAGTATGTAATGTAGAGTTCTTTATTTCTTTGTGTCATGGTATGAAGAGAGCTTGTCATTTTCATGCTGCCTGAGCCGCGAGTCATCAGAGTGGTTCCCATCGACTTCAGCCCAGCTTGGCAGCGAGGGTGGGGTGTAGAGACCGCTTCCCTTTAATCCTTACCTGTACTGTACATTAAATCACATTATAGTGGTCAAGTGTAAGATGGGAATCATCACTATTATTAAGATTTTAAAACCAATAAATGGGAAACATAAGCTATGCCTTGGGATAAAATGAAGATCCCAGTATTGGGACTATATATAACAGTCGATCTGATTTGCCATAGTGAACTTGCTAGAGTATAAAAATCGCGCCCCTCACCTCTAGTTCAACACATAGCCAGGTCCATGTTAGCTGCTTGTAGTGTAGGTAGCCTGCTCCGTCATATACAGAGGATTATATCCTGATACGGTTGTTAGAGTCACTGTCTGAGATGCAAGGAGCTCACCCCACCCTTTCCACATCTTGAAAGGTGTACTTCTGAAATGTAGAATTATAGGGAGTAAGCGCTGGGGAGGAGAACACTACAGATTTCTTCCTCTTCCTAGACAACCCCTTTGACTGTCTTTTTAAAGTGTATCCGTCACATTGGGCCACTTCCGGATTAGCAGTGAGATCCTCGGCTAATCCAGAACTTCAGGTCTCCATGGATACAGAGACTTAATGAGATGATAATGCGTGTGACTCACATTGAATCTAATGGGGGTCGCCTGCATTATCGTCTCGTTGGGTCTCTGTATCCATGGAGACCTGAAGTACTGGATTAGCAAAGGATCTCACCGCTGATCCGGAAGTGGCCCATTGTGATCGATACACTTAAAAAGCCGAAGCTACTGCATGCAAGCATGGTTTTTATACACATGGTACCATACCCATAGAGTTGTTAAATAAGACATTTTTATTGTAACTACCAAGCAAAAATACTGAGTGTACACATCCCCAGAATGTCATTGGTTTCGGCAGAATTAAAATTTACACTCATGGAATTTAAAGGGCCCTGACAAAACCAGTTAAGCCCCTGATTTTTCCTCCTTCCTTAGGCTATGTTCACACTGCGTATGAGTCCGGCCGTAGTTCGTACGCCGCCGTACATGTGCGGCGGAAACTACTGGCATGGGAAAAATCGACATGCGGCCGGATGCGTACGAATCGCGAACATACGCCCGTAGTACAGTTCTGCTTCCCTAGCTTGTTTCGTAGTGATCTGAGGCAGGTCATTTACTTGGAAATCTTCGCCCAGCCCAATAAAACTCACAGAACCTTTTGGATCGAAAAATCAAGTTCAATTTGGCTGAAATAAGTACTTCGTACGGGACCGCATGGAAATCCACGGCCGTGAGTTTCAACATTTCCGTCCTCAAACAATGGTCTTGTTCATTTTTCACGGCGCCGTATACGATCCGGCCGTAAGCTCATACGTAGTGTGCACTGTGCGGCGTATATCGTATACTTTCAAGCGAACGCATCAACCTCAAAACTACGTGCATATATTCGCGGTTCGCACTACGGACGGAAACATACGCAGTGTAAACGTAGCCTAAAACTGCACAGTGTCCCCTTAACATCTGTTACACCCAACTATATCCATTCAGCATATAGATGTATTATACACTCTGTTTAATTGGGCAAAACCTTATATTTATTACTATGACAGCCTGAGCTTACTGTACTGTAGTGTTGTATGGACTTAAATTACCAATACATCAATGTCTTTATGTATATACACACATTCATCACTATCCAAGCTAGGAATGTACGGACTGTTTTTTTAATTTGAATTCATACAGGATCTTTATGACCACATCCTGGACAGACCACTAGGGGGTGTGCTGTCAACAGAATATTAGTAGCAGTGTTAGGCCTGTAAGTTTAAACAACCGTGTAACACAGGGGTCCCCAAACTTTTCAGACAGGGGGCCAGTTCACTGTCCCAAAAACCGTCGGTGGGCCTGACTATAAAAAAACTAACTATAATCAAATCTCAGTGCAAAATGCCACAACCCCCCCCCCCCCCCAAAGTAAAAGCATCCCTCTTTCTTTCCACCCCTCACCCAGCCCCCACTCAACCCCTCACTCCCCCTTCACACCCTCAACCAGCCCCCCGTAACTCCCCCTTCACACCCTCAACCAGCCCCCTCACCCCACTTTCAACTCCCCCCACTTCACCCCCTCAAGCAGCACTCAAGCAGGTATGTGGGTTACCCCCTGTTTGTAGGATCCACTGTTGTCCCCCATATAGTTATATTGTCCCCCTGCAATGTACCCCATATATTTATATTGTCCCCCTGCAATGTCCCCATATAGTTATATTGTCCCCCTGCAATGTCCCCATATAGTTATATTGTCCCCCTGCAATGTCCCCATATAGTTATATTGTCCCCCTGCAATGTCCCCATATAGTTATATTGTTCCCCTGCAATGTCCCTATGTAGTTATATTGTCCCCCTGCAATGTCTCCATATAGTTATATTGTTCCCCTGCAATGTCCCTATATAGTTATATTGTCCCCCTGCAATGTCCCCATATAGTTATATTGTTCCCCTGCAATGTCCCCCATATATATTGTCCCCCTGCAATGTCCTCCATATAGTTATATTGTCCCCCTGCAATGTTCCCCATATATAGGGTCGGTGATCCGTGCAGCACTGAGGAGGCAGGCGGCAGGGCAGACATCTCACACTGCTCTGGGATCTGCGGTCTGTTGCACATCCCCCAACCCCCCCCGGAGGGCGGTGCAACGGACCGCAGATCCCGAAGCAGTGTGAGATGATGTCTGCCCTGCCGCTTCCTCCTCGGCGATTCACGGACCACCAACCCCCCGCCCCGGATGTAACCTGGAAACGATCTCTGCGGGATCCTCCGGCAGGGGCAGTGATGACGTTGCTGCACCTGCTGGGGGATCCCTCCGGCGACTGACTGGAGGGATTCCGAAAGTGCAAGGGGCCCGGCCCGCCTGGGGGTGACGACGGCAGCGGTGTGGAAGTGCGGCGGGGGCCGGATAAGTAGCCTCGGGGGGCCGCATGCGGCCCGCGGGCCGTAGTTTGGGGACCCCTGGTGTAACAGGATAGAGCTAAGATATTGCTGAAATACACCAAAGGGCCCTTTTTGTTCATATTTAAAAAGTAGGGTGGATGCAATGGAAATAGTAGGTTGTGACATAGTAGATGTTTTTTTTGCCTTGTTAAAATAAGAGCCACCATATCTGTATATCCTCACTCATTTTGTCTTGCTTAAATCTCATTATCCTATTTCTGTGCCCACAGACTGGTATCTGAAAATGTCGCGTCAGTAGCGGTCTCTTCAGCCCTGATCCCCAGTACATCTGCCCCTAGTGCATTTCACTCCATTCAAAGCCGCCTAGCTTCCAGTATTCCTCCTGCTGCACAACACCAACAGTCAGGAGCATTGACAGGTAAATGCATTCATTCCACTGGCATCATGTAATCCAGAGATTGTGATAAACCAGCACTTTCAACCCTTAACAAAGCTGTCTTCAGGCTGTGTGTTACATTGCATCTCAACTCCATTAAAGTGAATTGGACTTAGCTGCAATTCTAGACACAACCTGTCGACAGATGTGGCACTGTTTTGGGGTAAAAGAAGCCCTGATTTTCCATTCTTGAACAATTTATTTAGTTATGCCTTACTACAAACTATACCAAAAATTTATCTCTTTGTTTAAGGCACGAGTTCTGGAACTTCCGCTAGCAGCCTTCTGCAGGGGTTGAGTTTCAGCCTTCAAGATATAGGTGGTAAATCACCTTCCCTCCCCAACACTACAGCCAACACTGGATCCACCACACAGGTACTTATACCCTGATATTTTCGCTTCATGTGTGTAAATTCATAGACAATACATGGAGCAGCTGATTATAATATTTATTTGTATAGCGCCAACAGGTTCTGCAACGCTTTATTTTTCTCTTACTAGTAGGCACTTTACTGTATTAAAGAGATTTGTCAAAGTACGACAACCCATGTGCATATTCCCTGTTAGTGCACATGATAATCATAGGGAGGATCCACCTGCCGCAAAGAGATGCTTTCATTTTTGAAGATTAAGCACAACCATGACATATATGGTGCCCCCTTAGGCTGGGTTCACAAAAACGTAGTGTGAACCCAGCCTTATTTGGATGGGCTTGTTCCGCACATCTCCCATTTGTCCTCATGGACCTGGAGCTGGCTGGAGAATATTCTGGTATCTGGTGTCAATAATTGCTCTCCTGAGTCACACAGTGCTGACACTATCATACAGAGGGCAGATTACTAAATACCACATTTTTGTTGTCAAGTTTTGTTTTTTTATCACCTTTACTGTTTTATTAATTGACCTTTTTTTGTTCAAGAATGTTATTAATACAGCTTCATTTATCACAGGCAATGACTGTTAAAGCTCCTGCCCCGCTCCAAGGATTGGCCACTATCACCACAGGAACAGGCACAATCCTGCGCACTATACCTGTAGTCACTGCTTCTTCTTCTCTTGTGGCCTCAGCTGGTGGGAAACCAACTGCGATCCATCAATTGCTTACAAATGGAGGCCTAGCAAAACTGGCTAGTAGTATCCCTGGCCTGGCACAATTATCCAGTCCGTCTACAGGTAACAGGACAGACCACTATGTTTGTTAAAACTTAGATTATGTTCTAAAAATATACATTTTATCTGTCCATGTTTCTTTCTATACATTTTTTTAAAATTTTTCACCAGGTTTAAAAGCACCAACCACCATCACAGTCACCCTCCGGGGTCAGCCAAATCGTGCCAGCACACTCAGCCAGGCCAGTATGGGAGCCAAACAAGATGATGTCTCCCAGCAGGTGAGTTATGTGATTTTTGGAAACATGGCTTAAACAAGTGAACACTCATTAAATTATATGCATTGTTTTATGGTGCTGTTATAGTCCCTGAGTTCGATAGTGTTTTTATTTATTTTTTTTAAACTTTTTTACTGTTTTCTTAGTACTTGTACAAGGGATCCCCTGCTGGAAATAGAGGGAATTATCATCTAACCAATAGATGTAATACCTATACCTGTAAAGGCCATAATACAGATGCAGTTAGTAAACCTATGTCACGTACACCTTACATTTATTACAAGGGAAGAAAAGTCCCTTATTGTTAGGAAGAAATATGCTTTGCTTGAACTGGCCTCTGAAACAATGTCTCTGCTGTGATCTCCAGGCAATAGAGTCTTCCTCCACCACGGTTTCTGCTAGTAAACTTCTCCCCCCTCTTGTGACAGAGCAGTGCAAGGTAGCAACATCCAGCGACAGGACACCTGGGGAAAAAACATTGTCAATAGTGCGTGCTGTGACGCCTCCAGCAGGTGAGATGGTTCAGTGTGTGCACCTGCGGCAATGTCATAAAAGGTTTAAACTTGCATAATAAACGCATAAACATCAGAGGATGTAAGTACTAACACAGGTTTACTTCTTTTTGTTGGTTAGACTTTGAGACAGTTTGGGTTTACATCACGTTTACCACGCTGATTTCTTTTCTGTTTATAACCCTTCTATTGATGGCTTACATAGTGTGTTTTTTTGTTTTTGCCTTGTTCATCCTTTTAGAGTCATTTTAAAACTTGCTTAGAAAATTGTCATTGTGCCCCCTTGGTAGGTCTGAAAAATTATTGCTTATTCTTGATCCATCTAGTGCCATCCTGTTTAATTCTTGGCCCTTAGAGGGATTTTCCAAGATGTAAAAAAAAATTGACCAAAGCAAGGCCTAGAAAAATCAGGAGACCTATTGGCTAATAAATCACCTTACCACTGCTGTACTGCAGCCGCTGGTCTTTATTGGTGTCTTGCAATAATAACATGCTTGTATACTCTGCTGCAGCCAGTCACTAGCCTCAGTGGTCTCCAAGTGATTCCTACTTATGTTATAGCTGCAGCCTAATAAATAAGGCCCAGCAGGGATTTCTGGCATGTCCTGAGCTTCTCAGATGAGTAATTGTTCCTTTGTTATTTTATTACATGTCTTTACTTTTGAATTTTTTTTCCACATTCCAGAAACCTCTTTAAAGGGGTATTCCAACACACAAAAAATTCATGTATTGCCAGGGCCATAGAAAAAACTAAAGGCAGCACTTACTGTATCTATCCCGGATCCCACAGAAGCTCCTGTTTGGCCCCATACAGTTCTGTGCTGATCCTCTCTTCTTCCTGCCTCCAAGACTCTGCACAACCTGCCGACTCAGCCAATCAATGGCCAAGATGGGACACTACTGTGGCCAATGATTGGCCAAGTGGGCAGCTCCTGCTTAAAGTGACACTGTCGTTTTAATTTTTTTTTTTTAGAAATCAATAGTACAGGTAATTTTAAGAAACTTTATAAATGGGTTTATTAACTTAAAAATGCATTTTTATCATGAAAAAGCAGTTTGAACCTCTCCCCCCTGTCTTAATGGTTTTCTATGGAGAGGGGAGGGGTGGAAGGAGATGAGGCACCAAAACAGGACAACAAAGAGTTAATTTACAGCTACATCACTGGGCTATCTCCTCTGATGTAAGCACTGACCTCTCTGACCTCTGAATAGGCTTTCACACAGCTCCCACTGTGCATTCCTTTGTTCTCTGCTCTCTGCTAATCTCCCTCCTCCCCCCTCCCCTCTCCATAGGTTACACAGGGCTCAACTCTTTCCTGGTAATGAGCAGTGAATGAGAGAGAGGAGGGGGGCCTGGGAAAAGGCTTTTTGAATGCAGATAATGGCATATTTGACTAATAAACCCAATTACAACGTTTCTTAAAATCGCCTGGACTATTGATTTCTGCAAAAAAACAAAAAAAAAAAACAACAGTGACACTATAAAGCTCTTATCTCAAATAAACAGTGGAGTACCCTTTACGCCCACCTCTTCTATACTGCTTGAGGCCTACAGAAGTCAGGAGAACAACAATATACATACAGAGGACTGCATTTGCCATTTAAAAAGCTCAAGTCTAACTTCTATATGTCCTACAGGAAGTGATGTATTCTTTCCAGTCTGACAATGTGCTCTCTGCTGCCACCTCTGTCCGAGACAGGAACTGTCCAGAGCAGGAGAGGTTTAGCTCCTGTGCAGCTCCCCTTTAAAGTCCCCCAATATAAACTGATTGCCACTTATAGCTTTTATAAATGCTTTTATTATGCTCAGCCCCTCCTAGAAATCATTGCACCTGAAGAAAGTTGTAATAATATTTGACAAGTCAGTCCTCAGAGCTAGGAGCCCTATACTGGGTCAGTATTTTAGACGACTATAGCTTGGCACTATATGTAATATATAACACAGTATGATGAATACTGATTTATTTTCTTGATTAGTTGCTACCTAACTTACTACTAAACCCGTGTTTAGTTAGAACCATCAGCAACTGGAAGGTACAAGTAACCTGTTGTTCATTTCTCCTTTAAAAGGTCTAACTTATTTTTCCCCTCCCTCTTTATAGTGACTACAAGTCCTCCCAAGACACTGTACGTCATGTCAGATGCCAAACTTTCTGCACTTACCAAATCTGTGGGCAGCGACCTGACTTCTCTGCCCCTCAAACCTATGACTTTACAGAGTTCAGCAGCTGTCAGCCCTGGAGCAGTCACTTTTACTACTCCATCTATTGCCGGCACATCAAATCCAGCCTGCACAGTGGTGCTGTCCAAGATTGGCCCCGTTTTACAAGCATCTCCTAAAACTGTTATCTTGGCAAAAACAGAAGTGAATGAGAAAACAGGAAACCACCTAAGCGCTGTGGAGAGCCTGGGCAGGGTACCATCTGTGGTGGACGAAGGTAGCACCATAATTCACAGCCGAGAATCACTGGTCAACAGGCAGCTTCTGCAACCCGCTCTAATAGCCTTGTCTGGGTCTAGTAATATGGTTCATAGTCCTGGGACTTCAGCCAATCAAAAAACACAATGACTGCCCGCTTGGTAAGAGCAAAACTAAACAAGCAAAAGAGTTCACCCGACGGCGTAATAAATATTCAGTGAACGTTGCCCAACATGTGCTTTGGGAAATCAGGTTTACCTATGTGATGTAGACGAAGAACAAGTCACTCCTCCTGCTGAGCAGAAATCCAAAGACTTCTTTTTTTTTTCTTGCTCTTTTTTTTAGATGTGAATTCTGAGGGCAAGTAATAAACTATACTGCAATATAATAGAGAATAACCAGGAATTAGTACAGCGTTTTAAATACTCTTGCCCGAGCAGAACCACCATAATCAGCAGCTTAGATGTTACCATGAGTAAATAATGTTAGTGTAACCATATCAGCAAAGGAGACCATAGGATTTATTGCTACAGGAAAGTAAAGGACTTACGAGAAGCAACTGATTAAAATCAATCTTTATTGTTTTCCTCTACAACACGATGAAAACCATAATGTTGATTGGTTGGTTGGCTTAGTTTCACTTCTTCTACACTAGAGGCCGAGGTGTGTCTGCATCTTTGTTGACTTGATCTTTGGCACCATCATATTATGATGATCTGCCATGAACATGAGGGTCTAAAGCTTACTGTAAGCCTGGTTAATGGATATAAAGTTTGCTGTATAGTCAGCGAGGATGTATCAATTGTATATGTTTGTAAAATATGTTTAAGGTATGGAATATTAGATTTGTATTAATTATAACTTCACAGTACATGCGTTGTAAAGCGTCATCTCACTTCTTACAATGGTTTACAATTTAAATCTACATAATTGGTGGTTTTATACTATATGTGAGTTTCATGTAGTATTCATTTGCACCGTAGGTTGATGCTGGTAAAGCATATAGCATATATCATTCATGGATGCCCATGCCCCCCAAAATATTCAAAACAAAATAAAACTGCACAGCATGCTTTTTGCATCAGTTTACTGCATAGACTAAGCCTTTTGTGCATTCCCCTGCGGCAAATCTGCAACAGGGAAGTGAATGGGATTTGACCACTCTTTGCAAAGAAAAAACATCAGCATGCCAGAATCCACAAGATATTCTCTGTTGCAGGTTTTGCTATATATTTCCACAGCAATACCCCCAACTGCAGATTACAGATCCAGTTTTACTTTTTCTCTAATAATAACATAATCCACGTAAAAACCGCAGCAGATTTTCCACTGCAAAAAACTGCAGTGTATCAACCTTGTGTGAATATATCCAAAGAGTATACCAATGCTATTTTGTCATCTTCTATGTCTATAGCAGGGAAGGGGAACCTTTGGCACTTCAGCTGTTGCAAAACTACAATTTCCATCATGCATGGACAGCTAAAGTGAAAGCTTTGGCTGTTCAGACATGATGGGAATTGTAGTTTTGCAAAAGCTGGAGGGCCTGAGTTTTCCCATCCCTGATCTATAGGGTTTGTCACCAGCAGCTGATGTCCAACCATGTGACCTGGTAACACCTAATCAGAATTCTGAATATAGATATAACTAGGTGCTCCCTTGTCTTGCCTTCACATTGCACAATTATTTGAGCCGCTGGGCTGCACGAATGATCCTGGTATCGTTCGTGCGGCCATAGAATCTGAACGGCCATGACAACATAGACCCCATATCCTGGTTGGGTGACGATTAAACATACACACTGCAGTCAACTCAACTTAAGATGAGTTCTGTACACTTGTATCTTTATCAGTTCCATGATGTTAAGGCCCTATTACACGGGATGATTATCGGCAATAAGCTTTTCTAGAAACTTTCATTTAGGTGATATTTTGTTCATGTAGAGCTGCCAGTGATCTTGATTTTTACCCATAAAATTCAGTTATCGGTTGCATATCACTTTGTGAACAGGAGATGTCTGACCGCTCACAATGCATGTTAAAGGTCGCACAAATGATACAGTGCGCCTCCGTGTGGCCTAGCCGCGCGATTGATCATGTCTTGTAAAGGCACTGCAAGCGAGTGCCTATCTGTGACCATGGGCGGATGAAGATCGACACATGTAAAGACCCTTAAAGTGCCACTGTCTTTTTTATTTTTGCAGAAATCAATAGTCCAGGCGATTTTAAGAGACTTTAGTAATTGGGTTTATTAGGCAAATATGCCATTATCTGCATTCAAAAAGACTTTTCCTAGGTCCCCCTCCCCCCCTCCCCCCTCTCTCATTCACTGCTCCTTATCAGGAAATCTCAACTCTTTTACATCAGTCAAGCCCTGTGTAACTTATGGAGAGGGGAGGAGGGAGATTAGTCGCCAGCAGAGAACAAAGGATTACACAGCGGAAGCTGTATGAAAGCAGGTATTCAGAGGTCAGTGGTGACTTCAGAGGAGATAGCCCAGTGGGGTAGCTGTAAATTAACTTTTGTTGTCCTGTTTTGGTGCCTCATCTCCCTCCACCCCTCCCCTCTCCATAAGAGAACCATAAGGACAGGGGGGAGAGCTTTAAACTGCTTATCAATGATAAAAATGCATTTTTCAGCTAATAAACCCAGCTACAAAGTTTCTTAAAATTGCCTGTACTATTGATTTCTGTCGTAATTAAACGACAGAGACACTTTAAGATGGCTGCATCCATGTTCATTCAGTTGGAGTTTAGGTGGTGCTAGTGGTCAATCACGCATCACTTTTCCTGCAGATAGGCAATAAATGTGGGAGAACCCCTTTAAAGGGGTATTCCCCCCAAAATTATTTTTGCATTAATACGCTGCCCACCCGTAGCTTTTCATCTTTCAAATATAAAGTTAGTATGGATTCTGCACAGTTTTGCTGTTATCCAGCTGCATTCACCCCCACGGATTGCAGAGAATCATCAGACCTCAGTCCACTCCGACACGCTCCCTGCTCCTGGCCCCCACCCTCTGAGACGGCACCACGTGTCCTCAGTCCCAGCACAGTGAAGTGACTGAGAACACTGATGGGGTGGCTGCTGTTAGAGATGGAGACAGTGATCAGCCACTGTCTCTCTCTGTAACAGCAGCCACCCGGTCACCCCCAGCCCAGAGCTCACCCCGTGTCCAGAGCCTCCCGGCACCGTCCAGCACTCACCCGCAGCACACAGCCCCCGCCCCATCACCCACCCGCAGTATAGTCTGCACTCACCCGCAGCACACAGCCCCCTGCCCCACAACCAACCGCCCCCCTATCACCTGTGGCATCCCGCACTCACCTGAGGCAAGCTCCGCCCCCGCAAGCGCCCGTGGCAAGCTCCGCCCCCCACATTCGCCCGCGGCAAGCTCCGCCCCCCGCAACTCAGCTCTGCTACACCGTCACCGCCAACTCAGCTCTGCTACGCCGTCACCGCCAACTCAGCTCTGCCGTCACCGCCAACTCAGCTCTGCTATGCCGTCACCGCCAACTCAGCTCTGCTAAGCCGTCACCGCCAACTCAGCTCTGCTACGCCGTCCCCGCCAACTCAGCTCTGCTACTTCACTTCCAACTCAGCTCTGCTACACCGACGCCGCCATCTCAGCTCTGCTACACTGTCATCATCTCCTTTATTGTCTCAGCTCTGCTACTTCACCATCATCAGGCAGAAGCATTGCATGATGGGAAATGTAGTTTGCTATCTTGGATATAGATCGGCTTTTAGAAAAACTTGTAACTCAGGAACGGCAGCAGCTAGAAAGATGGGAGATGGCTCAAAATATTCAGGGGGACATGGTGAGTAAGGCCGGCTAGGTTTGGGAGCATTTCATTTTTTTATCTCTTGGGGGGAATACCCCTTTAAGTAATCTTGCGTCTACTACTAACCAACCACTCTGGTGTAGACTGTAAATGTTAACATTCAAGACTCCCATGGATAGGGGAGTAACAGAAAAGTAAAATCTTTGTAATATTTACCACAACGTGTAAAAAAAACAAAAAAAAAAACTTGTTGACAGTTTAATATGATGTATTGTTGGAAGTTTTGCTTTTTTAATGCTAATTAATTAACAAATCTAAATATAAATTGTTCCCTGTGTGGCTTCTTATTCTGCACGCTGCCTTGGTAGTTGAAGAGGTTAATAATATTGTGTTACGCACACAGTTTGTACAACAATTGCTCACGTGGGTGGATATTTGCAGTGCCTAGAGCCTGGACAAACCATTACACACATGACTTTTACTGTAGTGCAGAGATTAGACGGTAAATTCCATTTCTCGTGCGTCTTATTGGGGGACACAGATACCATGGGTATAGGCTGCTGCCACTAGGAGGCGCTGACACTAAGAGAAACAAAGGAAGTGACTCCTCCTGAGCAGGATATACCCGCCCACAGGCACTGAGCTAAACCAGTTTAGCTTAGTGTCAGTAGGAGGCAGACACAGGTCTGGGTTCTCCAGACCAGTTTCTTCCTTTATGTTTAGTTAGTTGGTTTTTCTTTTTCCTTCTAGGTCCTATGGATTCTTGGGCACGGTGGGTTATCTAAAACTCACCCTGATCCCCCCACTATGCGACCAGGGAACAGACCATAAATGTAAATGGGCTGTGACCCCTCGGTCGCCACCGGCCGGCAACGTGACACCAGGGCCCCAGATCAGTCTGACTATCTGGTCGCCTTTCTGCGGACTCTGTATCCGCACAGCCCCTTCCCGCCTCGCCCCCCAAAGCTTGGCGCGTTAAGGTGAGGCACCCACCGGCTGAAGACTACAATGGTGAGTATGTGCTCCTATATAGGTGAGTATATTCCCCCTGCCCTCCCTCCCAGGCCGCCATTTTACTCCACATAGGCAGCTCTCCCTCTCCAGTCACTTGCAGCCCTCCCCAGGCAGATACTCCTCTCCCCTCAGTCGGTAGCAGGCCAGCCCTCTCCACCATTTTATTTTTATTAGTGTCTCTCTCTCTGGGTGCCACTGTGAGGGATGTTCCTCCCCTGACTGGGTGCTGCGCAGGCCGCAGCTTCCCGCACTTTTCCTTTTCATGTGGCTCTAGAGACCATACTAAAGGATGCTCCGCCCCTTTTCCCTAAGCCCCGCCCCTTACCGGGTGCCGCGGCATCCTGCCCTTTTTTTCCCTATATTGTGGCTCTCCAGAGTACACACAGGGCTACCTCCGCCCCCTCCTGATATGCCCCGCCCCTTTTCGGGCGCTGCGCGGCCCTCTTCATTACTTCTCATTATGTTTGGCTCTCACTGGAGCCTGCTCTGGGGATGCCCCGCCTTCTCAGGTAAGCCCCGCCCCTTCCGGGTGCCGCGCGGCCCGGAGAATTGCGCCTTTTTTCTTAACTGTGGAGCCTGCACTGGAATGCTCCGCCCCCTCCCGGCAGGCCCCGCCCCCTTCGGGAGTCGGGTGGGCCTCAGCATCCCACCTTAATCTTACCTGTGGCTCTCCGTGGAGCCTTCACAGTAAGATGCTCCGCCCCCTCCCGGTAGGCCCCGCCCCTTTTCGGGTGCAGCGCGGACCGTGGCATTCCCCCTTTTGGCTCTCTCCAGAGCCTGCACTGAGGGATGCTGCTTCCCCCTCCCCCTGCCATGTGTGTGTGTGCGGTCTCCTGATGGAGCTACCACACACACTACCCTTCTATTCCAGCAGCTTGGGACACTTGATGCATCTCTCCTGCCACCTACTGGTGGAAGTGGTTATTACACCATTACATATATGAGAATGGCTTGCATCATGTTTTATTATGGCCAATGTTCCATATAATGTTCCAGCAACCCTTGGTCTGCAGATCCAGCATTTTTGGTGCTGGTTGACACCTCTGTGTCAGATTTTATATATATAAGATTACATTAATACTTATATACAGACACTCTGGTTCCCCTCCAACCACATACGCACAGACATATTCCCCATCACCATACAGTGTTTCTGTGCCCTCAGTGAGATCCTCTGCTACATGGTGTCACGAGAAGTTCATGGAACCAGACACGTTACCCGCTATCCAGGCGGTGTATCTGTGCTCTGAGCAGAACCCTCTGCTACATGGTGTCACGAGAAGTACATGGAACCAGACACGTTACCCGCTATCCAGGCGGTGTATCTGTACTCTGAGAACTCTCTGCTACATGGTGTCACGAGATGTTCATGGAACCAGACACATTACCCGCTATCAGGTGGCGTATCTGTGCTCTGAGAACCCTCTGCTACATGGTGTCACGAGAAGTACATGGAATCAGACACGTTACCCGCTATCCAGGTGGTGTATCTGTGCTCTGAGCAGAACCCTCTGCTACACGGTGTCACGAGCAGGACACGGAACCAGACATGTTACCTGTTTCCAAACAGTGTATCTGTGTTCTGAGCAGAACCCTCTGCTACACAGTGTCACGGTAAGTACACGGAACCAGACACGTTACCTGTTTCCAGACAGTGTATCTGTGCTCTGAGCAGAACCCTCTGCTACACAGTGTCATGGTAAGTACACAGAACCAGACACGTTACCTGTTTCCAGACAGTGTATCTGTGCTCTGAGCAGAACCCTCTGCTACACAGTGTCATGGTAAGTACACAGAACCAGACACGTTACCTGTTTCCAGACAGTGTATCTGTGCTCTGAGCAGAACCCTCTGCTACACAGTATCATGGTAAGTACACGGAACCAGACATGTTACCTGTTTCCAGACAGTGTATCTGTGCCCTGAGCAGAACCCTCTGCTACACAGTGTCACGGTATGTACATGGAACCAGACACGTTACTCGTTGACAAACTATCTCTGAGCAGAACCCTCTGCTACATGGTTTCACAAGCAGGACATGAGACCAGACACATTACCGTTCCTAAGGGGACTACTGTGTTCTTGAGGCAGAATCCTTTGCTAAATGATGTCGCAAGCAGGACATGGAACCAGACACATTACCTATTACTATGCTGTGTTCCTGTGCTCTCACAACAGAACCGTCTGCTACATGGTTTGTTAGACAGGTTATGGGACCAGACTCATCACCCATTGCCAGTCGTTGTTCCGGTGTTACTCAGAGCTTCCAGTCCTGTCACTCACATCACCCATTAGCGGGCGGTGCTTCAGACCTGCCTCTCATCTTCATGACATAGATTCCTTTACTACATGATGTCACAGACATAGAACTGGACATGTTACCCCCTCCCAGGTGGTGGTACAAGGTTATTCAGACCTCTCCCCTCTGCTGCATGATATGGCTCCAACTACATTACCTGTAGTTCGGTGTGCGCAGATTGTGGTAACCTGTTACACGATGTAATACACCACCTTCAGGTCTGCTCACTATCCTGGTGATGCTGGGCAGTTCTCGTATCCAGTCCTCATTTACATAGGGACACAGTCCTGTTCTCTTCCCTGCTCCCAGAGCACACACTGTAGGCTTCTGTTTACAGGTCTGACCAGGCACGTTACCTGTTTCCAGTCCAGGTATTTGTATCTCTTGAATGCTGGTCTTCTGTTACTTACTGCTTGCAGCTACTCTGCTCGTGTTACCCTGTATATTACCTTTCATCCTCGTAGGACTTCCATGATCTGTGCCTGTCACTTCAGGGGATCATCATGGGGTAACTTGTTACTACACCATGTTGTCTTCTATATGTTTCCACTAACAAGTCTCATTACCTGCTCTCAGGCAGCGTAACCTTGTTGTATTCCTCTTGGGCTGTATCCTTTCTAAAGCCCAAGCATCCTGCTACGTGTCCCACTACACGAGGTACAGAACCCCTCGCTTTACCTGCCCCTGGACTGTTGGACTCTCATACTCTGGTCCTCTGAGTGGCCGGCAGCATACAGATCCGGTCACTATTTCATCCTGGTACTGTCAGGGTAGTTCTTCTGTCCTTTGTCTGGGCATAACTACCATGTTCTGGCATTTGTCTCGCTGGCTGTTCCCCAGTAGTATGGCTTGAATTGCTTAGGCCGTCCCCTCTTTGATCTGGATGAAGTGAGGCCTCTCTGCTCCTCAGGTAAAACAGTAAAGGGTTTCTTCTACCCCTGGTGTATGTAGGACATCAATTGCCTACATGTCTATCACAGTGCTACTTTAGGACTTCTCCTTCTGCATCTGCCTATGGCCAACATGGCAAGTATTTAGTCTTCTCTCTTAGGCAGCTGCAGTGTCACAGGGTGAGGATTTCATGTTTACTGCCTGCACTGTTTCTCTACCATCCTAAGCATAGGTGTATGGTCTCTTCGTGGTCTAGCTTTTCCAGGTGTCCTTGCTTGGCCATATGGACTATGAAGCATTGCTCTCAGTTCAGGGTTTTGCAGTGCTCCCGCTTACACCATTACTCCTTCTCCCTGGCTTAATGCACTGTTGTGCATGACCCCCCCCATCCTGGGTTTGGTTTTTTACCACTCAGTCAGAAAATCTTCAAGCAGCCCTTCCCTCCTCCAGGAGGATGGAATATTTAGTATAAGTATCCTCCTGAGGACTGCTATTCCGTAATAGCTTCTTCCGACAGGCAGGTGTGGGTTTCTGACCCTCACTGGCCTCTATGAGCACTCCTGCTTGAATTCCTTGTCCTTGGTCTTGTTGTTGACTGGCCATCCCCCTCCCTTATGTTGTCTCCCATGTGGATTCCTTGAGAACTTAATCCCTTAAGGGTTTCCTCTCCTTGGAAACAGGGTTGTTCACTGGCCCATTCTGGCAGGACTTACATTTGCTGTTCTGCTCTTACCAAGCAACGTCTCTGCTCACCCTTTGAGGCGTTGGTTTCTGGATCTAGTTTACATATGGACTCTAGTCTATGTATTACCTGTTGTGCCCATTGTCCTGTGACAACTCCCATGCCCATCAGCCTTACCTTGACCTCCCTTGACAGTTTTCTTCTGGGACTCCAGGCTCTCGAGTACCTCTAGGCTTCCTTGGAGCGGAGTGTTTTATATGATCAACCTCCTTTCTAAGGCTCTAACAGCCCATGGAGTTGTTTTTTCCCCGGCTTACCGGCTTTCCTCTGCTCCTCTTTTCTGCCGGGCACTGCGGGGTACCAGGTACTACTGTACTCCTTCCAGGACAACTTACTCAAGATTCTGATCTTGTTTTTCCTTCCTTCCCTGGACTGCATTATGCTTGGACAGCTTGATTCTTCTTATTAACATGTGTTTCTCAGATGGGATAACTCATGTCATAGGCCATGGCTTCTCTTGTGCTCAAGTTTTGTCTTCTCAGTGAAGACTGTACTCCTAGGCCCATGGAGCTTCCAGCCTGGCCATTCTTCCCAGCTCCATAGTCAAGGACGCAGCTTCTCCTGCATCTCATGTGGCACCTTCTATGAGAGACGCTCAGTCCTCTCTCTCCTTTATTTGACGCCTTAGACCTCTATGTGCCATGAAACATTTTCCAGTCTCTCCCGTCATGGTTGTATTTGCCTTTTATTCTATTCTACCTCAGAGTAAGTCCCTGCCGCCTGTGGTCACCCACTTGGCTGGGCGTCTGCTTTTTTTCCCCACATCTAGCCTACTAGTTCTGTTGGACTCGATGTTACATCATGTTGCTGGCTTCCAGGACGGACACAACCCACTCTGTCTGCCGTGCAGCACGTTGCTCCAGGGACTAGACATTTTTTCCTTTGCTGCGGACCTGTAGGGGTTTTCTCTGATGCATTCAGCATCATCCCTTGCTCTATTCCTAGTTGATGGTTGTGTTGGTGCTATTCTGTGCCTTCTCACCAAGCTCCTTGTCTAGCGTTTATCTTTCCCACCCCATGGACTGCTTTTGGACGTCCCATGGTATCTGTGTCCCCCAATAAGACGCACGAGAAAAGAGGATTTTTTACTCACCGTAAAATCTCTTTCTCGTAGTCTTCATTGGGGGACACAGCACCCACCCATTTTCTTTTGGGGTTTTTCCTCGGTATGGGAGTTTTCTCCGTTTTTGGTGTTATTCCTACTTTACCTGTTCTTGACTTCTCCTACTGCTCTTGTACAAACTGGTTTAGCTCAGTGCCTGTGGGCGGGTATATCCTGCTCAGGAGGAGTCACTTCCTTTGTTTCTCTTAGTGTCAGCGCCTCCTAGTGGCAGCAGCCTATACCCATGGTATCTGTGTCCCCCAATGAAGACTACGAGAAAGAGATTTTACGGTGAGTAAAAAATCCTCTTATTCAATGGCTAAACATCACATTTACAGTACCTTGCAAAAGTGTTCAGAGATTTGTATTTTACTTCTATTAAAAAATCTCAAGTATGTCATAGACATAGATATGTAAGACACACAGCAGCTAATAAGTACTGGAAGACTGGAGATTTTTTAATAGACGTAAATGACAAATCTATATAACTTTCTGACCCCAGTTGAATTGAGAGAAACTAAATTTCGCTGGAGTTGCCCTTTAAATTCGAACCCGATGAACATTGGAAGAGTTAACAGTCGGCCGAATGAACATTCTGCTGACCTGTTAATGAAAGTGTATGGTCATCTTAAAGGGGTTGTATCACGCAGATATATAGGTTTAAACCAATGAGAGGTATAGATGTACTAATCACCCATACGTCTGCTCTGTTTTGATCACCTGTTGACCTACAGCCCATTTACTAATGTGGGTCACTCATGCTCAGTTCAACCACAGTCTCCTGATCTGTCCCATTAGTATTGGCAGTTGATCTCCACTGTGCATGTAAGCAAGGGGGATTGTAGTAAAGTGTGTGTTCTATCTCTTGGTAACAGCAGGGTGTTACTGTGTAAGTTTACCATATTCCAGTACATTGGTACCTCGGTTCTCAAACTGCTTGGGACTCAAACTGTATTTTCAAGGAAACTTTGCTTTGGTTCTCTAACTCTTTTCGGGCCCCCAGTCCTGAAGTACTCGGTATCTGAACATTTTTATGAGCGTGGATGGTGGGTTGTACCTGGTGAGTTTAGCACTGGAGAGGCTTCACATACAGCACAGTGCTGTATAAGACTGCTGGAGTGCATATACAGTACAGTAGTAGTACAGGCAGTGCACCACCATCTCCCATCCTGTACAGTACTGTATAAGATTTCTGGAGTGCATATACAGTACAGTAGTAGTACAGTCAGTGCACCACCATCTCCTATCCTGTACAGTACTGTATAAGACAGCTGGAGTGCATATACAGTACAGTAGTAGTACAGGCAGTGCACCACCATCTCCCATCCTGTACAGTACTGTATAAGACTGCTGGAGTACATATACAGTACAGTAGTAGTACAGTCAGTGCACCACCATCTCCCATCCTGTACAGTACTGTATAAGACTGCTGGAGTGCATATATAGTACAGTAGTAGTACAGGCAGTGCACCACCATCTCCCATCCTGTACAGTACTGTATAAGACTACTGGAGTGCATATATATATAGTACAGTAGTAGTACAGGCAGTGCACCACCATCTCCCATCCTGTACAGTACTGTATAAGACTGCTGGAGTGCATATACAGTACAGTAGTAGTACAGGCAGTGCACCACCATCTCCCACCTTGTACAGTACTGTATAAGACTGCTGGAGTGCATATACAGTACAGTAGTAGTACAGTCAGTGCACCACCATCTCCCATCCTGTACAGTACTGTATAAGACCGCTGGAGTGCACATACAGTACAGTAGTAGTACAGTCAGTGCTCCACCATCTCCCATCCTGTACAGTACTGTATAAGACTGCTGGAGTGCATATATAGTACAGTAGTAGTACAGGCAGTGCACCACCATCTCCCATCCTGTACAGTACTGTATAAGACTGCTGGAGTGCATATATATAGTACAGTAGTAGTACAGTCAGTGCACCACCATCTCCCATCCTGTACAGTACTGTATAAGACTGCTGGAGTGCATATATATAGTACAGTAGTAGTACAGTCAGTGCACCACCATCTCCCATCCTGTACAGTACTGTATAAGACTGCTGGAGTGCATATATAGTACAGTAGTAGTACAGTCAGGGCACCACCATCTCCCATCCTGTACAGTACTGTATAAGACTGCTGGAGTGCATATACAGCACAGTAGTAGTACAGTCAGGGCACCACCATCTCCCATCAGTTACAGTGCTGGGGGGGGGGGGGGGGACTCTATACAGTAAAGGATGAGTGAGGAGTTGGTGACTACTGTACTATAGTTGCTGGTTTTGTTGAATGTTTCTTGTGTATAATGTTCTGTACAGTATATAGTGCTGCTCTGTAATGTCCTGTACAGTATATAGTGCTGCTTTGTAGTGTCCTGTACAGTATATAGTGCTGCTCTGTAATGTCCTGTACAGTATATAGTGCTGCTCTGTAATGTCCTGTACAGTATATAGCGCTGCTCTGTACTGTACTTTACAGTATATAGCGCTGCTCTGTAATGTCCTGTACAATATATAGTACTGCTCTGTAATGTACTGTACAGTATAGTGCTGCTCTGTAATGTCCTGTACAGTATATAGTGCTGCTCTGTAATGTCCTGTACAATATATAGTACTGCTCTGTAATGTACTGTACAGTATAGTGCTGCTCTGTAATGTCCTGTACAGTATAGTGCTGCTCTGTAATGTACAGTATATAGTGCTGCTCTGTAATGTCCTGTACAATATATAGTACTGCTCTGTAATGTCCTGTACAGTATATAATGCTTCTCTGTAATGTCCTGTACAGTATATAGTGCTGTTCTGTAATGTCCTGTACAGTATATAGTGCTGCTCTGTATTGTCCTGTACAGTATATAGTGCTGCTCTGTATTGTCCTGTACAGTATATAGTGCTGCTCTGTATTGTCCTGTACAGTATATAGTGCTGCTCTGTACAGTATTGTAGAGATTACACTGGGCACTTTTCAATGTAATAAATGAGTATTGTAGGTAATTATTGGTGGGTGCTGAAACCAATTAAACACATTTACATTATTTCCTATGGGAAGACACTGCTCGCTTCTCAGACTGCCTCCCGGAACAAATTAAGTTCGAGAACTGAGGTACCACTGTAATCTTATCTATAGACCCCCACTACCTACTGGAAGCAAAAATAACTTTTTTTTTTACATATCCATATTGGTACATTCACCTACCAGGGGCCAAAAGAGTGTCAGGTCAGTAGATATCAGTGCACATTTTTTGTCTTTGTAAAGCCACTCACTAGAATACTGTTCAATACAGAGGTATACAGTATACTGCACTGTATATGTTGTTGTTGTGTTTTTTTGTTTTGTTTTTTTAATGCGAGGCTATATTATAGGTAAGATCTCATTATATCTACAGTGGGGAAGATTGCAGCCTTCAGCCAAAGCTGTTCGAAAGAAGATCCTCCCAACATGCACCCTCTAATGTAGGCAAAAAGTGTCAACATTTCTGTAAGTCAAAGTTAATGTTTATTGTTAGGGCTCGTTCCCACTGAGCAAAAGCAGCTGAATTTCTGCGCTGAATCAGCGCTGAAATTTCAGCCGTTAAAATAGGTGCAGAGCTTATTTCCATTGTGTTGAATGGAAATTCTGCTCTGCAGTTCACACAGTGGAATTTCCGCACTGAACTAATCCGCTTTCCGCCAGAAGAATGAACATGTTCATTCTTCCGCTAGCGGAAGCCTATACAAATCAATGGGGCTCTGATTTTCTGTTTCAGCGCGGATTCAGCGCGGATTCAGCGCGGAATACAAGCGGAATACAAGCGGAAATTACTCGCTGAATCAGCGCGGAAATGGGGAAAAGGGGGGGGAGGAGGATTCTAGTATATGTTCTGGTATAGTCTAGTTTACTCACCAAATACTCGCTGAATTTCAGCGCTGAATGCATGCGGATTCAGCGCGGATTCCTCGAGTATTCCGCGCTGAATTTGTCAAGAGCTGATTACGAGCTGAACACTTTCCTAGCAGAATACGCAGGGATTCTGCTTGCATTCTGCTTATATTCTGCTCGGAATTCAGCGTCAGTTGATTTCAGGCGGAAATATTTCCTCACGTAATCCGCCCCTTTTGCTCTGTGTGAACGTAGCCTTAGAACTCTTGTGCATCATATCTCACTTATGTGTCCTTCTGCATTATGATGATTTCAGTTTCGTTATGAAGAGGTTTTACACAATCAGCACTAACATAGACTGAAACTTTGTTACTGAATAGAAGAGATAACCCCCAAGGACATAACTCGGCTTCTTATATATTTAATTACATCAATTATGTCAAAATGTTCAATATTAAACATCAAGTGAGGTCTCTTATGAGGCAGAGCTGCGAGCAGGAGGCCATTCTGTTCTATCTAGTATGTCTAAGGCTTTACACAGTTATGGCCGCATTAGATGGCACAGGCGTGTTAGTGAATGGGTGCCACTTATAAGGATTGACTCTTCACAAGGCTTGATCAGTTATGTGACCAGGCCGCACTATTGACCACTACATAGTTCGTGCAATTCTATCAGTCATTGGCTGCACATCCCTTTTACATATGGAGATAAACAGATAAACAGTGGGGGAGATTTACCAAACTGGTGCAAAGTAGAATTGTCTTAGTTGCCCCTAGAAACCAATCAGATTCCACTTTTCATTTTTTGAAAAATGAAAGGTGGAATCTGATTGGTTTCTAGGATCAACTAAGACAATTCTACTTTGCACCAGTTTGGTAAATCTCCAGTGACTTTTTAACGTGATCAGCGCACATACAAGCAATTGCCTATTACTCAGCTGCCTGTGTGGACATTTATTGACCTATGTAATATGTCCCTAAGGCTTCATAGACTTCTGCTATGGATTACTGGTTGTACACAGCCATAATACATTTTAATAAAGCCATGAAGGGGGTTGTCTGCCCTTCCATGTCTTGGAAGGCTTAAAGGGGAACTCCACATAAGCAAAACTTGTTTTCTATTAAAAGTTATATAAATGTGTCTATGCAATGTATTACCGTATCTGTACGGTTCTGCCACACTGGTAGCTGATAGACACCCAGGAAGTGAAGAAAAATGGCCTCTGTGCCAATCCACATTGTCCTCTGCTCTCCCACCTTAGGAGACAAATCTTCCATGCCTCTGTCTCACATTGTGAGCACAGGCTGATAATGCAGACAGGGGCAGGGCGTGGTGTCACAGGAGGCTTGGCTGCATCCCCCAATCCCCTGAGTGATTCACCATCTCTGACCGTCCAGAAGCAGGTGGTGCAACTTTGCTGATTGTGCAGAAGTGTGCAGTGAAATTAGGGTTGTGTTCACACATCTTGGAGTTTGATTGCAGTACTGCAGCGTATTCACAAAAATGATGCAGTAACACAATTACATGATGCTAAACGGCAGAGAGGATCAGAGCCGACACTGCCAAGCCCACCTAGAGAAAAAACAAGGCATAAGCAGTATATCCCATGTAACATAATATCGGATAAAGTCCTTATTGTGGGGCTTAACCTCAAAGATTAAAGATGCTTGATTATAATATGTGCGTGGAGATAAAGAGAAAATTTTTTTTTAATTAAATTTAAAAAGTTCTTTACTTTATCCCTATAACGGCGTTACAGGTAGAGAATACAGTACGCTGTGTGGTGTTACAGGTAAAGAATACAGCACTGTGTGGTGTTACAGGTAGAGAATACAGCGTGCTACGTGGTGTTACAGGTAGAGAATACAGTGTGCTGTGTGGTGTTACAGGTAGAGAATACAGTGTGCTGTGTGGTGTTACAGGTAGAGAATACAGTGTGCTGTGTGGTGTTACAGGTAGAGAATACAGCGTGCTGTGTGGTGTTACAGGTAGAGAATACAGCGTGCTGTGTGGTGTTACAGGTAGAGAATACAGTGTATTCTCTACCTGTAACACCACACAGCGCACTGTATTCTCTACCTGTAACACCACACAGCACACTGTATTCTCTACCTGTAACACCACACAGCACACTGTATTCTCTACCTGTAACACCACACAGCACACTGTATTCTCTACCTGTAACACCAAACAGCACGCTGTATTCTCTACCTGTAACACTAAACAGCAAGCTGTATTCTCTACCTGTAACACCACACAGCACACTGTATTCTCTACCTGTAACACCACACAGCACACTGTATTCTCTACCTGTAACACCACACAGCACACTGTATTCTCTACCTGTAACACCACACAGCACACTGTATTCTCTACCTGTAACACCACACAGCACACTGTATTCTCTACCTGTAACACCACACAGCACGCTGTGTGGTGTTACAGGTAGAGAATACAGTGTGCTGTGTGGTGTTACAGGTAGAGAATACAGTGTGCTGTGTGGTGTTACAGGTAGAGAATACAGTGTGCTGTGTGGTGTTACAGGTAGAGAATACAGTGTGCTGTGTGGTGTTACAGGTAGAGAATACAGCTTGCTGTTTGGTGTTACAGGTAGAGAATACAGCGTGCTGTTTGGTGTTACAGGTAGAGAATACAGTGTGCTGTGTGGTGTTACAGGTAGAGAATACAGTGTGCTGTGTGGTGTTACAGGTAGAGAATACAGTGTGCTGTGTGGTGTTACAGGTAGAGAATACAGCGTGCTGTGTGGTGTTACAGGTAGAGAATACAGTGTGCTTTGTGGTGTTACAGGTAAAGAATACGGTGTGCTGTGTGGTGTTACAGGTAGAGAATACAGTGTGCTGTGTGGTGTTACAGGTAGAGAATACAGCGTGCTGTGTGGTGTTACAGGTAGAAAATACAGCACTGTGTGGTGTTACAGGTAGAGAATACAGCGTGCTGTGTGGTGTTACAGGTAGAGAATACAGTGTGCTGTGTGGTGTTACAGGTAGAGAATACAGCGTGCTGTGTGGTGTTACAGGTAGAGAATACAGTGCACTGTGTGGTGTTACAGGTAGAGAATACAGTGTGCTGTGTGGTGTTACAGGTAGAGCGTACAGTGTGCTGTGGGGTGTTACAGGTAGAAAATACAGCCCTGTGTGATGTTACAGGTAGGAAATACAGTGCGCTGTGGCGTGTTACAGGAGAATACATCGCTGTGTGGTGTTACAGGTAGAGAATACAGCGTGCTGTGTGGTGTTACAGGTAGTAACTGTGTGCTGTGTGGTGTTACAGGTAGAAAATACAGCACTGTGTGGTGTTACAGGTAGAGAATACAGCGTGCTGTGTGGTGTTACAGGTAGAGAATACAGTGTGCTGTGTGGTGTTACAGGTAGAGAATACAGCGTGCTGTGTGGTGTTACAGGTAGAGAATACAGTGCACTGTGTGGTGTTACAGGTAGAGAATACAGTGTGCTGTGTGGTGTTACAGGTAGAGCGTACAGTGTGCTGTGGGGTGTTACAGGTAGAAAATACAGCCCTGTGTGATGTTACAGGTAGGAAATACAGTGCGCTGTGGCGTGTTACAGGAGAATACATCGCTGTGTGGTGTTACAGGTAGAGAATACAGCGTGCTGTGTGGTGTTACAGGTAGTAACTGTGTGCTGTGTGGTGTTACAGGTAGAGAATACAGCATGCTGTGTGGTGTTACAGGTGGAGAATACAGCGTGCTGTGTGGTGTTACAGGTAGAGAATACAGTGTGCTGTGTGGTGTTCCAGGTAGAGAATACAGTGTGCTGTGTGGTGTTCCAGGTAGAGAATACAGTGTGCTGTGTGGTGTTACAGGTAGAGAATATAGCGTGCTGTGTGGTGTTACAGGTAGAGAATACAGTGTGCTGTGTGGTGTTCTAGGTAGAGAATACAGCGTGCTGTGTGGTGGTATAGGTAGAGAATACAGTGTGCTGTGTGGTAATCCAGGTAGAGAATACAGTGTGCTGTGTGGTGTTCCAGGTAGAGAATACAGTGTGCTGTGTGGTGTTCCAGGTAGAGAATACAGTGTGCTGTGTGGTGTTACAGGTAGAGAATATAGCGTGCTGTGTGGTGTTACAGGTAGAGAATATAGCGTGCTGTGTGGTGTTACAGGTAGAGAATATAGCGTGCTGTGTGGTGTTACAGGTAGACAATACAGTGTGCTGTGTGGGTGGGAACAATAATTCAGAAACACAATGAAACTGCAATGTGTGAACACTAGCCTAGATGTTCTGCAATAGATTTGGGCGGGGAATGGGCAGGGTGGAGGACTGTAATGGAACAGCTGAGGGAAAGCATTGCATTCTGGAACCTGTAGTACTGTGTACAACCCTCAACCAGGAAGTACAGAAACACAATACAGAACAAAAAACCCCCAAACAAATAGATTTTTGGTAGTTTTAAAACTGGGATAGACAGGTAAGTAATGCTATATGCTTGTGCAGAAGTTTCATTCCCACCTCCCCCCCTCTACCTGGAGTTCCCCTTTAAGGCCCTTTAATAATGGTAAAATCCATTATTATTGGCCGCACATCTCTCTGTAAACAATTAATGTGCGGCGAATAACAATGAATGTTCATGGCTACATGAATAATGTAGAGATCCATTCTAGCGGCCCGGCTGCACCCTTAGGCATGCCTTATAAAGGCACTGCAAACAAGTACCAATCTTTCCGATTGCCTCTTGTTTGTGGCAGTACTCAGACGAAAATCACTTAAAGGAGTTATCCAGCACTCCAAAATTGTTGCTACCATATTAATTAACATAAACATGTTATACTTACCTCTCTGCACTCCCCAGGTGTCTTGATGCAGTCGCCGGTGTCCCCTGCTGTCTATAGCCACAGTTACTTCCAAGACGAGCTTGTCTGAGGAGTGATAGCCTGCTCAACCAATCACTGTCTCCGTCAGTGATTGGCTGGGTGGGTTACAGACAGCAGGGGACACCGGTGACCACACCAGGGGAGCGCGGAGAGGTAAGCATAACATGTTTGTTATATTTACTAATATGGAGTGCTGGATAACCCCTTTAGGGTATATTCACACGAACGGACTCGCAGCGCGATCCTCGCTGCAAGTCCGGCAGGTCCTGCCAGTTCCCACACACTATATACTCGCTGCAGTCTGAACGACCGCAGCGAGTATGTATTTCTACCGCCCTTAACCCCTTCTGCTCCCGCCCGGCTCCCCCGCTGTAAGCATACATTACCTCTCCTCGCTGCACGGGTCTGGCGTCCTGCTCTCCCGACCGGCCAATCAGTGGCTGCGGCTGGGCAACACACTGATTGGCCGGACAGGAGAGCAGGACGCCGGACCCGTGCAGCGAGGAGAGGTAATGAGCCGGGCGGGAGCAGAAGGGGTTAAGGGTGGTAGAATTACATACTCGCTGCGGTCGTTCAGACCGCAGCGAGTATATAGTGTGTGGGAACTGCTGGAGTCCATTCGTGTGAATATACCCTTAAAGAAAATGGACCCTTCTCAGGAAGTGTGCACAGAGAAGCAGAATGCTTCAGCTGTCTTCTGCTCCTTGGACAAGGTTCACTTTTGGCTGCTACCTATTTCAGTCTATAATTTCCCAGCCTTTTGTTCCAAAAAAGATTTGGAACAAAACAAACAAACCTTTCATGGAATAATCCTGCAGTTATACTTTAGTGCTTTTTGTCCATTGAAGGGGTTGTCTGGGGATGTTGGGTGTTTTTGGACATGTTGGGGCTACAGGGAAAATAACAAACAGGCATACACCTAACCTTGTACCCGTACCCGTACCCGTGTGGCGTGTGCTCGACCGGTAACATAGGTAGATGTGTCCGAGAGCTGGCCCACAATGTGATATTTGCCAGATAGATGCCTGAGTAATAGTTAAAGGGGTTGTCCAGTAAAAATCTTTTTCTTTCAAATCAACTGGTTTCAGAAAGTTATATAGATTTGTAGGTTACTTCTATTAAAAAACCTCAAGTCTTCCCATATATATCAGCTGCTGTATGTCATGCAGTAAAATCTTTTGTTTTCAGTCTGACACAGTGCTCTCCTGCTCTGGACAGTTCCTGTCTCGGCCAGAGATGTCAGCAGAGAGCACTGTGTCAGACTGAAAATAAAACATTTCCTGCATGACATACAGCAGCTTACAAGTATGGGAAGACTTAAGATTTTTTTAATAGAAGTAGATTACAAATGTATATAACTTTCTCACAAAAGTTGATTTAAAAAAAAGATTTTCACTGGAGTACCCCTTTAAGTACAGCGGCCACATGCTTGCATATATTGCCGCATTTTTTTTTCCCCACCAGACCCAAAGCGGCTATTGTATGTACAGCGATTTATTGCTAGAATTGACCTATGGGGGAAACCTAACACTGTGCGTGCATGAAGCTCATGAGTCTTCAATTTCATGGTGACAAAAATTCAACAATGCCGTTTTGTTTGTGATATACACGTGTAGGTTAACAGTAGCAACGTGCTATATTGCATTGTGATCTACTGAAATTGGACCCATAATTGCATAGTATCACTATGGCGTCTAGGCTGGAAAAAGACAAGAAGGCAATGGCGTTGTATCAGTAGAAGTTGTTTTTGTTGTTTCTGCTTCAAACTAAATTTTTATTAAAGTTTTCCACAATTTAGGCATACAGTGCATACAAAGAAACCAGGAAAGTCCTTGAACAACAACAAAAGTCTCCAAGCTTCGACCCGCGAAGAGTAACCACAGTCCTTGATAGCCCTCTAGAGGGCGCACAGTGGGAGGAATGACTCCTTTTACATGGAAAGATTATCTGACAGATTATCTGCCACAGATTTGAAGCCAAAACCAGGAATGGATTTGAAAAGAGGAGAAATCTCAGGCTTTCCTGTATGGCCTGATCCCTGTTTATAGTCCATTCCTGGCTTTGGCTTCAAATCTTTGGCAGTTAATCTGTCAGATAATCTTTCCATGTAAAAGGACCCTAATGCATCAATCACAATTATGCAACAATTAAATCTAACTCTTAGAGTGGCATTTATTAAGTCCGGCGTTTTTTACGCCGGACTTATAAATGCCCCCGCAGCTCCGGCGCTACGGAGATTTATGTAGAGGCGGATTGCCTCTACATAAATCCCTTGCGCGCCGGTGCGCACCGCCGAAAACCTACGCCAGCTGAGGACTGGAGGAGGTTTTCGGCGTACATTTGGGCGGAACGGATGGTAAATCGCGCGGACTCTGAGTCCGTTCCGCCCACTACACGCCCCCTTTCCGCCCCCCCTGGCGTACTCGGCAGAAAGTGCCGATTTGCGAATATTTTATTCGCAAATCGGCCATTTGCGAATAAAAAAATGCGCAAATCGGCACTTTCCGCCGAAAATCATCCGTTCGCCGGATGATACATGTGGCCCTTAGGGTCCATTTACACAGAAAGATTATCTGACAGATTCTGCCAAAGATTTAAAGCCAAAGCCAGAAATGGATTTGAAAAGAGGAGAAATCTCAGGCTTTCCTTCATGACCTGATCTTTGTTTATAGTCTGTTTCTGGCTTTGGCTTCAAATCTTTGGCAGATAATCTGTCAGATAATCTTTCTGTGTAAATTGACCCTTAGGGTCCATTTACACAGAGATTTATCTGAGAGATTTTTGAAGCCAAAGCCAGGAACAGACTATAAACAGGGTGCAGGTCATAAAGGAAAGACTGAGATTCCCTGTCTTTTCAAGTCCATTCCTGACTTTGGCCTCCAAAATTGGTCAGATAAATCTGCCTGTGTAAATGCACCATTACCCTTCTATCTGGCGACCTCAGTGCATCTAAGAAACCAGCAATGTCTGCCTCCAGGTACCATTTTGTGTTCCTAAATGTTTGGATTTCCGAATGGTCTAGAAAGGTAATGATGAACTTTTGCCCTCTTTGTCCTAACAGGTTCTGAATCTAGCTGACCCATCAAGAGGTACTTCTTAATTTGTTGAATAACATGGTGCGTTGTGGGCATGTCAGGCCTTAACCATCTAGCTAGTAAGCATCTCTTTGCTACCAGGAGAAAGGTATGGACCAGACATGTAATCATTAGGTCATTCGGAGAGATATGTAGAACCATAAGATGAGGGTCTACTGGTAAAGAGATATGTCATTGTTTCTGCTTTCTCCTAGGTGGGAGGAGGATAATCTCTGGCCTGGTGCTGTCATAAGGGTGAGATAAATATAGTTCATATAAGATTTGTAACTTACATATTTAAAGGGGTTATCCAGCGCTACAAAAACATGGCCACTTTTGCCCCACTCTTGTCTCCAGTTCAGGTGCAGTTTGCAATCAAGCTCCATTTACTTCAATGGAACTGAGTTTCAAACCCCACCTAATCTAGAGTCAAGAATGGTGCAAAAGTGGCCATGTTTTTGTAGTGCTGGATAACCCCTTTAATTCCAGGACATGGTTCATATGTGGATATAGAAGAAGCAGCAGCAACAACTGCAGTAGCTGTATATTGTGTTCATTCAGGCAGGTCTGATATTCAGTAACCTGAGGTGACACAAAATCAGGTCTAACAGGTAAGCAGCCATAAGAGAACTACAGAAGTTCCTGGAACAATGAAGAAAATAGCTCGGTGTGATGGATCACGTCTCCTACACGCATTGAGGGAACTTACAGACCAACTTTTCTTTAGTATACTATTAAAGAAGAAAATAATGTAGAAGTTCTGTGGCAGACATGGGTTTCTAGTCATATTGACTAGATTTGTATTAGTATTAGGTGCATCTTAATAACTTCTGTACAGGCGCCCTGAACATCACTCATAACTGCACTTTTATCCATTTACTCAGAGGTCATGTCTACTATGACTGCAGTACTTTGCTTGTACATCCCCATTTAGTAGAGATGAGCGAACTTTTCAGACTTTTGGTTTCAGTCTTTTTGGTCCGATCTTGATGCCGGCGATCCCGGGTGCATAGTTGCGATCCTGGCAATATGTGGCCAGGATATTCCAGGGAATGGATCCATGTTGGTGGAGCAACCGGTTCCCCATCCCTGGTCTAGACCAAGAAAAGAAAGAAGATCAAAGATATTGAATGCTACAACCAGAGCCCCAGACCTGAATCCAATTGAAAATCTATGGATTGACCTAAAGGGGGCGCTGTACACAGGAGATGCCCTCACAATTGGAGAGCTTTTGCTTGTTGGTGGAGCAACTGGATGACATGAGTATGCTGTTACACAGTTAATATTCTTATTATTGTATATGGATCTTTCTATGACTAGTTATTTGCTGCCACCTAGTGGTCGTTCTTGGTATGTTTTGTTTCCATGTTCCTTTATGGATACACCACCCATTTCCTGTGTATGTATTACCACTTCCTGCTTCTTCTTGGTGTATTTTCCTGCATCATGGCTGCCTGCATCTACCACATGTAACAGGGCTCCTGTATCCTGCATGCTAAGCTAAGGAAAGCATCATCTTTTGACCGCATAATACTAAATCCATTCATTCTGCTGTATTCCTGTTGTTTGATGTACAGAGTAAACCAGCTTTTGGATGAAAACAGTGTTGGTGAGTTCATCTATCTGATAAGGATTGTCCTCAGTGGTTACATCTGCTTATACAGGCCAGGCATAGAGGTTTTACAAGGGATAAATCACTACAACAATAATCTGAGTCAGAATAATGAGGAAATATGAGGAAAGCATTTTCAGTGCACGTGGAAGGAGTGTTAGACTAATTTATTAGAAATCAATTTAATGCAGTAAGCAAATCAGGGACTTACCTGATATGCAAAGCTGTCCACCATCTAAATGCCACAAGTAAAACAAGCATATTGCTATGTGCTCAGAGGATGAACACAAAAGGGGGGGGGGGGGGGGGATTAATCAAGACCAACGTACTCGTACGCCAGTCTTAAATTGGGCCCTGTCCCATTTTCCCGGCCGAACTCACTAAGAGACGTGCGCCTGGCATACCATATCTACTCCTACTTCCAGCAGGTGTACATTTGGATCATGATTTAAGCCTGTGAGGGCTCCTCCTCACCTTGCTGCCCGAGCCACCCCGATAGCCTCATAGTCAAACCCCACCCCGCGCACGATGGCGTCAGTCATACAAATGATAAAAATTCTAAAAATCTTTAAAAAGTGACCAAAACGGAAAACGGGCTTATGCAAACATGAGGAGGGACGGGTTTGAATGGTGCACTGAGGGTGGTAGTCCAAACCAGCCAATTTTCATATTAAATAAAGTGAATATTTAGCAAAAACAGCTGTGCACTATGGTTAGCGTCTTCAAGAATTTTTGTATGGGCTAAGGCCATGGGCAGTATAGGCCACCTGACCTTGAATCCATGCATGCTATTGTGTTGATAATTGATAATAAATGACATCACAACAATAACAAGCTGCAAGTTTAAATTGGTTTCAAAGTAAAATGGATTCTGCTTATAAATAAAAATGATTCCACAACCTTATCCTCTCCAGTCTGTGATATGGATGGGGATTTGTCATCTATCAACCTCACCCAGTCTCTGGCCAATAATGAACATGCTTTGGAATCGGGGCAGAGAGATTTATTATCAGTTATTTTAATGTGGTTCATGATCAATCTTAATGAGGTTAAAGTTCAAGGACCTATATATTATGAGATGCCAGGGAATTTAAGGCCCAGGAAAAGAAGGGTATTTCCAGTTCATAACAATTTAGGATTTTCTTTTTAAACGTCATATGAAAGGGGTTTTAAAATGACTATATGCTATTATAATTTACAGTAAATCTAGGATGTTGAATCCACATTGAAACATCTGAACTTTTACTCATAGGTCACCAGTTAGAGTATATATATATATATATATATATATATATATATATATATATATATATATATATATATTTTTTAAATGTGACTGGTTGAACCAGTCATGGGAAACCTTCATCCCTCCAGCTGTTGCACAACTACAACGTTAGCTTTGGCAAGGGGTAGGCAGGGTAAGTGTCCACCTAGGGTGCTGGCATTTACCCAGTCCAGGGGGGCACACTTGCTTATAATCACTAGCATTGGGAATCCTAAGAACTTGCTCTTAAACCCCTGTGCTAGCAGGCGCTACTTGCAGGCCCATCGTCCTCTTGAGTGTTTACAGTTTTTTTTACTCTACAGCCATTGCCAAAAGTTTTGAGAATGACACAAATATTATATTTTCACATGATCTGCTGCCCTCTGGTTTTTATGTGTGTTTGTCAGATATTTTTATCATATACAGAAATATAATTGCAATCATATTATGAGTAATAAAAGCTTATATTGACAGTTAGAATTAGTTAATGCAGCAAGTCAATACTTGCAGTGTTGACCCTTCTTTTTCAGGATCTCTGCAATTCTCCCTGGCATACTCTCAATCAACTTCTGGACCAAATCCTGACTGTTAGCAGTCCATTCTTGCACAATCAATGCTTGCATTTTGTCAGAATTTGATGGTTTTTGTTTGTCCACCCGTCTCTTGATTATTGACCACAAGTTCTCAATGGGATTAAGATCTGGGGAGTTTCCAGGCCATGGACCCAAAATCTCTATGTTTTGTTCCCTGAGCCATTTAGTTATCACCTTTGCTTTATGGCAAGGTGCTCCATCATGCTGGAAAAGGCATTGTTGATCGCCAAACTGCTCTTGGACGGTTGGGAGAAGTTGCTTTTGAAGGACATTCGGGTACCAGTCTTTATTCATGGCTGTGTTTTTAGGCAAGACTGTGAGAGAGCCGATTCCCTTGGCTGAGAAGCAACCCCACACATGAATGGTTTCAGGATGCTTTACAGTTGGCATGAGACAAGACTGGTGGAAGAGCTCACCTCGTCTTCTCCGAATAAGCTGTTTTCCAGATGTCCCAAACAATCGGAAAGGGGATTCATCAGAGAAAATGACTTTCCTCCAGTCCTTAGCAGTCCACTCCCTGTACCTTTTGCAGAATATCAGTCTGTTCCTGATGTTTTTTCTGGAGAGAAGTGGCTTCTTTGCTGCCCTCCTTGAGACCAGGCCTTGCTCCAAGAGTCTCCGCCTCACAATGCGTGCAAATGCACTCACACCTGCCTGCTGCCATTCCTGAGCAAGCTCTGCACTGCTGGTAGCCCGATCCCGCAGCTGAAACACTTTTAAGAGACGGTCCTGGCGCTTGCTGGTCTTTCTTGGACACCCTGGAGCCTTTTTGGCAACAATGGAACCTCTCTCCTTGAAGTTCTTGATGATGCAATAGATTGTTGACTGTGGTGCAATCTTTCTAGCTGCGATACTCTTCCCTGTTACGCCATTTTTGTGCAGTGCAATGATGACTGCATGTGTTTCTTTAGAGATAACCATGGTTAACAGAAGAGAAACAATGATGCCAAGCACCAGCCTCATTTTAAAGTGTCCGGTGGTGTCATTCTTACTTAATCATGACAGATTGATCTCCAGCCCTGTCCTTATCAACACCCACACCTGTGTTAATGGAGCAATCACTGAAACGATGTTAGCTGGTCATTTTAGGGCAGGGCTGCAATGATGTTAAAATGTGTTTTGGGGGATAAAGTTCATTTTCTAGGCAAATATTGACTTTGCAAGTAATTGCTGTTAAACTGATCACTATTTATAACATTCTGGAGTATATGCAAATTGCCATTTTAAAAACTGAAGCAGTAGACTGTAAAAATTAATATTTGTATCATTCTCAAAACTTTTGGCCATGACTGTACAATTTACCTGGTGACAAAATGAAATATTCCTTTTTAGCTACTAAAAGACATTTTAAACTTGTTAAAGGGTAACTATCATTTAGAGACAGCGCATGGCCCCAAGTGCCGTGTACTTTCACTTCCACTCTGCTAAGCTAAAGCCAATGTTTTATGAAGTTGCCCATAGACTTGTATTGAAAAGCTGTGTAATGTTCTGAAATGATAGTTGCCCTTTAAAAAAATGTTACTAAATGTACCCATAGACGATGTGTTCTTACCATCATCTGACCCTTAGGGCATAGTTATGTCCTAATAAATCTAGAAAATAAAAAGTATCTCTGGATTGCCTTGGTAAATTCTGCTAAATGAAATGCTACCAATGTCAAGCTCTTCCCTAATACTTGGGATTCTAACCAAGACTTCTTCTGTGTAAATGGACCCCTTCACTATACCATCAATGGCCTAATCTGGTTGGATTGGAGGAGGACAGGATCAAGAGATTGAATGAGCCAAGGGACGAGCAGCAGTATGAGACAACCACTCACTATGTGAACTATAAGGGGGAAATGGCATAAACACGAGTTCCATGGACCCCTCATTGTGCAGTGGTTAAACCTTCAATAATAATCGATGATCTATAATAAGAACAGCCCACCAGAGTAAGTACCGTAATTCCATACTTCAGAATAAGACACTAAATTCTGTCATGCAGTTGTAAAAATCAAAGAATCCATATGTTTTACATGTGACCTGCTGTCCAATTTGGGATGGAGAATACATTGGGAAAAAAATATTTCAACTCCACTGCAAACATTTTAGTTTCTGGAATTTAATTTGTGCATGCTTGCAGAGAAAAAAAAATGCAAAAAAGACAATTTTAGCAGATTTGCCTAGGGATAGCTTTTATGGACTATTGAATTCTGTATCCAACCACAATAAGGTATAGTATTAGGTTACTGGGATGAAAAGACATCTTCTGTAAATGAGGGTGTGATGAGGCACAATCACAACCTGATACTTGTCCATCTTGGGTCAGTCCTTTAAATTATATCAATCAATAGGTACAATGTTATTATAGTGCTTGAAAAAGCACTATATTGTAATCCATATTCTTCTTCTTCTACCGCTTCTTCTTCCAGCTATTCTTCTGCGATTAATACAGCCCAAACCGCTTTGAAAACAGACTCCATTCAAATTGCGCTTCGAAACCCTCGGTGGCTGGTGTGCTAAGTATTTTTGGTTTAGATCAGATTTGTCATTTTTAAGCAATTCATGTTTAACCCCTTAAGGACCGAGCCAATTTCGTAATTGGAGAGCTTTTGCTTGTTGGTGGAGCAACCGGATGACATGAGGAAATATGAGGAAAGCATTTTCAGTGCACGTGAAAGGAGTGTTAGACTAATTTATTAGAAATCAATTTAATGCAGTAAGCAAATCAGGGACTTACCTGATATGCAAAGCTGTCCACCATCTAAATGGTTTAACCCCTTAAGGACCGGGCCAATTTCGTTTTTGCGTTTTCGTTTTGTCCTCCTTGTGTTTAAAAGGCCATAGCACTTGCAATTTTTCACCTACAAACCCACGTGAGCCCTTATTTTTTGCGCCACTAATTGTACTTTGCAATGACAGGCTGAATTTTTTTATAAAGTACACTGTAAAAGCAGGAAAAAATTCAATGTGTGGTGAAATTGAAAAATAAAATGCATTTTGTTTATTTGGGGGGTATTTGTTTTTACGCCATTCGCCCTGGGGTACAACTGACTTGTTATATATGTCCGTCAAGTTGTTACGATTACAACGATATGTAACATGTATAACTTGTGTTTTTTCTTGTATGTGATGGCTTGTAAAAAATTCAAACCATTGTTTACAAAAATATATTCCTTAACCCCTTCCCCCAATATGACGTCCAGGGACGTCATGAAAAGCAGTGGCAGAACGCATCATGACATCCCTGGACGTCATGGCTTCCCTGCCTGCCCCCGCTTACCCTATCTAAGATCGAGCAGCAAGAGGAGGCTGTGTGACAGAGCCTCCTCCTGCTGCCTCTGCCTGGAGGGGAGCCGCGCTCCCCCCGGGCAGTTAACCCCATAAACGCTGCGGTCAATGCGACCGCAGCGTCTATGGGGAGATTCCCTGTCCTCCCGCCGATCGTGTGGCGGGGGGAGGCTGCAGAACGTTGCCTCCCCCCACCGCCACTAACAGTGTGTCCCCCGGCCCCCTCCCCTTATCCTCCGATATCGGCGGATCGCCGCTATTACTGTTATAGCGGCGATCCGCCAGTACCGGGCATTACCGGCGCCGCCTTACATCTCCCCCCACCGTGAAAATGTATCCCCCAGACCCCAAATCAGTCCCCCCTAGTGGGCGATCACTATCCCTCCCCTCCCCGGGCGGCCATCACATCCAAGATGGCCGCCCCCATCCCTGCGAACAAACAATGTTTGTTCGCAGGGATGGAAATGAATAAATGATCAAAGCCCCATGCTCTCCGCCACCGGAGGTAGCGGAGAGCATGGGGCAGTGATCGGGGACCCCCCCGTGTGGTCCCGGAGCAGGCGATCAGCGGTATATACTATATACCGCTGATCACCTGTTCCCAGTGCAAAAAAGCACTTTTTATCCTCTGTCACCATAAATCATTGGTGACAGGGGATAAAAAATGATACAGTGTTGCCCCCCACCCCCCCTTCCCCATATACGTTACCTGATCCTGGAGCTCCGTCCTCCTCGGCGTCCAGGCTGATTCTGAAGTGCGCATGCGCTCCAGAATCAGTTATCTCGGAAAATTTTAAGTGACAGAGACCGATTTGGTCTCTGTCATTGAACTATGATTACTGTGATAGAAAATATCACAGTTATCATAGTAATATAGTGAAAATGAATGTATACACAAGTGAAAAACATACAAAAAAATAAAACACACACTTTTTACTATAGTAATAATTGCAGTTTACTCCCAAATTACCCCTAACCCCCCCACAGGTTGCCCGTAACCACCGCAGGTTGCCCGTATCTGCCCCAGGTTGCCCGTAATCACGCCAGATCGCACGTAATCACCGCACGCTGCCCATAACCACCGCACGCTGCCCATAACCACCGCACGCTGCCCATAACCACCGCACGCTGCCCATAACCACCGCACATTGCCTGTAACCACCGCACGTTACCTGTAACCACCACATGTTGACCGTAACCACCCCGAATTGCCAGTGACCCCCTCCAGATGGTCTGTAATCAGCCCCGATTGCCCGTAACCCCCCAGATTGCATGTGACCACCGCACGTTGCCTCTGACCACCGCACGTTGCCTCTAACCACCGCACGTTGCCTCTAACCACCGCACGTTGCCCGTAACCACACCAGATTGCCGTTACCACCCAAAATTACATGTACCCACCCCTGATTACCTATAAGCACTTCAGTTTATCCGTAACCACTGCAGATTGTCTGTAACCCCCCCCAGGTTGCCCCTAATCACACGTAATTCCCCCCAGATTGCCTCTGACCACCGCAGGTTGCCCCCGACCACCGCACGTTGCCTCCGACCACCCCAAATTGCCAGTGACCCTCTCCAGATTGCCCGTAACCATGCCAGATGGCCTGTAACCCCCCCCCAAATGACAGGTACCCATCCCAGATTACCTATAAGCACTTTAGTTTATCCGTAACCACCCCACGTGGCCCGTTACCACCCCACGTTGCCCGTAACCACCCCAGATGGTCTGTAACCACCCCAGGTTGCCCGTAACCACCCCAGGTTGCCCGTGACCACCCCACATTACCTGTAATCTCATTTTTTTATTGTATTTTAGTAACTGCGCTATTCTAATAACCATTACTAGCTGCGGTTTTGCTCCAGCAAATTGGCGCTCCCTTCCTTCTGAGCCCTGCTGTGTGCCCATACAGTGGTTTATGCCCACGTATGGGGTACCGTTTTACTCAGAAGAAGCTGCGTTACAGATTTTGGGGTACGTTTTTTCTCCCATTCCTCGTGAAATTGAGAAATTTTAAACTAAACGAACATATTCTGCTGACACTACAGGGGCGCTGCAAACGCACCTGGCGCTCAGAAACTTCTTCGGAAAAATCTGCACTAAAAATGCTAATTGGCGCTCCTTCCCTTCTGAGCCCGGATGTGTGCCCATACAGTGGTTTATGCCCACATATGGGGTACCGTTCTACTCAGGAGAACCTGCGTTACAGATTTTGGTATGCAGCTTCTCCCCTGTTCCTAGTGAAATTGAGAAATTTCAAACTAAACGAACATATTATTGGAAAAATTCGAGTTTTTCAATTTTACTGTCTTATTTTGAATACTTTCCTCTAATACCTGTTGGGTCAAAATGGTCACCACACTCCAAGATGAATTCTTTGAGGGGTGTACTTTCCAAAATGGGGTGACTTTAGGGGGGTTTCTATTCTGCGGACACTACAGGGGTTCTGCAAACGCACCTGGCGCTCAGAAACTACTTCAGCAAAATCTGAACTGAAAATGCTAATTAGCGCTCCCTTCCTTCTGAGCCCTACTGTGTGCCCATACAGTGGTTTATGCCCACATATGGGGTACCGTTGTACTTAGGAGAACCTGCGTTACAAATTTTGGGGTGCGGATTCTCTCATGTTCCTTGTGAAATTGAGAAATTTCAAACTAAACGAACATATTATTGGAAAAATTAGAGTTTTTCATTTTTACTGTCTTTTTACTGGGGGACTTCTAGTATAAGCACACTGATCTCTCATTGAGATCTAGTATAAGCACACTGATCTCTCATTGAGATCTATGCTGCATAGATATACAGCATAGATCAATGAGATAGGCACTCGATTCCAGCCGGAAGCAACCGAGTGCCAAACTGGGATCAGCGCTAATACGGCGCAGACCCCGGCTGGGTTTAGACACGGGGATCGCTCCTCCGGGACAACATCCCGGACCCCACGGCCCCGCTCTGAACTCCCTTAATGACCGCAGGGCGTAAATATACACCCGCGGTTGTTAAGGGGTTAAAGACCCCTAATTTCCTATAGGAAATAATGGCCACACAGTATTACTGTGTTCTTAATCTACTCCTGGTTTTGGTTGCAAAATACTGAGCAAAAATACTGTGTGAATATAGTCTTAAAAATGATACAATAAGGGCTCGTTCACACTGAGCCAAAGCAGCTGAATTTCTGCGCTGAATCAGCGCTGAAATTTCAGACGTTAAAATAGGTGCAAAGCTAATTTCCATTGTGTTGAATGGAAATTCTGCTCTGCAGTTCACACGGTGGAATTTCCGCACCGAACGTTCCGCGGCTAATCCGCTGTCCGCCAGAAGAATGAACATGTTCATTCTTCCGCTAGCGGAAGCCTATACAAACCAATGGGGCTCTGATTTTCAGTTTCAGCGCGGAATGCGTGCGTATTCAGTGCGGAATACAAGCGTAATACAAGCGGAAATTACGTGCTAAATCAGCGTGGAAATGGGGAAAAAAGGGGAGGGGAGGAGGATTCTAGTATACTGTATATTGGTATAGTCTAGTTTACTTGCCAAATACTCGCTGAATTTCAGAGCTGAATGCATGCGGATTCAGCGCGGATTCCTCGAGTATTCCGCGCTGAATTTGTCAAGAGCTGATTACGAGCTGAACACTTTCCTAGCAGAATATGCAGGGATTCTTCTTATATTCTGCTTATATTCTGCTCGGAATTCAGCGTCAGTTGATTTCAGGCGGAAATATTTCCTCGTGTAATCCGCCCCTTTTGCTCTGTGTGAACATAGCCTAATGAGAAAAAAAAAGCCATCTATTTTATTTCCATCAGAGGATTCGAACCAGAGAATGAACTTCTGGCAGGTCTCTAGACAGGTGAGTTATTAGGGATGGTCCGAACCTGCCGAGGTTCGGGTTCGTACGAACCTGCACTCTCGGCAATGATTCCCGGTGTCTGCCCGCTCCATGGAGAGGGTAGATACAGCCGGAGGACCGCCTGGAAAACTGGGATACAGCCATAACCATAGGCTGTATCCCAGTTTTCCAGGCAGTCCTCCGGCTGTATCCACTCTCTCCATGGAGGTGGAAGACAGCGGGAATCATTGCCGAGAGTTCAGGTTCGTACGAACCCGAACCTCTGCAGGTTTGGACCATCCCTATGAGTTACCCCTAGACCACAACTCCAACACCTTAGGGAGAAGAGATTCAATTATGCTGTGTTATGCTGTGTTTACATGGAACGATTATCGTTCAAATTTGCACAATAACGATCAAATTCGAACGATAATCGTACTTGTAAACGCAGCGAACAATCAAACGACGAGCGACAAATCGTTCATTTTAATCTTACAACATGTTCTTAAATCGTTCGTAAAAAATTTGCAGATCGTTCTGTGTAAACAGTCGTTCACCGATTTAACCTATGTGCGAGATAGGCTTAAGCGATTGCAAAATGATTGCAAAAATTTTTCCGTACAATATATCGTTCCGTCTAAATACTGATCGTTATATAAAAAAAAATTGTTACTTTGAAATCGTTCATTGTACGATCTAGCGAATTATCGCTACGTGTAAACCCAGTATTTCTTTCAGACATAAACTGCCTACAGAGGACTGATCTGCAATCTGACAGCTGAGTGAGCAGGAGGCCGGGCAGCATTGATTATTCATGAAGAGGGAGGAGGATGCATGACAAGTGTGGCACAAACAACTGCTCTGTGACTCTTTAGTGCAGTAGGAGACATAAGATTGTACATAATCCGCTGCACGGAAAATTACCAAAAAGGCACCATGCTTACTGGGGACTGCCAGCTACAGCACACTGTCAGCACCTTAGGTAGGGCCCAGGAGCTGACAGATCCCCTTTAAAAGGCAATCACAACGTGACCATTTCTACTGCTTTTTATGATCACAATACACACGCACAGCTATGTGCTATACAAACACAAATGCTTCACGAGGTATGAGGAAGGACATACTTAGCCCAGAGCTGGGTTGTGTTTTCACTTGACACTAACATACCACAATGCTCCATAGTTACACACAGACATACAGAAGAAAGTGTATATCTATCCCATTGTTCTAAACCAGGACAATCATGTTTCTCATGAGTCTAAATGGAAACTGATCTTCATCAGGAATCCCTGGAAGAAGGACACTCAGTTTCACCCTACTGGTTATTGGCGAAAGTACAATTGGGTTTGTCCCGCTAGTAACTGGTGGCCCAGTAGATGGACCAGACAGTCATCCCAGATACCAGCATGTAATTACAAGAGATGTGTCTCCAAAGAGTGGCATCAAAAGTGATAGGCTGAAGAGTATTCCCCATACACTTTATCCTTTTTACGGTATAATACATATGGGGCTGTCCCAACCATCCAACGACAGATGATGTCACTGGAGTTAGGGGTCGTGCGTAATGGAAAATAACTGTCTGACCCCTTTGTTTTGGGAAAGATACCCCCCCCCCCCCTCCTATAGATTACACAGGAACGCTCGGCCATGCTGAAAATTCAAGTGTATTGGGAGGACGGGGGCCAGGCGGGAGAGATACCTGATGGCTGAGCGATCGTTTGGCCATCAGTTAGAGCCCCATTATACAGAGACTGATTATTATCGCTCAACTGTTTTCATGTTGGAACCTTTTTGGCTGTTGACCAGTATTATCGCTGCGCATTGCTGGGTGTAATAGCAATGCGCAACTGACAGCTGATGAATGTGTAAAGAAAATAATAAAGTTTATACATACCCGTTCATGTTCCCCGCCGCTTCTAAGCGCTCCACAGTGTCTTCCTGGCTTCTGCCCACTGCTCACTGGAACTTCAGAGCCGGCCCCAATCACTGGCGGAGACAGCAGAGCGTTGCGGCCAGTGATTGGCTGACCGGCCTGTCACTTCAGAGACCGGCTCTGATGCTCTCACGGCGGCTGCGGGCAGCTAGCAGAAGTCAGGAAGACCCCAGGGTACTGGGCAGAAGCATCAGGTAGCTTGGAGAGGTATGTATAAACGTTACTATTTTACGCTAAAGCAAGGTCTGCACGGAGATCGCTAACAATATACATATACAGCATGAAGTTAGCTCAAAGGATGCGATTAATGACATACAAATTATTTTACGTTTGTCGTTTGATCGTTGCCGCATTAACAAAAGAAGATTATTGATTAAATTTGAATGATTTCATGATTTTTTTGCACAATATTTGGCCTGTGTAAAGGGGTATTCCAGGAAATATTGACTTTTCCCCTATCCACAGGATAAGACAAAAGTACAAGATCACGGGGGAAGGGGGTTCGACTCAGCTCTTTCCGTCACTCCATAGGAATGAATAGAGTTGCGGGTCACATGTTGTACCCACAGCTCTATTCATAACAGAGCCAGCAGGGCCCAATACGGAGATCTTCAGGGGGTACAGAGGTGGATAGGGGAAAAGTCAGTTTTTCCTGGAATACCCCTTTATGGTCAGGACTGGCAGAGTCAACCAACGTGGGATCAACTGGAATCAAACCAAGTAGCAAAAACAAGCAAGTTTACAGAAACGTAAAAAACTCAAGAAACTTGTTCTATAGGCAATAAAGAGGTATCTAAGAAAGGTTAGAATAATGATCATTTATGTACAATATGTCATGCTCCACCATGATATGGTTATATACAGTAAATCATATACCACTATGATATGGTTATATACAGTAAATCATGCTCCACTATGATATGGTTATATACAATATGTCATGCTCCACCATGATATGGTTATATACAGTAAGTCATGCTCCACTATGATATGGTTATATACAGTAAATCATGCTCCATTGTGATATGGTTATATACAGTAAATCATGCTCCACTATGATATGGTTATATACAATATGACATACTCCACTATGATATGGTTATATACAGTAAATCATGTACCACTATGATATGGTTATATACAGTAAATAATGTACTTCTATTATATGGTTATATACAGTAGATCATGTACCACTATCATATGGTTATATACAGTAAATAATGTACTACTATTATATGGCTATATACAGTAGATCATGTACCACTATGATATGGTTATATAAATTGATAATGTACTGCTATTATATGGTTATATACAGTAGATCATGTACCACTATCATATGGTTATATACAGTAGATCATGTACCACTATCATATGGTTATATACAGTAGATCATGTACCACTATCATATGGTTATATACAGTAGATCACGTACCACTATCATATGGTTATATACAGTAGATCACGTACCACTATCATATGGTTATATACAGTAGATCATGTACCACTATCATATGGTTATATACAGTAAATCATGTACCACTATCATATGGTTATATACAGTAAATAATGTACTGCTATCATATGGTTATATACAGTAAATAATGTACTGCTATCATATGGTTATATACAGTAAATAATGTACTGCTATTATATGGCTATATACAGTAGATCATGTACCACTATCATATGGTTATATACAGTAAATCATGTACTGCTATTATATGGTTATATACAGTAAATAATGTACTGCTATTATATGGCTATATACAGTAGATCATGTGCCACTATGATATGGTTATATACAGTAAATAATGTACTGCTATTATATGGTTATATACAGTAGATCATGTGCCATTGGCGTGAGAATGCTGGTAAGGGGAGCAGCCAATGTTCCTTTATAGTCACAGTCACGTTCAATCCAAATCTTATCTCTGTGATTGTTCTTGGTCAAGGTTCACTACATTCTTAGGGAAACAAAATCTGAATTCCTGCCTCATAACGTGACTGGATAAGTATTGCCAGGAGGAACTATTTCAGCTATCATTTATAAGCAGAGACGTGTAGATGCTGGAAAACGAAAGCAAAACTGCATTGATGGCTATTTACTCAGGTGTGATGACAGATAAAGCCGCTCGTGTGGTTACCGGCCTATCACAAATAAAAAAAAAATATTGTGTAAACTCATGTGATAAATAATAATAATAAAATAATATTTATTTGTATAGCGCCAACAGATTCCGCAGCGCTTTTTTTTTTTCTTTAAACTAAGTAAAGAGGTTACAATTACATATTATAAAATTAAATTAGAATAAATAAAATACAGTGATGCCTTGGATTACGAGCATAATTGGTTCCGGGATCGCGCTTGTAATCTAAATCCACTCTTAAACCAAAGCAAATTTTCCCATAAGAAATCATAGAAATGCAGACAATTGG